>NC_057804.1:522863662-523238551 GCF_018294505.1 Triticum aestivum | reverse complement strand
ATAAAGGGCGAAATGCCACAGTCGGGCGTATGAGCGACACCACATAAAGGGCTTTAAAAGAAATGCCACAGTCGGGCGTCTAAGCGACACCGCATAAAGGGCTTTAAAAGAAATGCCACAGTCGGGCGTCTGAGCGACACCACATAAAGGGCTTTAAAATAAACAATAATAGTGAATATCCCGGAGGTAGAACCATCCCAGAGATACTCGATAATAACAATAATATCACGGGTTAGTCAACAATAATAATAATCATAGTTATCACAAGTCACGAGTAGTAATTCCATTTCTGGTTAACCGTTTCACCTCCGAAGACCGACACTAAGACCGACACCTGACCCATCCCAGACTGTAATCCTTAACCATGGACACGGCTATTCGAATAGATTTATTCTCTGCAGAGGGTGTACTCTTTACCCACGAGTAACGGATTTCTTTAGTCCATCGGGACTAATTCCGTCTACGGTCTTTTTGTTGAAAACACACCTAACTTGCACACACCAGCTTAACTCACACGTGTCTGGAATCACCCACGACACCTGTTAAGCAAACTCTAAGTGGGGAGGCTACAACCTCGCGTAGCATGGGATCAAATTTATATAGCGCGCTGTAAGGGGTGGCCTCCCCTCTCGGTCCCAACCGGAAACACCCATGCCCCCGGACCAGGTGGCCTGCCTACCAGCTACAACCGGTATCTTCCACCATGGCCTCTCTGTACGGTGTGTGCTAGAAAGAGGTTGACAACTTACTGAACCGTACTCTACTTGCTGTAGAGACGAGTGGTAGTACGAAACAAGTATGGGGGTTACTGGAACAAGACTCGATCTACGATCGACTCAGGAGGTTTAAGTATTCCCTGCATGATTAGTATAACGAATATATATTTCAACCAATAGAGTCACCGCTCATATCACCTTACCATGCCATACCAGACATAACCGTCCCAACGGAGACCGGCGACAAACTCATGCCTACCCAAGGCAGAGGTTTTCCCGGGTTCCTGCCGGTATGCATGCAAGGCACATGAGGGTGATTATTATCACAAGTGTGTTCATTTCCAACAGCCTGGAAATCACTAATATGCACTCATGCATATGATCATACCACATGAAATAACGAGTCCTTCGAAATGCGGTGGTGTTATAAATGTATCCACGATCACGCCAAAAATATTATGCCGGGATTCAGAATGCTTGCCTTCAATGTTGTGGAGGGGTGAGGTGCTCTCCAAAACTTTTGAAAGTTTCTTCTCTCTCCCCAAAATCCTATTTAAAAATATATTTGAATTAACACACATCTCAAAAACAGTACAAAAAAGTTGTTTGAAAAATTTTCAAATAAATCTTAAAATAAACTAGACCAAATTTGAGGAAGGTAGGAAAAAGAATCAACTCATTTGGACTTATATTTAAAAAGTTATAGCCAGTCAAAGATTTGGTCAAATCTGTTTTTAAAATAAAACAGAAAAGAAAACGTTTCGGAGGTGAATACGCTTTCGGAGCGGGGAAAACGTACTGGGGAAAATACGCCTTCACTTAATCCCACGTGGACAGGCACGGGGTCGCTGACAGTGGGTCCAGAGGGCCCACTGGTCAGGTTTGACTAGTCTTCTCCCTCCTCTTTCTCTGTCCCGAGCGGAGGCGGGACTCCGGCGATCGCCGCCGGCGATTGGCGGCTCCGTTCGAGAAACCGAAGTCATCCACGGGTTCAGGGGGTCGAGGCGGTCCCGCCGGTGGGTGTTACGGTCTCGGGAGTGCACGAGGTCGGCAGTGAGCTTCGCGGCGGATGGAGAGCTTCGGGAGCAGAGTGGTTTTGGGGCTACGGTGGTCCTCGATCAAAATCGAGTAGTGGGAATGGTTTACGGGAGGATGAGGGGGCTCTTGGTGGATAGAACGGAGAGTGGGAGGCCCTGGTGGTGCCGAATTGGCCGGGGCAGTGGTGGCGGCTGCAGTTGCCGGATGTGGGGAAGAAGACCTCCCCCGGGTCAATTGGCTGCCATGGGAGGACTAGGGGAGCATTCTAAGGCTTCCTGTGTGCTCGGGGAGGCTCGGGGGCCTCCTTTTATAGCTCGTCGAGGTCGGTTCCGTGGCGGCCGGATAAGCTCTCCGGCGAACCGCCTCTCTGTAGCTTGCAGGGCAACGTGGCGTGGCTGGGGATGACGGCAGGAGCTAGCGGACGAGTGGGCACTGCTCCAGGGGCGAGCTGGCGAGCGGAGGTGGCTTTGGCGGCGCCGACATGGGCAGAGGCTGTCGGGCGGCGGCGGCGGCTAGCTCTTGGCTTGCCGGGCGTGGCGAGGGGCGGCTTGGCGCGTAGCGGTGAGAAAGGGAGTGCGTGGCGAGGCTCTGCAGTGTGGGCCAAAACCGTGGGGGCCAGCGTGTCGGCTCGGCGCACGTGCGTGCCAAACGCACGCTCTGCTCGCGCTCTGGGCGTGCACGGGACGTGCTCGACGTAATGCCAGAGCATGCTAGAGGTCGCGGTCGAGGTGGGCAATTAACAGACCCAGGTTAGGAGTAACGGGGAGTCTAGTGGACATGCTAGTTTGATCTGAGGTGCAAGTTCATAGTGCAATGCCACAACTCATGTCAAAACAGATCATGCCCGTAGGGTGTTTGACAAAATGCTAAGGGCACTTAGGCAAGTCTTGGAGTGGTCAGAAACTCCAGATGGAAGTCTCTTTAGATGTACAAGAGGGTGGTGAGGTTAGTTGGCCAAAAGCAGAAACTTGCTAGTGTAAGTTTAACAAAACTTCAATTCTGGACAGAAAACAAATGGCATTGTTGCAAGCACTTAGAATCATCCAATGGGTCCACTCTCCTGGACTTAAGGGTTTGGCAAGGGGGACTACCAGTAGGAGAAATAATCAAGGGTTAAAGAGCAAGTAAAATGGTGGTTGCTGTACAAATCATCAAGTTGGTCCAGAATGGAAATGAGGTTGATTCACTCAATATTTTCAAAGAACAACCCTGGATTTTTTTGCACAAAGTGGAATAATATGCTCCTACTGACCTCCCCTAATTTTGGTAGAAGTTTTAAAGAAATATCTAAATGGGTTGCAGTGCAAAATGCACTCTGGACCAGAGAAGAAAAATTGAGTGTAGGGCTCAAAATATTTCATGAATGAAATATATTTTTGCATAAAAGTGATTTAAAAACATCACATGACATCTCCAAATTTTTGTGGAAATTTTAAGTGAATCTATCAAATGGTTGTAGTTCAAATATGGCCATTTAACCTTGAAAAACTATTTTCAAGAAAGTAAATATCAAGCAATTAAATTAGTTAATTAGTTACACTGATAAAAGGAAAGTTTTTCTTGAGAGGTTAAACAAGTCCAATAACACATTTGAAAAGTAATTTTCTCTTTGGGAAAACTCATCAAAGCAGGGAAAGAAATGATTTAAAAAAATCAAAAAGGAGCTCAGATATCCAAAGTTTTAATTACTGGCAAAATTTTAATTCATTAAAACAAGGCCAAATTTTTGGGGTGTCACACTTCGAAGTCAACTGAAGGCGGGCGAGCGTTTGCTGATGCAGTCTATTCAAGCAAAGAATAAGCTGCAAGATGCTAATCTCCAACTGAGCGTCGAATTGAAAGATGTTCGGGCTCAGCTCGTGGACTCCGTGAAGGAGAACCGGAGGCTTCGACGTGGAATTTATAGTAAGTGCTTGAACAAACTGTGGCATAGTTCGGCGAGGAGGCATATTGACAGAGTTATGTCTGCAGGTATGGTGACGGGGCGCCCTGAACAAGAGATGCCCGGCTCCGCAGACGATATGCTGCAAGAGCTTTCACAATTGCACGAACGAGCTCGGCAGGTGATGCAGGGTATTTCCCAGGCTTTGTGGCCGTCCGCTTCCCTGCCCGGAGGCATGGGCGAACTTGTAGAGATGCTCAAAGGAGCGCGGCGGCGCTTCCGATTATGGAAGATATCAGCCTGTCGTCAAGGTGCGAGAGAAGCGTGGGCCATGGTGAAGACGCGATACGCCAAGGCTAACCCAAACCATATGGCAAAAGTTGGACCGGCTGGGCCAGATGGACAAGAGATACCCGTTAGTTTGGTATATGATCAAGTAGCATTAGCTGCGAAGTATTCCCAGCAGGATTGTAAGCTAGACAGCCTGTTGGATGGTATAGAGGAAGAGTACGGCCAGTCAGTATGATTATGTAATTTTGAAAGGGCTCGTGTACTTTCTAGCCGGATTGAAAATCATTTGTCATGGCGGACCTTTTCGCTTCAGCCCACGGATCCGACAGTCCGGGGTGTATCCGAATACCCACACAGTTATGAAAAACCGGGGCATGCGCGGAAACCAGGCGTAGGGGTCATAAGTGCTTGAACAGACAAGTACCCAACTAGTTATGTTATATTACATGGATAGTAAGAAACATCTTCCAGAGAGAATATTTCCGTTAGGGGTTCCTTTCTTTGGGTACGCATGCATCGATGTGCATGTCCGAACTGCGAGCAAAAGCGCTGGAAGCAAAACATCTGGGTATTTTTTGTTGTTAGGAACGAGAACATCTTTTGTTCACCGACCGAATATTCCCTTAAGAACGCTAGCTTTCGGCTTCACCCAGTCTGAGGTACACATCCGGCTCAACCGGCAGTAACAATCGCAGAGGTGCCTTATGCCCTAGCCGAATTAACGGGAACGTAGGGTATAAATACAAGAGCCAGGCAACCCAGCATGGCCAAAACTTAAGTCATATCGATGCATATAATGGTGAAGAAAAGGCACATATGGAAAGAAAACGCATATGTGGTTGGCAGGAAGCCATTAAAGTAATTACATTTAGCTTCCGTATAGGAAGCCCCCAGGTATAGTGAGCACGCATAGTGCGGCCGGAGCGATCAAAGCATCCGTACAGTATTTAAGGCTTTATGTGAAAAAAGGTAAAGAGGGCGAGAAAGGAAGAAGGAGAACATAATTGAAAGAGCGGAGGTAAGGAGACGGACACTAAGTTCGGCACTAGGCGTAGAATCTTCAGAGTCTGGCCGCGTTCCATGGGTTCGGCTCGAGTTTGTTATCAGAGGAGTTGCGCAGACGGTACGCTCCTCCGGTGAGAACTTTATCAATGATGAAGGGGCCCTCCCACTAGGGTTTGAGTTTGCCCTTCTTCTTCTCTGGTAGGCATAGAACGAGTTTGCCAATGTTATAAGTTTTGGCCCGTACTTCTCTGCTTTGATACCTTCGAGCCTGTTGCTGATAGAATGCGGAACGGGCTTTAGCGACATCACGCTCCTCCTCCAAAGCATCTAAGTTGTCCTGCCGATCTAGTTCGGCTTCCTTCTCTTCATACATGCGCACGCGAGGTGAGTCATGAATTATGTCGCAGGGCAACACTGCTTCTGCGCCGTACACCATAAAAAATGGTGTGTATCCCGTGGTACGATTTGGCGTTGTTCGCAGCCCCCAGAGTACGGAGTCGAGTTCCTCGACCCAATGCGTGTATGATTCCTTCAAGGATCGCACTAGTATGGGTTTGATGCCGCTCATAATAAGACCATTTGCACGTTCGACCTGACCGTTTATTTGGGGGTGATAGACAGAGCCGTAGTCGAGCTTAATGTCCATTTTGCTACACCAGGCTTTCACCTCCTCGGCTATAAAATTCGAGCCGTTATCGGTGATAATACTGTGGGGGACACCGTAACGGTGTACAACCTCCGATATGAAGTCTATCACTAGTCCGGATTCAGCCGTTTTTACTGATTTGGCTTCTATCCATTTGGTGAACTTGTCCACCATGACCAATAAGTATTTTTTCTTATGGCTTCCCCCTTCAAGGGGTCCCACCATATCCAGCCCCCAGACCGTGAAGGGCCAAGTTATGGGGATCGTTTGGAGAGCGGTAGGGGGCATATGGCTCTGATTGGAAAATAGTTGACAACCAACGCAATGTTGGACAAGGTCATGTGCGTCCACCTGGGCTGTCGGCCAGTAGAACCCTATCCTAAAGGCCTTGCTTACGAGAGCTCGGACTGCCGCCTGGTGCCCGCCTAGTCCGGAATGGATTTCGGCTAAGAGCTGCCGCCCTTCCTCCTCGGAGATGCATCATTGGAGCACTCCGGTGGCGCTCTTCTTGTAGAGTTCTCCTTCATGGACTTTGTAGGCTTTAGAGCGTCTCACAATGCAGCGTGCCTCATTTTGATCCTCGGGAGCTCCTGCCTATTAAGGTAGGCCAAGAAGGGTTCGGTCCACGTGTTGACACCAGATTTTGGCACAGTCAAGAACTTATTTAAGATGGACTCCAATGGAGAAGTGATCTTCATGAAAGAGTTCCGCATTGTTGATATGAACATCTTTGAAGTTTGGGTCATCGCCGTCCGATTTCATCTCGAAGACCGAAACTATGCTCAAAGTACTAAGATCTTATATTCAGACTACAGTTTGGCTGATTGAGCCCCCAAGACCACCTCAAATGGAAAACATATCTACACGAATTGTCTTCGTCTCGTCGAAACATTCGATTTTGATATAAAAATCGTTCCAATCGAGTTCGTATGCAAAAGTTAGAGCCATCGGAATACAGCCCTGTCAGGAGGCAAAAACTGGCGCGCCCCACCAGACACCCTGTCTGATGGGTAGCGCGAGGGATAGCCTGTTTTGCGCAACCGATATGACCCTCAAGATGACTTCTAATCAAAAAACGTTCAGCATAAAAGTTGTTCGTCTCATTGAAACGGTCAAGATTGCTTTTGGGCTTGTTTCCATCCGAGATCGTTTACCACCACAAAAAAGACCCGCAAGGTGCAGTCAGTTTAAACCGAACAGTTTTGGAAAGTTCGAACAAAACCAATCCGAATTTAACTAGGGTTTTGGACGTGAATCCAAGCCTTTTCCTTGCACGGGAAGTCCACCCGCCTCTTATATACCTAAAGGGTGACGGCTGATTGAACAACACACAATTGATCAATTCATCTACCACTTTTACCTTTACTTCTATCCTTTCTCCTTAACCCTAGTTCTTCTTCTTCCTCGTTCTTCGTCTGTTCTTCTTGTTGCAGGGCGGCGAAAATCGAGGCCCTAGGGGCGATCAGGTCGACCTAGGGCAGCCCATAGCCGCCGCGCGCCCTGACGGGGTCCCTCCCAGGCGTATGGGGTTTCGGGTCATCAAAAGCACCCGCCGGATTGCTTGCGTACCGCGCTTCCGGACGGGTCTCCTTCGACGTGAGATGCGGTGCATCACCCTCGACGTTGGAGGTACACGGTGACGTGTTCGTGTGCGAACACACTTTTTGGCGACTCCACTAGGGACGAAGCTTTGAACGGTCTCCGGCCTATTCTTGCTACGAAAGGATCGTCATCTAGGGTTTGCAATCTACAAAGGTAATATGAATACCAAATTCCCTACTGTAGATGCAAATAATTCATATGGTGTTACTAGATTGTTCAATGAGTATACTCTATCGGCCAGCCCTAGTTTTTTCAATAATGCATCTAATTACGTGCAAGGGCCAATTCAAAGTAATTTGCATGCTTTAAGTTCTTATGATACTAGTAACCTACACCATATGTATCCCAACTCTCATGCATCGGCAACCCCACAAATTATTATGTCGATGAACAACATGGTGAGTTCAGTTAATAAATTTGAAACACCTCTTGTTAGAATCTCCAATGCCATGCAAGAAAGTGTTTCACCCTTTTATTTATCGGCAAGTAATGTGCAATATACTAATCCAACCATGCCGACGAATGAGAGAATTGGCCATGCTGCTACTAGTTATTCGGCCAGTTACTCTCAAACATCATATGCTACACCTCATGTTAGTAATTCTTCGGCACCATACACAACTGTAGATGCTCATAATTTGGCTTCACACCTTCCTGGTTATAGCCGAATGAATGTAAATTTTACAGGAGCGGTTGTGCCCAATATTGTAGAAGATGAGGTAGTGGTGGCTGCATTGAAGAGTTTAGCCCAAAATAAGAGAATTAGTGCTCTTTGCCTTGAACAACATGAAAAGGGGCTATTTCCTGATTATGCCGCAATAAAAGCTAGAGTTTTGCAAGAAGATGAATCTTTGCAAATTGATAAAATTGGCGAGCAAAAGGATGGTCTTACAACAATGCATATGCCTTCACCTAGTACTACATCATATTATACACCCCCTACACAACTGCAAAATTTCGGCAACACCCGTGTGTCATTGCCGAAAGAATCTAAAAGCATTGGGGGTCAATCATATCTGGAGTGGGCTGAAATTGAGAAAAAGCTTAAAGCTAATTTTGTCGCTCGCCGTCAGAAACAAATAGAAAAAGAATTGGCTCAGATAAAAGAAGCATTGCCAATTGGTAGTATCAATGAAAAGAAGGATGATTCGAAACATGAAAGTGCTTCGGTTGAAAAATCCGAAACAAGTAGTATATATTCTGAATCCATCAAATCCAACGAGGCAAGCATTATTGAGAAAGGGCATGGCAAGCATAGAAAAACAACGGTGCTTGATTTTTTTGAAGTTAATGGAACCTACTTCCTACCCTATGAGTTCCGTGCCGTAGAAATTGACAAGCTTCAAGGACAAGAACAAGTAGCCGAACAAAGTTCGGCCGACAAAAATATTCAAAGCAATGATGCACGGATTCAAGAAAAAAGATGATGACAAGGTGTTGGGGAGCCATCCAAAGACAGAGCAAGATGTTCTTCAAATGGCACCACCATCATGTTCTCCCAACATATTTGAAGAGGTATGCATAACGAGTAATTTACCTATTTTCAGATTTGGTCGCAACTTCATTATTGATGCATCTATAAGAAATATTCTCATAAGTAATTTTGAAAGACCAATGAAGAAGGGTAATTTACTTGTTAGCAATAAAATTGTTATGGCACATATCTGTCAAACATTGCGCCATTTATGAAGACCGATAATGACTTATTGTTACAGCCAAAGCTTTCCCCGTTGCTTTATCTAAAGTTCATATCTAGTTGGGTAGCTTTGCTTATTTTGTACTTGGCTTGCACTTGGTCTCAACTGAGACATGTATGTTCTAAATATCTTCGTTTCAGAAATTTAAAGCCAAGGTTAAATTCTATTGAAAAAACCGATGCTAATACAATATCTTATCCAAAGACATCGGAGATAGAGTGGAAAACACAATGCATGGGGAGATTCCAAATCTGAACCATTTGTTTGCTTATCTCCAAAGCCGTTCAAACAGCAAGATCGTCTAGAAAACAAGAAGTATACCTTCAATTCAAGCATGTGTGATCAAATATTTGATTTGTTGCTGAAAAATAATTACATTACAATTCTCGATCACCATGTTAAGCCATCAATCCAAGGATGAATGTATTGTAAGTTGCATGATTCGTCCAAACATAATTTTGAGGATTGCAACATGTTTCGGCAAATAGTTAAATCGGCCATTGAAAAAGGACGATTGAAGTTTGCTGAAACACCAAGAGATGACCAGTCTATTCCGATTGGTCCCGATGGCAAAAGGTTTTTGCATCGGCTGCTTCAAGCCGATCCATTTAAAGAGAATGTAAAAACTACAGGTGATGGGATCAAGGTTTCAAGTAAAGAAGTTGTTGAAGAGCATAATGAACATAATCTTGAGGGCGAGAATTCCATCGAAGCTACAATGGAGACGCCAAGGACTGGGGGCAGCAAGCAAATCCAATGATCGATGAAAGCAAACCAAAAGAAAACAAAGGCCGAAATAAGCGCAAGTGTAAGAGATCAAAAATCACCTTTGCTGAACTATTGGATAAATATCAAAAGATGAGTGAAGAGAAGAATGCTTATCGGCCAAATCATGCAAAGAAACCAAGATCACCCCCAAGGCGCAAATATGAGGATTGGTATTGGCAAAGTGATAATTTTAATGCAACATATTCATATCCTTATTTTGGGCCGCCAATGCCAATGTCGTGGATGCCTCCCTATGATCATATAGATACATATTCATCATGGGACAGGTATGGTACAAGGGCACATTCTCCATCTTATTCTAGACCATCTCACCAATACTATGCAGCTCCAAGCAGATCAACATTTGAACAATCACGCATCAAAGACCGTTTCAATCATAAGGAATCGGTCCAGGGCTCAAGGAAGAAGAAAGAGATGGTAAAGCAAGTTTACTGCGTGAAAAGAAATGGTCGTAAGTGTGCTACTTCAGATTTGATCTCAAAAAACAAAGAGCCAATTAAAGTGTTGACATTGGCTACAAAAGGCAAAGAAGTGAAGCAATCAATTGATAAAAATCAGAGTGCCAAATCTGAAGAAAATAAGTTGAGGGTGCACAAGGCAAAAAAAGAATTGCCATTGGTTGAAACAAAATCACAGTCGAGGTGCTCACTCGGCTTATCGTATTGGCAAAAGAAGGAATTACAAAATCTTAGTGCACAAGAGCTTAGAAATTGGAACATGGCATGGGTTCCCAAGAGGATCAATCAAAACAAAAACGATGTGCATGCTTCAATTGCAACAAGTACAATAAAGATGAAGAAGGAGAATGATGGAAGCAACAAACAATTAAGCCGAAGGTGTGCATCACAACATCAAAATCTTCGGTTAGCAGATCATCCATTTTCTTCAACAATGCCATTGATGCCTTTGCCATGGAATTCATCAACAAGTATGATCAGTTACCCTCCATGGACTTATTTTGATCCATGGATGCAACATAATTTTCTATATGATGACAGAGTATTACCAAATCACTATACATTTGGTTAGTTACATTTTTGTTGCTAAGACAAAGGGGCCGAAATATTTTATTGCTATTTTATTTGTTTATTTCGGCTATACATGTTTTAATGGATGAATTCTACATGAACCTCATGGTAATGGCCGATACTTAACTATCGTCCTAAGTAACTATCTGATCATGGCCGGTGTGGAATTCTAACACCGTACTTAGTTCAATTGGAACCGAGACAAGGTACATGTTAAGTGATATTAGCTTTGTCTCTCTAGTACTATGGAGATTATATTTTGATGGTTCAATTTGTAGCAATGGCCAAAGTGTTGGTGTTGTTTATTTATCTCCATATGGAGCTAGTTTGTGAAGCCTCATGCCGCTTAAGATATTTTTGCACAATGATCAAAGCCGAATATGCATTGTTATTCGGATTGGCGCTTTGCCTTGCTATAGGTGCTATACATATTGAGGCTTCCGGTGATTCGTTATTAGTAGTGCAACAAATATCCAAGGGTTATCAATGTTTTGACGAATCACTTATAGTTTATCTTTTGATATGACTAGATGCAAGATTTACCTTGGGTTGCTTTAAAATTGTTCATATATCTAGACATGACAATTTAAAAGAGTTGGCACAGCAAGCATCCGGCTACTATGTTAACCATGGTGTATTGTATTTCTATCAATAGCCAATGCTAGGTTTTGTCAACATAGGTAAGGCCGAACCGAAGCCCACCGCTTCGGCCACTAATGAAACTTTTATGCAGGTGAAGTAAGGATTGGAGGAAGTTCATTCTTAACTATCTGCAAAATCCTAGCGAAAGGGTGAACAATATGGTTCGGGGGATGGTTTTGATCTATGGAACCTTATCACCGGATTGTTTTTGAAGTTGGGAAAGTTTCACCGAAGCTTGCATCAAAATATTCACACAAGCAATGGCCGATATAAAATTATCGTCCTAAGCAATTGCAAAATGGCCGATGGAGTGTTGACATCGTCCTTAGAGCAAGCTATGTGCAAGTTATTTTTCGGCACACAAGCTTTGCCGAAAAACAGGGGGGCATGTGTTGACACCAGATTTTGGCACGGTCAAGAACTTATTTAAGATGGACTCAAATGGAGAAGTGATCTTCATGAAAGAGTTCCGCATTGTTGATATGGACATCTTTGAAGTTTGGGTCATCGCCGTCCGATTTCATCTCGAAGGCCAAAACTATGCTCAAAGTACTAAGATCTTATATTCAGAGTACAGTTTGGCCGATTGAGCCCCCAAGACCACCTCAAATGGAAACATTATCTACACGGATTGTCTTCGTCTCGTCGAAATGATTGATTGTGATATAAAAATCGTTCCAATCCAAGTCCATATGCAAAAGTTAGAGCCATCGGAATACAGCCCTGTCAGGAGGCAAAAACTGGCGCGCCCCACCATACACCCTGTCTGATGGGTAGCGTGAGGGATAGCCTATTTTGCGCGACCGATTTGATCCTCAAGATGACCTTTGATCAAAAAACGTTCAACATAAAAGTTGTTCGCCTCGTCAAAACAGCCAAGATTGCTTTTGGGCTCGTTTCCATTCGAGATCGTTTACCACCACAAAAAAGACCCGCAAGGTGCAGTCAGTTTAAACCGAACAGTTTTGGAAAGTTCGGACAAAACCAATCCGAATTTGACTAGGGTTTTGGACGTGAATCCAAGCCTTTTCCTTGCACGGGAATTCCACCCGCCTCTTATATACCTAAGGGGTGACGGCCGATTGAACAACACACAATCGATCAATTCATCTACCACTTTTACCTTTACTTTTATCTTTTCTCCTTAACCCTAGTTCTTCTTCTTCCTCGTTCTTCGTCTGTTCTTCTTGTTGCAGGGCGGTGAAAATCGAGGCCCCAGGGGCGATCAGGTCGACCTAGGGCAGCCCATAGCCGCCGTGTGCCCTGACGGGGTCCCTCCCGGTCGTGTGGGGTTTCGGGTCATCAAAAGCGCCCACCGGATTGCTTGCGTACCACGCTTCCGGACGAGTCTCCTTCGACGTGACCTGCGGTGCATCACCCTCGACGTTGTAGGTACACGGTGACGTGTTCGTGTGCGAACACCACGGGGCGATGACAGCCATTATTTCATGGGCCGAAGATGTTATTTCGGTGCCAGAGCCTCCGATTACGTCAGAAGGTTCAGAAGTTGGGGTTGTGTTCAGAGCCGGACTAATGGTGTCGGACTCCCCTTCCCATGCCACAGACGGTTTGAACAACCTTTCTAAGAAGATGTTAGGTGGTACGGGGTCACGTCTAGCGCTGATGCGGGCGAGGATATCGGCTGCTTGGTTATTTTCTCTAGCCACATGGTGGAATTCGAGCCCTCGAACCGAGCTGACATTTTGAGGACGACATTGCGATAGGCCGCCATTTTCGTATCCTTGGAGTCAAAGTATCCGTTTACTTGAGATATTGCGAGGTTTGAGTCCCTGCGCACTTCGAGGCATTGAATGCCCATGAAGACTGCCATCCGAAGACCATGCAACAGAGCCTCATATTCGGCTGCATTGTTGGAGTCTGTGAATAATATTTGGAGGACGTACTATACCGTGTCTCCGGTGGGGGATGTCAGGACGACACCCGCTCCTAATCTGGCCAGCATTTTGGACCGTCAAAATGCATGATCCAATTTGAGTATGTGTTGTACTCTTTAGGGAGTTCGGCTTCTGTCCAATCGGCGACGAAGTCAGCCAGTACTTGCGACTTAATGGCCCGTCGTGGTTTGTATGTTATGTCGAACGGAAGGAGCTCAATAGCCCATTTAGCAATTCGGCCTGTTGCATCGCGGTTATTTATTATGTCATTGAGTGGAACTTCGGAGGCCACCATGATCGAACACTCTTGAAACTAGTGTCGTAGTTTCCGGGATGCCATGAAGACCGCATACGCTATCTTTTGATAGTGTGGGTACCGAGATTTACATGGAGTGAGGACAGTGGACACGTAGTATACCGGCTTTTGGAGCAGGAACTTGTGTCCGCTTGCCTCTCGTTTGATGATGAGCACTGCGCTCACAACTTGGTTTGTTGCGGCTATGTATAACAGCATGGGTTCGCCAATATTTGGCACGGTCAGGACTGGGTTGGTAGCCAAGAGTGCCTTTATTTCTTCCAGTCCAGCCGTGGCCACATCCGTCCACTCGAAGTGTTCGATGCGTCGAAGAAGGCGATACAAGGGTAGTGCCTTTTCTCCTAAACGGGAGATAAAGCGGCTTAAGGCAGCCATACATCCAGTTAGTTTCTGGATCTGCTTGAGGTCTGTTGGGATAGCAAACTATGACAGAGCTTGGATTTTTTCCGGATTGGCTTCAATTCCTCTATTGGAAACGATGAAGCCGGGCAATTTTCCGGAGGGTGCTCCGAAGACACACTTCTCTGGGTTGAGCTTGATGTCGTATGTTCGGAGGTTATCGAACGTAAGCCTCAAGTCGTCTATTAAGGTTTCGACGTGTCTTGTTTTGATGACCACGTCGTCTACGTAGGCCTCTACTGTCTTTCCGATTTGTTTTTCCAGGCATGTTTGAATCATGCGTTGATAGGTTGCACCGGCATTTTTTAGCCCGAAGGGCATGGTGTTGAAACAGAAGGGGCCGTACGGGGTGATGAAGGTTGTTGTAGCCTGGTCGGATTCCACCATCTTTATTTGATGGTATCCGGAGTATGCGTCGAGGAAACACAATGAATCATGTCCTGCGGTGGCATTGATTATCGATCAATGCGGGGGAGGGGGAAGGGATCCTTAGGGCAAGCTTTATTGAGGTCTTTGAAATCGACACATAAGCGCCAGGATTTGTCCTTTTTTGGTACCATTACCAGGTTTGCTAGCCAATCCGGATGCTTGATGTCTCTGATGAATCCGGCTTCAAGTAGCTTGGCTAGCTCTTCTCCCATGGCTTGCCGCTTAGGCTGTGAGAAGCGTCGAAGAGTCTGCTTGACTGGCTTGTATCCTTTCAGTATATTGAGGCTGTGTTCGGCCAGCCTACGTGGGATGCCCGGCATGTCTGAAGGACGCCAGGCGAAAATATCCCAATTTTCATGTAGGAAGTCTCGCAGTGTGGCGTCTATTGTGGGGTTCAACTATGTCCCTATGGAAGCTGTCTTTGAAGGGTCCATTGGGTGGACCTGGAATTTGACTATCTCGTCCGCTGGCTTGAAGGAGGTGGATTTAGGTCGCTTGTCGAGTATCACGTCGTCTCTGTCCACTGTTGCTCGTAGTGTTGTCAGCTCTTCGGCCGCGAGGGCTACTGATAATGCCTCCAGGGTGAGGGCGGCAGTTTTATTTTCGGCGCGGAGTGCGACATCTAGATCACTAACTAGAGTGATGATTCCATAGGGCCCGGGCATTTTGAGCTTCATGTACCCGTAATGGGGTATAGCCTGAAAACTCGTGAATGCATCCCGCCCTAAGAAGGCGTGGTATCCGCTGCTGAACGGGGCTACTTGGAATGTAATTTCTTCGGACCTGTAATTCTCCGGCGTGCCGAATACCATATCCAGTGTGATTTTTCCCGCACATTGTGCCTCTCGACTAGGGATGATTCCCCTGAAGGTAGTGCTGCTTCGTTCAATGCGGCTCTTGTCAATTTCCATTTTGTTGAGGGTTTCCTCATAGATGAGGTTTAGTCCGCTTCTGCCGTCCATGAGCACTTTAGTAAGCCTGAAGCCATCTACAATTGGGCTAAGGACCAAAGCGGTTGGTGCTCGGACTGTCCGGAATTGGGGTTCATCACTGGCATTGTAGGTTATAGCCGTGTCGTTCCATGGGTTTATTGTTGCCAGATGGCAAACTTCTGCGAGGCTGCGTTGAGCTTGCTTTCGCCTATTGTTTGAGGCGAAAGTCTCAAAGACTATAAATACCGTATTGTTGTCTCCGGCGGGATGTTTTATGAGGAGATCTTCACTGCTCTTTGCCAGCTGCCGGAGTATCCAACATGCTCTAAGGCTATGCGTTGGCGTAGTATCCGGTGTGCTATGAATCTTGCACGACCCGTTTAGCCATTCTTCCAATACGGTTCCTCGCCTTGCGGTGGGCTTTATTTTTTTGGTACTTGAATCGGGTGACTTATGAGAGTTTACCCTTTTAGTTCGGACAGGGGATTTGGCTAGAGCCGGACTGTCCCAGAAACTTGTTTGGGTTTTCCAGGCGCTTTCCATCGCACAGTACTTTTGCACTATGGCCGGTAAGTCAGCAAAGTGTACTATGTCGCGGCGGCTTATAGCATTGAGAATCCCTTTGTCCGTGCAATTTTTGCAAAAGAGGGAGATTGCATCTGCCTCGCGACAGTCCTTGACCCTATTTATCACAAGGAGGAATCTGGCCCAATAGTGATGTACTGTTTCTTCGGGCTCTTGTCTGATATGGGAAAGATTGGATAAATCTGGGTGGGTGGGAGTATTTGAGTCCGAATCCCGACCCGATCTGGGGCCCAGGGGCAAAGAAGCTCCCGAGCTTGACAGCTCGGGTTCTGGGGCATTGCCCAACTTCTTCGGCCCGCCCCCCGATCCTGAGTTCAGGACCGGGGTCATGTCCTCCCGCGAGCGGGTGTCTAGCTCGAAGATCTTGGAAATCCGGACATAGTTCGTCCTCAAAGTGGAGGGAGAATTAGGATGATGCTCTTCCACTACCGCTATCTCATGGGTGACCGGTGGAGAGTGAATCTCCCTTTGATCAGGTTTAAGCCCGATTCGGTCATAGTCTGTAGCGACGCCCAGGGCAGCGATGCGATCCAAGATCTCATTGAGGGAGAAGAGCTCCATTCGATCCATCTGTTCGGAAAATTCCGAATCAATGTGGAGGCTATTTTTAATGACCTGAGAAGTCATTGTCGGCACAATAGCCGTTCGGGCGATCATAACGAAGCCGCCCAGCCGGAGAGTTTGGCCTAAAGCCAGGCCTCCCCCGGCGGTGATGTTGTCTTTGACAGCGAGACGAGCCATCAAGCCTTATCGTGACGACACAGTGGAACTCTCAATGAAAGCACCAATGTCGGTGTCAAAACCGACGGATCTCGGGTAGGGGGTCCCGAACTATGCGTCTAAGGCTAATGGTAACAGGAGACTAGGGACATGATGTTTACCCAGGTTCGGGCCCTCTCGATGGAGGTAATACCCTACTTCCTGCTTGATTGATCTAGATGATATGAGTATTACAAGAGTGGATCTACCACGAGATCAGAGAGGCTAAACCCTAGAAGCTAGCCTATGGTATGATTGTTGATGATAATGATGATGATGAGTCCTATGGACTAAACCCTCCGGTTTATATAGACACCGGAGGGGGCTAGGGTTACACAGAGTCGGTTTACAGAGGAGGAGATCTACATCCGAATCGCCAAGCTTGCCTTCCACGCCAAGGAGAGTCCCATCCGGACATGGGACGAAGTCTTCTATCTTGTATCTTCATAGTCCATCAGTCCGGCCAAAGTATATAGTCCGGCTGTCCGGATACCCCCTTATCCAGGACACCCTCAAAGGGCCCAAGGCCCAGAGGCGACTTAAGGCCCATAGTGATAAACCACCGTATAAGTGTGACTTGTATTGTAAGACAAGAAATATTAAGAGACCGAGACGGATATTGTTTATAAGTTGGCCGGGACTCTGTAGAGCCACTGGGCATAGACCTCTGTATATAAAGGGACGACCCAACGGCGGTTTAGGACAAGGAACAACAACTCGAGACTCGGGCAAAGCGTATTTGCTCCCTGGTCATCGAGACCCCAGTAATTCTATCACAACTAGACGTAGGCTTTTACCTTCATCATAAGGGGCCGAACTAGTATAAAACTCTCGTCTCTTGTCCCGATTAACCCCTTCAAGCTTCCTGTTGCGATGGCTCCACGACAAAGTCCGTTCCTTAGGACATCTGACGTGACAATTCCACGACAGTTGGCGCCCACTATGGGGCCAGCGCACGGTGGATTTGAGTTCTTAAAGGGTAGCTTCGAAGGGCTCAATGGATATTATATGGGCCGAATGACCAAGAGTCGTTGCGGCAAACTCTACATCGACAATGCAGGCTGGGGCCTCGACGCCGGCTCAATTGAGTATGGGTACCGGGTCCCCTTCGGCGGAATCCATGTCTTCATCGGCAAGATTGGCGAGCCGGGCCCTGAGCCGGACATCTGCACCGACCTCGTCGAGATGGCTCAGCGTGCAAGACCCGCCCGGGCTCCACCGGTTGTGAATTGTGCCTTCGTGGGATGCGTCCACGGAGGACCTTCTGAAGGATCTGCCTCTGGTGGCGAGACGGACATCTACTCTGATGGTGAGTAGTCCACAGGTGAGACGGATTCGTTGTATCAACTGCAGGATGGTGGGCTTGGGGGCTGTTCCGATGGCAGCAGTATTTCGGACTGCCTTGAGCCGCCGAGCAGGGTTGGGATCTTCATGGCCAGCACACAACCTGTCCAAGATTCCACAGCTGCGGCAGCCATAACCTCCGGGTCAGCAGCAGCCGGGGTAGGAGGCCATGTGCGCTCGCCGGCTCAGGTGTTGATGGACCTCACAGACAAGCTGACCACCCTGTTAACCGCCGTCGTTAACCCGGCGGATCAGGCTCGTCATGATGCAGAGGTGGCGCAGTTAAAATTGGATATGCCACATGCTAAAGAAGACCTAGCAGCGGAAGATGTCAGGATCACCGCAGAGAGGGCGGCTCTGGATCTCCAGGCTCAGCAGATCTAGGCACATACCTTCCGGCTCATGCAGGACCAGAACACGGCTAATGAGGTCATGAGGAGGAGGCGACTCAGTCTAGACTCCCCCCGGTTTATGATCCTCGGAATATTTTTCACATGCCAGGGGCAGGGCCCAGTAACCCGTCGTGGCTTTCTCCACATACATGCAACCCGCTGTGGCTCTCTCCACGCGCAGGAGCGGACCATGTTGTGACACTCGGAGACGGCGCACCGGTTCAACCGCAGGTGATGGGACCCCCTCGCGTGAACATGGCACCGCCTTAGTATGTACCCACACCCCCGGGTCACTATTCTAACCCGTTGGAGAACATGATAGCGGCAGCCGCACGATTGGCGGCTCTCCCAATTGATGGCGACTCTCCGGCGGCGGTTCAGACCAGCCGGGTCAGGGAACTTCTTCAGACAGCTTTGGCACAGCAGGAGGCGTACTCATATAGTCGGGACAGGATCCACTCGACTCCTCGTCCAAGCCGAAGCTCGAGTTATAGTAGGCACATGGATTCGGCGGCCGTTTCAAGCAACGTCAGACGTCGTGACCAGCCAGGTGGGCTTAACCTGGCGCATCATGATGTTGTTAACTTGGTGGATCAAGACAGAATACGGCAAGAGGCCGAGCGGGCGGCTCAGCAGGCGGCTCAATAGGCAGCTGAGCAGGCGGCTTAGTTAATAGCTTGCCAGTCGTATCTGGTTTATCCGACGACTTCTATTGAGGCAGGTGTAGCCACCAGGACTGGAGGAATCCCCTGTCTAGTGCCGGCTCTATGTAACGAGCGTCTGCCCAAGGATTTTAAGGGACCTAGGAAGGTGCCGAATTACACGGCTGACTTACAACCTGGGGCATGGATTGAGAGTTATGAGATGGCTATGGAGTTGTTGGAGGTTAGTGATGCTGCAATGGCTAAATACTTCACCATGATGTTGGATGGAACTGCCCGCACCTGGTTGAAAGGCCTGCCACCTAATTCAATCAGCTCTTGGGCGGAGTTAAAGGCCCGGTTCATCCAGAACTACAAAGACACGTGCAAGCAGCCCATGTCGATCGTGGATCTGACGAATTGCAAGCAAGAGGAGGGCGAGTCTACAACCCATTGGGTGCGCCGAGTTAAAGCCATAATACATTCATCTGATAAGATGGATGTCGGCTCTGCAGTCTTAATGTTGGAGAAAAATTGCCATTTCTTGCCTCTGAAACAAAAGCTGGCCCGGCTCAAATGCGAGTGTAATGATATGGGCACGCTGATGGCGGCTCTAGTTAAGTACGCTGATTCTGATAGTACCAAGGATCCCGAGTCTGATGATGACAAGGCAGGGAAGGGAAAGAAGAACGGCAATGTCAAGGGCCCTCAGCACAACCCGGCAAATCAAGGAGGTAATAAACATAAGGTTGACGGCAGTTTGGATTTCATGGCTAACACCAGCACGCAGGGTAATAACCAGCAGCGCAAAGGGAGGCCACCTCCCTGATCTGGCGGGTCAGGACCTACACTTGAGCAATTGTTGAATGAGCCCTGTCCGAGACACGGTACTCAGCAGAAGTCGGCAACCCATTTGTGGAAGGACTGTATGATCATGAAGGCCTTCAAAAATTCCAATATGTTTGATGGTAACAATGGGCAGGGCGGTGGCTTAGGTGGCGGAGGTTTTCATGGCTCGGGCGGCGGGTCAAATCCCAATTTCCAAAGTTCCCAGGGCAACCAGGGTGGATATAATCAGCAATCTGGCCAGGGCGGTCAGCAACAGCAGCAAGGTGGTTATCAGAGTCACCCAAAGCAGCTGAACGGTGGGCAATATCATGTGTTTACCACTAATTTGTGTAAACGAGACCAGAAGCTTCATAAGAGGGCTCTGAATACGGTTGAGCCGGCAATTCTTCGTTATTTGAGGTGGTCTGAGCAGCCTATCGTATGGAGTAGAGAGGATCACCCTCCCCGGGTTGACAATCCGGGTCACTTAGCCCTGGTGGTAGCCCCTCAAGTGGGTGGATACAAATTCACCAAAGTACTCATGGATGGAGGCAGCAACATCAATATCCTCTATTATGAGACCTTCTGTCGCATGGGGCTAACTGATAAGAACCTTAAGCAGTCCAACACTGTTTTCCATGGAGTTGTACCCGGTAAGTCGGCGTATCCAGTCGGCAAGATCGAATTGGAGGTAGCCTTTGGGGATGAATATGACTCCAGAGCTGAGAAATTGACGTTTGAAGTAGTCAAGATCAAGAGCCCGTATCATGCCCTGTTCGGGCGGCCGGCGTACGCCAAGTTCATGGCACAACCGTGTTATGTGTACTTGCAGCTCAAGATGCCGGGTCATAAGGGAACCATTACGGTTCACGGGAGCCGGAAGGTGGCCTTGGAGTGTGAAGAAGGTGACGCGGCTTATGCTGAGTCGGTTTGTGCAGCAGAAGAGTTAAAATTCTACAAGGACAATGTTGACCCGGCATACATGACATCTTTAAAGAAGCCAACCACGGAGCATGAGCCGGCCATGAAGTTTAAGTCGGCAGATGATATTAAGCTCATTGATTTTCTGCCTGGCGACTCTTCCAAGCAGTTCAGTATCAGTGCTAATTTGGATCCCAAATAGGAAAGCACGCTCATCAAGTTCATCCATGAGAACCGGGACATTTTTGCATGGAAACCTTCTGACATGCCGGGTGTACCGAGAGAACTCGCTGAGCACACTCTTAACATTGATCCAAAGTTTAAGCCGGTCAAGCAGTTTCTTCGGTGGTTTAATGAAGAGAGGCGGAAGGCCATTGGTGAAGAAGTAGCCCGGCTCTTGGTAGCAGGGTTTATCATCGAAGTCTTTCATCCAGAGTGGTTGGCTAACCCAGTGCTTGTGCTTAAGAAAAACAACACTTGGCGTATGTGTGTGGATTACACGGACTTAAACAAGGCTTGTCCAGCTGATCCTTTTGCTCTCCCTCGTATTGATCAAATCATTGATGCTACGGCGGGTTGTGAGCGTTTGAGTTTTTTGGATGCTTACTCTGGTTATCATCAGATCAAGATGGTGGTTAAGGACCAGGAGAAAATGGTATTCATTACTCCATTTGGAGCCTTCTTCTATGTTTCGATGCCTTCTGGGCTCAAGAGTGCTCATGCGACTTACCAACTATGTGTGCAGAATTGTCTTCATAATCAAATCGGGCGCAATGTTCATGCTTATGTGGATGACATAGTGGTTAAATCCATAGAGAAGGAGACCTTGATTGACGATCTCAAGGAAACCTTTGACAATCTTTGGGTTTACAAGATGATGCTTAACCCGGCCAATTGTGTTTTTGGTGTGCCTGCAGGCAAGCTTTTGGGTTTTCTGGTTTCTAACAGGGGCATCGAGGCTAACCCGGAGAAGATTAAAGCCATCACCTCTCTGGCCAAACCAACATGTATCAATGACGTTCAACGTCTGGCGGGTTGTATCGCTGCTTTAAGCCGGTTCGTAAGCCGGTTAGGAGAGAAGGCCATGCCATTATATCAAATGATGAAGAAGACAGATAGCTTCATCTGGAGTGACGCTGCAAATGCTACTTTTGAAGATCTGAAGAGGCAGTTGGCTGAGCCGCCAGTTCTTGCTGCTCCCATTGACAAGGAGCCCTTGTTATTATACGTGGCTGCTAACACACGTGCTGTCAGCGTGGCCATCGTGGTGGAGCGTAAGGAGGCTGGCAAGGAACACCCGATTCAACGGCTGGTTTATTATATCAGTGAGGTCCTGATTGAGTCTAAACAGCGATATCCGCATTGGCAGAAGCTCGTTTATGGGGTGTTCATGGCAAGCCGGAAGCTTAAGCAGTATTTCCAAGGCCACCCTATCACTGTGGTCAGTTCTGCCCCTTTAGGGTATATAATTTAGAACAGAGAAGCTACAGGACGAGTTACCAAATGGGCCATTGAGCTTGGGCCTCATGGTTTAAAATATGTGCCACACACGGCTATCAAGTCTTAAGCGCTGGTCGATTTCATCAACGATTGGATAGAGCTGCAGATGCCTGAAGAAAAGCTGGACAACACATATTGGACAATTCATTTTGACGGATCCAGGCAATTGGAAGGCTCGGGGGCTGGAGTTGTTTTGACTTCCCCTCGAGGTGACAAATTTTGTTATGTCCTCCGGTTAATGTTTCCCTGTACTAACAACACAACTAAGTATGAAGCCTTACTCCATGGTCTCCGGATGGCTAAGGAGATGAACCTAAGCCGGGTACAGTGCTTTGGCGACTCAGACTTGGTGGCTCAGCAGGTTTCAGGCAAGTGGGGATTCTAAGGATCCTCTCATGGCGGCTTATTGCCGTGAAGTCGATGCAATTGTGGGATACTTCAAGGGTTATCAGGTGGAGCACATTAACCGAAGAAAGAATGAGGCGGCTGATGCTTTAAGCCGGCTGGGTTCTCAACATAAACCAGTTCCGCCTAACACCTTTTTGGATGTCCTGCATAACCCTTCTGTTAAGTTACCTACAGAGGAGAACTTGGCGATTCCTGACCTGGAAGCATACTTGGTGGCGGCTCTTCATGTCATTCCAGATTAGACGGTGCCATACCTGGCTTATATGACCCGGGGTGAGTTATCTGAGGATGAAACATTAGCCAGGCAGATAACCCGGTGGTCTAAATCCATGACAATTGTCAATGGCGAGTTGCATCATTGTAGTGTTACAGGGGCATTTCAGCATTGCGTCTCCCCTAAAGAAGGCCAAGAAATTCTATGTGAGATCCATGAAGGGGATTGTGGTCATCACGCCGCGTCAAAATCCCTTGTGGCCAAGGCCTTTCGTCATGGGTTTTATTGGCTGACAGCTCATGCTGATGCGGAGGATCTAGTCAGTAAATGTGATGATTGTCAGAAGTTCTCAAGACGGGCTCATGTGCCGGCTCAAGAATTGAGGATGATTCCAATTACTTGGCCGTTTGCAGTCTGGGGGCTTGATATGGTTGGGCCTTTCAAAAGGTCCAAAGATAAAAAGACCCACCTCTTGGTGGAGGTTGATAAGTTCACAAAGTGGGTTGAGGCAGAGCCTGACAGTAAGTGTGATGCAGCCACGTCGGTTCAATTTATGAAGAAGGTGATATTTCGCTTTGGCTTTCCACACAACATCATAACAGACAATGGCACTAAACTGTCTAAAGGCGCCATGGAGGAATTCTGTCAACGTGAGCATATCCGGCTTGATGTTTCATCAGTGGCTCACCCTCAGTCCAATGGTCAAGCCGAGAGAGCCAATCAGGAGATCTTGAAAGGCATCAAGCCCCGACTTTTGGTCCCACTGCAGCGGACGCCGGGGTGTTGGGTTGAGGAGTTACCCTCCGTGTTATGGAGCATCAACATTACTCCTAATAGATCTACGGGTTATACACCTTTCTTCATGGTCTATGGAGCCGAGGCGGTTCTCCCTTCTGACATCCGTCATGACTCGCCTCGTGTGGCGACTTATGTTGAAGCAGACAATTAACAGGCGCGTCAGAATGATCTCGACCTTTAGATGAGCAGAGAGACTTGGTAGCAGCTCGCTCGGTGATTTACCAGCAAGACTTGCGCCGCTATCACAACCGCCGTGTTAAGTCCAGAACCTTTCAGGAAGGTGATTTGGTGCTTCGGCTCATCCAGGATCAAACTGATGCACACAAATTATCACCACCTTGGGAAGGACCCTTTGTGGTTAGCAAGAACTTGAATAACAAGTCATATTACCTTATCGATGTTCGAGAGCACAAAGACTCACGTAAGTCGGAGGAGGAGACCCGGAGGCCGTGGAATATTACTCATCTTCGGCCCTACTACACTTGAGCCATAGGCTCCCCTAATGTACATATTTTTTCCAATGTATATATTGTGATAAATAATAAAGCAGGACCTCTGTCCTTATTTCCCTCACACCAAGGTAAATTTGTCATTGTCATTGTCATTATTCTTTTACATGATCGCTTGGGGGCTGATCACGTTTGATCCAGTTTAACCCGTTTGATCTAGCTTATGATCGTATTCGAATCTAGCCATTAAAAATTATGATCACTCGGGGCTTCCTGTTCAAACATAGGTCGTATTCGAACCAAAGAGAACATAGCTGTCGGTACCCTATTGATCGGCACACTGCCGAGCTCACTTGGGGGCTTCTTGATCGTATTCGAATCATAGCTTAACCCCTTTGGGAACCGACTTTGATCGTATTCGAATCAGGGTCGTTAAAAAACTCTCAAGGTCATTAGGGGGCTTCCTGTTCAAACATAGGTCGTATTCAAACCAAAGAGAACACAGCTATCGGTACCCTATTGACCGGCGCAATGCCAAAGCCATTGGGGGCTACATGATCGTATTCGAATCCTAGCTTAAACCCCTCTGGAACGGTTCACTGATCATATTCGAATCAGTAGCCTTGACATTTTTTACTTCTCTCTTGATTTAAGTTGCTTTGGAAACCCCCATGTTTGACTTGAGATTTTTTCTGAGGTTTACAACTTTTAAGTATGCTTACTGTAACCCGGCTCAGTATTAACTGATGAGTTATTCAGCATCATTGTACCTCTGAAATTTTTGAGTATCCAAAGATTGGGTTATCACCCTTACTGACCGGGTCATATAAACCGGTGGTGCAAATTCGAGAAGTATTAAGCATAAGGTCATAGTTGTGGTTTTTGGCAATAAGCTAATCTATGATTGTTTTTAAATCCTTTTGACCCGCCTGGTTGGCTGATGTCAAGGAATTTTGTGCAATCTGTTGAAGGACAGCTTTCGAAACCTGATCAAGCATATGGTCAACAGATGATAAGTAACACGGATAGATATAGCACGGAGGCTTAATAACGATAAGCGTCAAAACATGCACGATGGCACGGCCACAACAAAGTTATCTCTATCCTATTACAGGACTCATCGAGTCCAAATATTTCGCATTATTTTTTACACCCCAGGTATGAGCCACCATGACAGGTTCACCTTCAGGATTGCCCGGAAGCGTCCGGGTTAGCCCTCTCTGCGTCTGCGCCCTGCTCCTTTTCCTGGAAGGTTGATGATGACCAGTCAATGTTGTTCAAGGCTTCAAATTCGGCTTCATCATCAACAAGACCGGCCGGGTCAACTCCAGGAGCAAAGGTATGCTTACGAGGTGGAGGAATCAGACTGGTCACGTCGTATTGAGGCATTGGAGTTTTTCGATTTTCTTCATCATAACCCGCCTGGTACTTGGTAAGATCTACTTCACTTGCTATCAGAGTCGCCATGGGGTGTATCTCTTTGACACAGGCGAGAAAATCTGCGTCTTCAAACAGCGTGTCATCTTCCTTCGGGCTTGGATAACCAATGGCAATGTCCACCGGGTCTAGTTCCGGTAGCCAGGCTTTAGCCCGGCTTAGAGCATTTATCGCTCCGGCTCTTGCAGCTGACCGTCTCAGTTCATTGATCCGTTGAGGAAGAACTGAAAGCTTCTTCAAGACGTGTGCTAGGAGGGTTGGCACTTCATTGGACAAAGCCACCGAAGCAAGGGTACGTTGAGACCCAGTGTACAATTGCTCCACCAAGGTGTACACTGCCTTTAGCTTAGTCAGCATGTTTTGGTTCAAGTTTGAACTCCTGGGGCCTGTATAAGCATAATCAGGAGAATTAATTCGAGGCGTATGATCTATTGCGCGGCTTAGATATTTACACAATGGTAGGGTGACTTACCAAAGATGGCTGAGACCATTTGAAAAATATGGCGCTTTAAACTGGATAATTCACCAGTGATTTCTTCCAGAGCCGCCTCTGCTTTCTCAGCTCGGCTTATCAGCGCGGTCTTTTCATCTGCCCAGGTTTTCTTTTCAACCTCAAATTCTTTCTTCAGCTTTTCTTGTTCAGAAACACTGAATTCGAACTTGGTGTTGGCCTTTTCAAGTTCCGTCTCTTGGATATTAAGGCGGCTCTTCAGATTAGTCACCTCGGACTCAAGTTGGCTCGTGGTGGCCTATACAAGTGCAAAGTTCAAGTCAAGAAAATTGTTTATGCAATATTACAAGTCCCAAGCATTTTGCAAGCAATAATACTTGGCACTTGGGGGATAATGTCCCAAAGAGTTTTCTATGGCGGTTCATCAGATGGTGATTTATAAGAGTAAGTCCCAAGCATTTTGCAAGCAATAATACTTGGCACTTGGGGGCTAATGCGTACTGCGCTTCAAAGAACCATAAGAATTTATTTATATAAAGAACCGGCTCAACCATATTGGTTAAGCCGCCCCTTGGGGACTACATGGTAAGCCGGAAATTTTTCTTTTCATTATGTCGCTAAGTTTGTTTCTAAGTCTACAACATAAGCATCATAAGCAACAGACTTAGGGGGCTAATATACTAAAGGATAATGAACAAGAGAGGACGAGTTATACCTCGAATTTGTGGTGCATCTGCTTCACCATGTCAATCTCGAGGTTTCGGGTGCTATGCACTTGGCTCATATAGCTAGAGAAGATATCTCCAATGCTCATATGAGCATAATTAGTGACATCCATCTTGACCTGGCGCTGGTCCAGAAGTTCTTCCTTGGCGGAGCATTTGGCCAGTACAGTTGGCCTTCCCGGCTCAACATAGCTGGTTCTGGTAATCTCCACATCAGCATTGGAAGGATCATCTGTTCGGACTGGGCTAGGAGCCTCCAGATTCTCTGATTCATCAACACCTTGATCAGTGGGCAGGTCGGTGGCAGGAGGAGTGAAGTCTTGAGCTGGTTCAGGCGGCGTCTCATGAGTGGTTGAGTCTGGCACGACCGTCTCAAGACCCGGTTCAGTTGTAACTCTATCCTCAGTTGATTTGTTTTTTCTAACCCTTTTGCTGGGTTTGGCTTGACCACTGTTCCAAAATAAAAGATTGACACAGGTGCAAGGGATTTAAATAAATGCAAGATGAGCGGGTTAATATACCCTGGAGCAGTCTTGAAGGCTGGCAGATTGGATTGCAATGACTCACCGGAGGAAGGGGAAGTATCCTGATAATCCGAGTCAGAGGGATTGAGTGGTTGACGAAAGAGACCCGCCAAGGGGTAAAACTTATTTAAAGCAGGGGTAACCTCATTTCGGTGTTTCCTTGGAGTATTTGGTAAGCCGGAGGATAGCTCCACGTTTTTGCTGGTCCGGGTCTGCCTCCGGCTCTCATGAATTTGTTGCTTCAAAAGAAATTGAGGATCGTGATGAGCTAGAGTGTCACATCCCTAGCTGCTGGTAGTGCTCTAGGCTAGCTCATGTGTGCATCATGTTTAAATTCTGAAAATTTGAACTGAGGGAATTTTGGAAGCCTCAAAAACTTAAATAAAAGAGGGGCAAAAACCCTAGAAATCTCATTCATTGCTCCAAAATGCTCTTCTTAAATGTTTGATAATTTTTGGTAAGGGTTCTGGTCCCAACCAAAATATTGAACATTTTTAAGGAATTATTTTTGGGACTTTGGATTTAATTCATTAGCTATTTGAATTTGAATTATATTCATATAATTAGAATATAATTTCAAATACCCCTGATATATTTTATAAGCTTTTGGAAAAGTCCATTTAGCAATATAAAATATTCAGAGGAGTTTTTGGCATTGTTTGAATTATTTTAAATTCAAAACAGTGGCAAAATAAATTAAATAAAACAAAACAGAAGAAAAAAATAAAAAGAACAGAAGCCTACCTGGGCCACTTACCTGTAGCCGGCCCAGCTGGCCAGCCCATCTGGCCGGCCCAGCCCACCTCCTTCCCCCCCCCCTTGTCATCTTCCTCCTTTGCCAGGAGGACGAACAGAGGCGAGGCGTGGCGCGCGCCCGAGAGGCCTCGGCCACCTCCTGCTTCCCCCTGGCCACCTCCTGCTTCCTCTCGTCGCCCTGGACCCCGTCCGCGACGCCACGCACCCCCCAGGCCTCTCACTCTCTCCCCGAGCTCCTCTCTTCCTCTGGCTCTCTCGCGCGCAGCCACCGAACACACCCGTCGCCGCCGACGAGCATCACCGCGGCCACCGTCCACCCCGTGCCTCTCCGATGAGTTCAGAGGAACCGCCATCGCCTTCTGCGTCTTCTACACCAACCCATTCGACCGCGGGAGCCCTGTAGCGTCTTCCCGGAGCTCGTCCCCAACCTTCGGCCGCCGGCGAACTTCCGAGGATTCGCGAGCTCCAGCCCCTCCCCGGCCTCGCCGTTGCCTCTACCGGATCCGCTGTGAGCTCCTCTTCCATTTCCCCTCCTCCCCGCGCTCGTTCCCGCACGCTAGCCGCCCTTTTCACCGGGGCCGTGAGCTCCTCACCGCCGGCGATGACGCGGACAAGGCCAGAGCCACCGGAGCTAGCTACCGAGCACGGCAACGTGCTCCACACCTCACCAGGAACCTAACTCACACACCAGCTTCCCCTCCCGTGCCCCCTAACGCCAACCCCGACCTCGCCCGAACTCCGGCCACCGCCGCGAGCTTGCCTCCGGTGAGCTCGGGCCACCTCAGCCCCTGCCGTTTGCACAGATGGATGCGGGCGAGTCCCAGCTCCACGTAGACGCCCTCATCCGCCCGTTTGGCCGCCGGAGCAAGAAATCCGAAGGCCTCCGCCGTCTCGGCCTCGCCGGCGTCAAGCCGCCGGCAGGTTAGGCCCTGCTGACCAGGGGTTTGACCCCCCCTGGGTCGATGACAGGTGGGGCCAGCCCCCCTGTTAATTAGTTTAGTTTATTTTAATTTAATTACCCCCCTGCTGACACTGACATGTGGGCCCTAGTGCCCTAATCTTTAATTAAACTAAACTAAACCCCCCTGTTTAACCTGTGACGCTGACATATGGGTCCCACAGGTCAGTTTGACCTGGACGGCGCCCGTTGACCTGCTGACGTCACTATGAGGTCATGATGACGCAATAATTCCTTTCTGGAATTTAAATAATCTTAAATGATTTAATAATTTCAGAAAATAGCTAAAACTTCTATAAATCATAGAAAATTAACCGTAACTCCAAATTAAATAAATTATATATGAAAAATTATCAGAAAAATTCAAGGAATCCATCTGTACCATTTTCATGCATGTTAGAACAACTTATAGCTGCTGTTTAGCACAAATCAATTAAATGGCATTTGAATAATCACATATGGAGTTTGAATTTGAATCTTGTATTCAAACCAACTTCATTTAATCTGTTGCTAGTTGCATTAGCCCAAAACACATTCATTTTGCCATGTCATGATCATGCATCATATTGTGCATTGCATTGATTGTGTTCCCTTCTGTGTTGCCGGTATTTGTCCCCTCTCGATAGACGTGATACCGATGATGTGATCGTTGACACTGATGAAGACTCAATGTTATCTTCAGAAGTGCCAGGCAAGCAAAACCCCCTTGTTCATTCCGATACAATCCTACTCTCTCGCTCCTGCTCTCTTTTACTGCATTAGGACAACACGATTCATCTGTTACTTGCTGCGGTAGCTGAACCCCTTTATCCTTTGCATGACCTGTCATTGCCACAGTAAATAGATGAAACCCACTAGCATGAGTAGGAGTTGTTTGAGCCCTGTTGTGCCTACTCATTCATGCTTGTTTGTCATGCCTGCTACTGCTTAGAGTTGAGTCAGGTCTGATTCATCGGGGATGAATCAGAGGTGTGTGAACATGTCCTACTGTGTGTGAGCTAAGTGTGTGAACACGATTTGGTAAAGGTAGCGGTGAGAGGCCATGTAGGAGTACATGGTGGGTTGTCTCATTGCAGCCGTCCTCAGGAACTGAGTTCTGTGTTTGTGATCCATGATTCAGCTACTACCACGCATTGGGCCCGAAACCAATGGACCCTCTCGGCTTCTTGATCACCCTTGTCCTCTGTCCAGGAGTTGCAAGTAGTTTCTGGTGTTTGTAGTATGCTGGAGGCCGTGCGCAGCGCTGACCGTAGGGGTGGGCTGTGATGCGGTAGGCACGTGGCCGGGTAACCGGGCGCCCGTTTGGTGTCACGGAACCCTGTTCACATCGTTTGGGGCTGTGAGCGAAACTCCGGCCGGATCTCCTCATGGATGGAACCCGAATAGGCGATAAACCTGGACTAGAGACTTGAGTGTTTAGGTAGGCCGTGGCCGACACCCACGTTGGGCTTCCGCTTGAAGGTTGCCGAGTACATGTCGTGTAAACGGCGGTAAGTGGTGAGAGCGTGTGTGAAGAAGTACACCCCTGCAGGGTTAACATCATCTATTCGAATAGCCGTGTCCGCGGAAAAGGACTTCTGGGTTGCTTATATCAGTTCATAGACAAGTGAAAGTGGATACTCTAAAATACGCAAGATAAGCGTGAGTGCTATGGATGGCGTTCTCGTAGGGAGACGGGAGCGGATCCATAGTGGTGTATTGATATGGTGAATATGTGGACTCGTGTGCGCCACCTCAAAAGAGTTACTTGCAGTCGTAGTTTAGGATAGCCACCGAGTCAAAGCTGGCTTGCTGCAGTTAAACCCCACCATCCCCTTTGTTGATAATGATGCATATGTAGTTAGTTCTGATGTAAGTCTTGCTGGGTACATTTGTACTCACGTTTGCCTATTTTATGTTTTTGCAGAGAGACTTCGGTCTCACTAGTAGTTCCGCGTGGACTTCGACGTTTAGCTTGTTACCTCAGCTACGATCTTGTGCCCTCGGCAGGATCTGGTAGATAGTCAGGCTTCTCAGCCTTTTTCATTTATAGATGTCTGTACTCAGACATGATAGCTTCCGCTTGTGCTTTGACTTGTATGCTCTGATTGTTGGGTCATGAGACCCATGTTTGTAATATCTCGCTCCTCGGAGCCTATTGAATAAATTACTTGAGTCGTAGAGTCATGTTGTGATGCCATGTTGTATTTGCACATATCGAGCATATTGTGTGTATGTTATTGAAATGCTTGGTATGTGTGGGATCTGACCATCTAGTTGTTTATCTTTAGTAGCCTCTCTTACCGGGAAATGTCTCCTAGTGTTTCCACCGAGCCATGGTAGCTTGCTACTGCTCCGGAACACTTAGGCTGGCCGGCATGTGTCCTTCTTCGTTCCTGTGTCTGTCCCTTCGGGGAAATGTCACGCGATGAATACCGGAGTCCTGTTAGCCCGCTACAGCCCGGTTCACCGGAGTCCTGCTAGCCCAGTGCTACAGCCTGGATTCACTCGCTGATGACCGACACGTTCGATGCTGGGTCATGGATGCCTGTCCCTGTAAGTCTGTGCCACTTTGGGTTTACGACTAGCCATGTCAGCCCGGGCTCCTTATCATATGGATGCTAGCGACACTGTCATATACGTGTGCCAAAAGGCGCAAACGGTCCCGGGCAAAGGTAAGGCGACACCCGTGGGAATACCGTGCGTGAGGCCGCAAAGTGATATGAGGTGTTACATGCTAGATCGATGTGGCATTGAGTCGGGGTCCTGACAGCGTTGGTATCAGAGCTTGACTGCCTGTAGGATTACCAAGCCAAACTGGTCGAAGTTGAGTCTAGAAATTCTTTAGTTATATAAGGGAATTGATTGTGGGATGGAACGTAAGGCTCTTTTTACTCCTTATACCTTATGCCTTCTGATCTGAGTCATCTTATCTTTCCTGCGGGGATTAAGAACTAGGCTATCTCTTCTTTCTATCAGGATCACGTGTTACTAATCCGTAGACTTATAAGATTGTTGGATTTAAGCTTGAGTTCAGTTCCTAGTACTTCTGTATGTTAATTATTGATCTCGAGACCTTGATATTGTGCTTCTGAGTGGTTATGCCACCATTTTTGTGAATGTCTCAAATCTTTTCTGAGCATTTACAGCCGTTATGCTGTCTGAGTCATTCCAGGTTTCTAAATAGTCTGATGCATTTGCAAAATCCTTTCCCTCTGGTTTCGATGTTCCTTTATGCCAGCTCAATCACACTAATTGTTGAGTTGAGGTATTCTATTGCCTTGACATTATGTTGGAGTTATTATTGTGACCCTAGGTGTCTTAGGGGATCATCTAGTAATTTAGCCATGATTTGTGTTCCCAGTGTGATGATTCTGGCCATCATTCTCGAAAGCATCCCGTGATGCTACTTAGTAATAGGTATTCTATTCCTGGGTTCTTGAACCCGAGATTCACTCTACCTACTTCATGTTGATAGTAATTGCTAGTGCCTTTAGGACATTAGTAACCTTTGTGATAGCCCTAGAAGTCCGTGGTATCTTCTTCTTCCAAATACCATGAACTACCTATGGCAGAAGTTCCTCGTTGAACTGAAATATCACAGCAGGATTATTCTTGATGAGTTCTCCATTATTTATTGTGGCTCTGCCAGTTCTACCTTTCTGCATGGGTTATCCGGAAGAAATATGTTGAACTTCGTTCGACATGCTAATCCATGCATCCACAACTCAGAAAATTATATGTTCCTTTGAGTTGTCCCTCTTTAGTTGTCTACTGACCTTCGTCTATCAATTGATAGTCCAAGAGTATGCATGCATTCGTTATCGATGCCTATTACCCTTGTGGTCCGTCAAGCCATTCTGTCCTGAATGACTTGGAGAAACAAACTCCAGTACCTCATCCATATTTAGGATTGGGTCAAAGTAGTTGTGTTCCGCAGATCAAGTTACAATCCAGCTTTTGGTTCTGTTCTACCTTGGAGTATTACCATCTTTATATCGGGATTGTTATAGGAATTGCACACCATCCTATGAACTCTTGGTACAGTGATACTTCTTGCCATCATTAGTCATTCCTCGGTCTTCGTGTTGATGCAACCGGAATACCGACAAATGAATTGTGATGTGTGAAATCAATACGCCTAGCAACCTCGTTGCTGGGTAGTTGAAGGACAATAATTTCATTCTTAGTGTGTTGGTTATTGAATCATCATTCTAAGATTGATCGTGCTACCTAGTCCATTCTCCTGGTTCACTCCTCGATCGATGAGTTAGGATTATTTCAAATCCTTGCTCTATTGATCATATCGTCTTGCCCTGAAAAGCAAGATTGTTCTCGAGCTTAGTAACATATCGGTGGTTCGTGATTTTCTGAATATCTTCTCAGAAGTATTACCAGGTTGTCACCTGACCGCTATGTTGAGTTCGTGATCAAGTTGGTTATTCTTGTGAACCACCCTTCTCTCCAAGAATCGGTGTTGGATATCCCTGAGCTAGTTGGTTAAGCTAAACGACAACTTGGAGAGTTGGAAGATAAAAGCTTGCCTGACTTAGTTCGTTCCAAAGGGATATTCTTGTGTAGTGTGTGTTGAAGAAAGATGATATCTTCATCGATTGGTCCCTGTGATCAGTTGCTGGACCTATTGTCTTATCAATCCTTTGATTTGAGTGTGGGCTATCGTCAAATCAAGTCAGAACCAACGATGCTCGTAATGTTGTCTTACTCGTGGTTGATCCCTCGAGCATACACCATTATATCTTTTGGGTCTGACCAATGCTATCACCGTGTTCACATGATGGTGGAAGTCCAGTGATATGGAAATTCCGATGAGTTGTTGTTGAGCCCATTGACAACATCCTTATCTCCTCCATGATTTGTTGAACATTAAGCTAGTGTTGGAAACTTTTGAAAGCATTTTCTTCATGCTAGCTCATGAAGTATTTGTTTGATGAAAGGAGTGACTTCCTCTTCTACACGTGCATTTGGTGAAAGTTGCCGCCGTGGATTTGAGAAAGTTAGTTTTGCTTCCTCTGGAATCATCCCAAGTCAGTCATGCATACGTGCGAAGTATTCTGTGGTCTGGAGACTTGCAACCTTCATTCCATATGTGTTCCGAGCACACCAAGCCACTGATTGAGTTGTTCAAAGATAAAGGAGTCTGTCCAAGGTGAACTCTTTGGACTTCCACGCGTGGAGACTTCGATGTCATTAATGATGATTCCCCACCTGAACTCGGTAGTGTTTTATTATAAGACTACCACGTGGTCATGTTTGTCTGGGACAACGTGTTCACATGTGTGTAGCAGAACCAGCTCATGTTTTGGAGCTTGCTATCGTAGTTCATTCCCCGAGAATCTCGCAACGTCATCTCATCGATTTGTGTTGCAAACTTCCGTTTTCTTCCTAGACTCGATGAGTCTGGAATATCCTGACACCAACCAGATCTGAATCTCAGGCAGATATGATGGTTTGGAACATTTCCCAAGAACTATAATATCGGTCCCTCGAAAACCGGTAAAGTGGATGTTGTGGCCAACACATCCAGCCGGAAGACCTGTTATTATAATATCTTGATTGAGGAAGTTGGCCACCTCCCCATAGGGATTTCGTAGGATTTACTCCCTAGTTGCCCCTATGGATTTTGAGATCCCGAAGTCCGACCTTTTACTTGATGTTCTAGATACCAAACCATTTCTATGAATGGGTTACACTAGCACATCAAGGAGAACATTAGAAGCGGAGTGCTAAATGTCTCTCGGTCGATCATCCAGATTTTGTTTCCTTGGCCTCGCTAAGATGAAATCTGAGAAGGTGTTATCTTTCCTTTGCATCTGCATCCTCCATCATCATTCATCATGGTAGCAAGTTGTGTTGCCGGACCCTTGACACGGATGTTGGTAAAACCTTGATGATTATGGAAATGCTCAAGTTCTTGAGAGCACGCACAAGCGCTACGAGTTATCATCGGCACAAACTGGGATTGCTCTCAGTTTCCTCGGCAATGCTATGACCTTTTCAAACAGTGAATTCACTCTCTATTGTTGGGTTCTTCCCCAGTTACCAGAATCATTCCCAGCATTTGCATTTTGTTCCCAGCTTGCACCGCCAATGTGCCATTCTACCATGGGTCTCTTCCATTTCCGGTGATAAGCAAATTCATCCATTGCGTTGTCTTCAACAAGGTAATCCACATCATCCAAGTCCGAGTATGCCATTCTACCGACCCCCTCCAATCGATCGCTCGAGAATTGCCTTAGGCTGGTTTAAAGAGTTTCAATGATCTCTGAATCAAAGGTAATTCTTTTTGCCACTTAAGGTAATATTCTACGAATCACCCTCCTCAGGATGCTTCGTTGTGGTATCATGGCAACTCAACTCCTCGCTACATTGATAATCGTTTACCACCTTTTTAGGTGTGGAATCGTTGTCTACCTAGTGAACCTTCGTCATCTGTTCCACTCCATTCCTCTAAAGGTGTGCTTCGTCTCTCAGCTTGAGAGATATTTCCATGTCTCAAACCATGAGTTGATCCTAAGTTGTTCGATCTTCGAGGAGACCGATCCTTCTAGAGTTTTCCTTTCCTCTTCTTGTCATGATTAGCTGAAGTTCTCAGAGCAAGACGACAAGACAAAGATGGTGTTCAAATCAACGTTCATTTGAAGTGCAACCTGGATCGTGAAGATTGTACTAGTTTGCGTTTTCCCTTCATCCTACCCTACGCTTGAATCTCGAGACGAGATTCTTGTTTAGTGGGGGTGAGTTGTCACATCCCTAGCTGCTGGTAGTGCTCTAGGCTAGCTCATGTGTGCATCATGTTTAAATTCTGAAAATTTGAACTGAGGGAATTTTGGAAGCCTCAAAAACTTAAATAAAAGAGGGGCAAAAACCCTAGAAATCTCATTCATTGCTCCAAAATGCTCTTCTTAAATGTTTGATAATTTTTGGTAAGGGTTCTGGTCCCAACCAAAATATTGAACATTTTTAAGGAATTATTTTTGGGACTTTGGATTTAATTCATTAGCTATTTGAATTTGAATTATATTCATATAATTAGAATATAATTTCAAATACCCCTGATATATTTTATAAGCTTTTGGAAAAGTCCATTTAGCAATATAAAATATTCAGAGGAGTTTTTGGCATTGTTTGAATTATTTTAAATTCAAAACAGTGGCAAAATAAATTAAATAAAACAAAACAGAAGAAAAAAATAAAAAGAACAGAAGCCTACCTGGGCCACTTACCTGTAGCCGGCCCAGCTGGCCAGCCCATCTGGCCGGCCCAGCCCACCTCCTTCCCCCCCCCTTGTCATCTTCCTCCTTTGCCAGGAGGACGAACAGAGGCGAGGCGTGGCGCGCGCCCGAGAGGCCTCGGCCACCTCCTGCTTCCCCCTGGCCACCTCCTGCTTCCTCTCGTCGCCCTGGACCCCGTCCGCGACGCCACGCACCCCCCCAGGCCTCTCACTCTCTCCCCGAGCTCCTCTCTTCCTCTGGCTCTCTCGCGCGCAGCCACCGAACACACCCGTCGCCGCCGACGAGCATCACCGCGGCCACCGTCCACCCCGTGCCTCTCCGATGAGTTCAGAGGAACCGCCATCGCCTTCTGCGTCTTCTACACCAACCCATTCGACCGCGGGAGCCCTGTAGCGTCTTCCCGGAGCTCGTCCCCAACCTTCGGCCGCCGGCGAACTTCCGAGGATTCGCGAGCTCCAGCCCCTCCCCGGCCTCGCCGTTGCCTCTACCGGATCCGCTGTGAGCTCCTCTTCCATTTCCCCTCCTCCCCGCGCTCGTTCCCGCACGCTAGCCGCCCTTTTCACCGGGGCCGTGAGCTCCTCACCGCCGGCGATGACGCGGACAAGGCCAGAGCCACCGGAGCTAGCTACCGAGCACGGCAACGTGCTCCACACCTCACCAGGAACCTAACTCACACACCAGCTTCCCCTCCCGTGCCCCCTAACGCCAACCCCGACCTCGCCCGAACTCCGGCCACCGCCGCGAGCTTGCCTCCGGTGAGCTCGGGCCACCTCAGCCCCTGCCGTTTGCACAGATGGATGCGGGCGAGTCCCAGCTCCACGTAGACGCCCTCATCCGCCCGTTTGGCCGCCGGAGCAAGAAATCCGAAGGCCTCCGCCGTCTCGGCCTCGCCGGCGTCAAGCCGCCGGCAGGTTAGGCCCTGCTGACCAGGGGTTTGACCCCCCCTGGGTCGATGACAGGTGGGGCCAGCCCCCCTGTTAATTAGTTTAGTTTATTTTAATTTAATTACCCCCCTGCTGACACTGACATGTGGGCCCTAGTGCCCTAATCTTTAATTAAACTAAACTAAACCCCCCCTGTTTAACCTGTGACGCTGACATATGGGTCCCACAGGTCAGTTTGACCTGGACGGCGCCCGTTGACCTGCTGACGTCACTATGAGGTCATGATGACGCAATAATTCCTTTCTGGAATTTAAATAAATCTTAAATGATTTAATAATTTCAGAAAATAGCTAAAACTTCTATAAATCATAGAAAATTAACCGTAACTCCAAATTAAATAAATTATATATGAAAAATTATCAGAAAAATTCAAGGAATCCATCTGTACCATTTTCATGCATGTTAGAACAACTTATAGCTGCTGTTTAGCACAAATCAATTAAATGGCATTTGAATAATCACATATGGAGTTTGAATTTGAATCTTGTATTCAAACCAACTTCATTTAATCTGTTGCTAGTTGCATTAGCCCAAAACACATTCATTTTGCCATGTCATGATCATGCATCATATTGTGCATTGCATTGATTGTGTTCCCTTCTGTGTTGCCGGTATTTGTCCCCTCTCGATAGACGTGATACCGATGATGTGATCGTTGACACTGATGAAGACTCAATGTTATCTTCAGAAGTGCCAGGCAAGCAAAACCCCCTTGTTCATTCCGATACAATCCTACTCTCTCGCTCCTGCTCTCTTTTACTGCATTAGGACAACACGATTCATCTGTTACTTGCTGCGGTAGCTGAACCCCTTTATCCTTTGCATGACCTGTCATTGCCACAGTAAATAGATGAAACCCACTAGCATGAGTAGGAGTTGTTTGAGCCCTGTTGTGCCTACTCATTCATGCTTGTTTGTCATGCCTGCTACTGCTTAGAGTTGAGTCAGGTCTGATTCATCGGGGATGAATCAGAGGTGTGTGAACATGTCCTACTGTGTGTGAGCTAAGTGTGTGAACACGATTTGGTAAAGGTAGCGGTGAGAGGCCATGTAGGAGTACATGGTGGGTTGTCTCATTGCAGCCGTCCTCAGGAACTGAGTTCTGTGTTTGTGATCCATGATTCAGCTACTACCACGCATTGGGCCCGAAACCAATGGACCCTCTCGGCTTCTTGATCACCCTTGTCCTCTGTCCAGGAGTTGCAAGTAGTTTCTGGTGTTTGTAGTATGCTGGAGGCCGTGCGCAGCGCTGACCGTAGGGGTGGGCTGTGATGCGGTAGGCACGTGGCCGGGTAACCGGGCGCCCGTTTGGTGTCACGGAACCCTGTTCACATCGTTTGGGGCTGTGAGCGAAACTCCGGCCGGATCTCCTCATGGATGGAACCCGAATAGGCGATAAACCTGGACTAGAGACTTGAGTGTTTAGGTAGGCCGTGGCCGACACCCACGTTGGGCTTCCGCTTGAAGGTTGCCGAGTACATGTCGTGTAAACGGCGGTAAGTGGTGAGAGCGTGTGTGAAGAAGTACACCCCTGCAGGGTTAACATCATCTATTCGAATAGCCGTGTCCGCGGAAAAGGACTTCTGGGTTGCTTATATCAGTTCATAGACAAGTGAAAGTGGATACTCTAAAATACGCAAGATAAGCGTGAGTGCTATGGATGGCGTTCTCGTAGGGAGACGGGAGCGGATCCATAGTGGTGTATTGATATGGTGAATATGTGGACTCGTGTGCGCCACCTCAAAAGAGTTACTTGCAGTCGTAGTTTAGGATAGCCACCGAGTCAAAGCTGGCTTGCTGCAGTTAAACCCCACCATCCCCTTTGTTGATAATGATGCATATGTAGTTAGTTCTGATGTAAGTCTTGCTGGGTACATTTGTACTCACGTTTGCCTATTTTATGTTTTTGCAGAGAGACTTCAGTCTCACTAGTAGTTCCGCGTGGACTTCGACGTTTAGCTTGTTACCTCAGCTACGATCTTGTGCCCTCGGCAGGATCTGGTAGATAGTCAGGCTTCTCAGCCTTTTTCATTTATAGATGTCTGTACTCAGACATGATAGCTTCCGCTTGTGCTTTGACTTGTATGCTCTGATTGTTGGGTCATGAGACCCATGTTTGTAATATCTCGCTCCTCGGAGCCTATTGAATAAATTACTTGAGTCGTAGAGTCATGTTGTGATGCCATGTTGTATTTGCACATATCGAGCATATTGTGTGTATGTTATTGAAATGCTTGGTATGTGTGGGATCTGACCATCTAGTTGTTTATCTTTAGTAGCCTCTCTTACCGGGAAATGTCTCCTAGTGTTTCCACCGAGCCATGGTAGCTTGCTACTGCTCCGGAACACTTAGGCTGGCCGGCATGTGTCCTTCTTCGTTCCTGTGTCTGTCCCTTCGGGGAAATGTCACGCGATGAATACCGGAGTCCTGTTAGCCCGCTACAGCCCGGTTCACCGGAGTCCTGCTAGCCCAGTGCTACAGCCTGGATTCACTCGCTGATGACCGACACGTTCGATGCTGGGTCATGGATGCCTGTCCCTGTAAGTCTGTGCCACTTTGGGTTTACGACTAGCCATGTCAGCCCGGGCTCCTTATCATATGGATGCTAGCGACACTGTCATATACGTGTGCCAAAAGGCGCAAACGGTCCCGGGCAAAGGTAAGGCGACACCCGTGGGAATACCGTGCGTGAGGCCGCAAAGTGATATGAGGTGTTACATGCTAGATCGATGTGGCATTGAGTCGGGGTCCTGACAGCGTTGGTATCAGAGCTTGACTGCCTGTAGGATTACCAAGCCAAACTGGTCGAAGTTGAGTCTAGAAATTCTTTAGTTATATAAGGGAATTGATTGTGGGATGGAACGTAAGGCTCTTTTACTCCTTATACCTTATGCCTTCTGATCTGAGTCATCTTATCTTTCCTGCGGGGATTAAGAACTAGGCTATCTCTTCTTTCTATCAGGATCACGTGTTACTAATCCGTAGACTTATAGATTGTTGGACTTAAGCCTCGTTTCAGTTCCTAGTACTTCTGTATGTTAATTATTGATCTCGAGACCTTGATATTGTGCTTCTGAGTGGTTATGCCACCATTTTTGTGAATGTCTCAAATCTTTTCTGAGCATTTACAGCCGTTATGCTGTCTGAGTCATTCCAGGTTTCTAAATAGTCTGATGCATTTGCAAAATCCTTTCCCTCTGGTTTCGATGTTCCTTTATGCCAGCTCAATCACACTAATTGTTGAGTTGAGGTATTCTATTGCCTTGACATTATGTTGGAGTTATTATTGTGACCCTAGGTGTCTTAGGGGATCATCTAGTAATTTAGCCATGATTTGTGTTCCCAGTGTGATGATTCTGGCCATCATTCTCGAAAGCATCCCGTGATGCTACTTAGTAATAGGTATTCTATTCCTGGGTTCTTGAACCCGAGATTCACTCTACCTACTTCATGTTGATAGTAATTGCTAGTGCCTTTAGGACATTAGTAACCTTTGTGATAGCCCTAGAAGTCCGTGGTATCTTCTTCTTCCAAATACCATGAACTACCTATGGCAGAAGTTCCTCGTTGAACTGAAATATCACAGCAGGATTATTCTTGATGAGTTCTCCATTATTTATTGTGGCTCTGCCAGTTCTACCTTTCTGCATGGGTTATCCGGAAGAAATATGTTGAACTTCGTTCGACATGCTAATCCATGCATCCACAACTCAGAAAATTATATGTTCCTTTGAGTTGTCCCTCTTTAGTTGTCTACTGACCTTCGTCTATCAATTGATAGTCCAAGGGTATGCATGCATTCGTTATCGATGCCTATTACCCTTGTGGTCCGTCAAGCCATTCTGTCCTGAATGACTTGGAGAAACAAACTCCAGTACCTCATCCATATCTAGGATTGGGTCAAAGTAGTTGTATTCCGCAGATCAAATGCCAATCCAGCTTTTGGTTCTGTTCTACCTTGGAGTATTACCATCTTTATATCGGGATTGTTATAGGAATTGCACACCATCCTATGAACTCTTGGTACAGTGATACTTCTTGCCATCATTAGTCATTCCTCGGTCTTCGTGTTGATGCAACCGGAATACCGACAAATGAATTGTGATGTGTGAAATCAATACGCCTAGCAACCTCGTTGCTGGGTAGTTAAAGGACAATAATTTCATTCTTAGTGTGTTGGTTATTGAATCATCATTCTAAGATTGATCGTGCTACCTAGTCCATTCTCCTGGTTCACTCCTCGAGCGATGAGTTAGGATTATTTCAAATCCTTGCTCTATTGATCATATCGTCTTGCCCTGAAAAGCAAGATTGTTCTCGAGCTTAGTAACATATCGGTGGTTCGTGATTTTCTGAATATCTTCTCAGAAGTATTACCAGGTTGTCACCTGACCGCTATGTTGAGCTCGTGATCAAGTTGGTATCTTGTGAACCACCTTCTCTCCAAGAGTCGGTGTTAGATATCCCTGAGCTAGTTGGTTAAGCTAAACGACAACTTGGAGGATTGGAAGATAAAAGCTTGCCTGACTTAGTTCGTTCCAAAGGGATATTCTTGTGTAGTGTGTATTGAAGAAAGATGATATCTTCATCGATTGGTCCCTATGATCAGTTGCTGGACCTATTGTCTTATCAATCCTTTGATTTGAGTGTGGGCTATCGTCAAATCAAGTCAGAACCAACGATGTTCGTAATGTTGTCTTACTCGTGGTTGATCCCTCGAGCATACACCATTATATCTTTTGGGTCTGATCAATGCTATCACCGTGTTCACATGATGGTGGAAGTCCAGTGATATGGAAATTCCGATGAGTTGTTGTTGAGCCCATTGACAACATCCTTATCTCCTCCATGATTTTGTTGAACATTAAGCTAGTGTTGGAAACTTTTGAAAGCATTTCTTCATGCTAACTCATGAAGTATTTGTTTGATGAAAGGAGTGACTTCCTCTTCTACACGTGCATTTGGTGAAAGTTGCCGCCGTGGATTTGAGAAAGTTAGTTTTGCTTCCTCTGGAATCATCCCAAGTCAGTCATGCACACGTGCGAAGTATTCTGTGGTCTGGAGACTTGCAACCTTCATTCCATATGTGTCCGAGCACACCAAGCCACTGATTGATTTGTTCAAGGAGAAGAAGTTCCTTCATAAGAGCTAATCATATGACTTATGCAAGGACTTCGTTATCCACGGTGATGGTTCCCACCTGAACTCGGTAGTGTTTTATTGTAAGACTACCATGTGATAATGTTTGTCTAGGACAGCGTGTTCACATGTTGTAGCAGACCCAGCTCATGTTTTGGAGCTTGCTATCATAGTTCATTTCCCGAGAATCTCGCAACGTCATTTCGTCGATTTGTGTTGCAAACTTTATTTTCTTCCTAGACTCGATGAGTCTGGAATATCCTGACACCAACCAGATCTGAATCGCGGGCAGATATGATGGTTGGAACATTTCCCAAGAACTATAATATTGGTCCCTCGATAGCTGGTAAAGTGGATGTCGTGGCCAGCACCACCCAGCCGAAGACCTGTTATTATAATATCTTGATTGAGGAAGTTGGCCACCTCCCCATAGGGATTTCGTAGGATTTACTCCCTAGTTGCCCCTATGGATTTTGAGATCCCGAAGTCCGACCTTTTTACTTGATGTTCTAGATACCAAACCATATCTATGAATGGTTACACTAGCACATCAAGGAGAACATTAGAAGCGGAGTGCTAAATGTCTCTCGGTCGATCATCCAGATTTTGTTTCCTTGGCCTCGCTAAGATGAAATCTGAGAAGGTGTTATCTTTCTTTGCATCTGCATCCTCCATCACCATTCATCATGGTAGCAAGTTGTGTTGCCGGACCCTTGACACGGATGTTGGTAAAACCTTGATGATTATGGAAATGCTCAAGTTCTTGAGAGCACGCACAAGCGCTACGAGTTATCATCGGCACAAACTGGGATTCCTCTCAGTTTCCTCGGCAATGCTACGACCTTTTCAGACAGTGAATTCACCCCCCATTGTTGGGTTCTTCCCCAGTTACCAGAATCATTCCCAGCATTTGCATTTTGTTCCCAGCCTGCACCACCAATGTGCCATTCAACCATGGGTCCCTTCCATTTCCGGTGATAAGCAAATCCATCCATTGCGTTGTCTTCAACAAGGTAATCCACATCATCCAAGTCCGAGTATGCCATTCTACCGACCCCCTCCAAATGATCGCTCGAGAATTGCCTTAGGCTGGTTTAAAGAGTTTCAATGATCTCTGAATCAAAGGTAATTCTTTTTGCCACTTAAGATAATAATCTACGAATCACCCTTCTCCAGGATGTTTCGTTGTGGTATCATGGCAACTCAACTCCTCGCTACATTGATAATCGTTTACCACCTTTTTAGGTGTGGAATCGTTGTCTACCTAGTGAACCTTCGTCATCTGTTCCACTCCATTCCTCTAAAGGTGTGCTTCGTCTCTCAGCTTGAGAGATATTTCCATGTCTCAAACCATGAGTTGATCCTAAGTTGTTCGATCTTCGAGGAGACCGATCCTTCTAGAGTTTTCCTTTCCTCTTCTTGTCATGATTAGCTGAAGTTCTCAGAGCAAGACGACAAGACAAAGATGGTGTTCAAATCAACGTTCATTTGAAGTGCAACCTGGATCGTGAAGATTGTACTAGTTTGCGTTTTCCCTTCATCCTACCCTATGCTTGAATCTCGAGACGAGATTCTTGTTTAGTGGGGGTGAGTTGTCACATCCCTAGCTGCTGGTAGTGCTCTAGGCTAGCTCATGTGTGCATCATGCTTAAATTCTGAAAATTTGAACTGAGGGAATTTTGGAAGCCTCAAAAACTTAAATAAAAGAGGGGCAAAAACCCTAGAAATCTCATTCATTGCTCCAAAATGCTCTTCTTAAATGTTTGATAATTTTTGGTAAGGGTTCTGGTCCCAACCAAAATATTGAACATTTTTAAGGAATTATTTTTGGGACTTTGGATTTAATTCATTAGCTATTTGAATTTGAATTATATTCATATAATTAGAATATAATTTCAAATACCCCTGATATATTTTATAAGCTTTGGAAAAGTCCATTTAGCAATATAAAATATTCAGAGGAGTTTTTGGCATTGTTTGAATTATTTTAAATTCAAAACAGTGGCAAAATAAATTAAATAAAACAAAACAGGAGAAAAAAAATATAAAAAGAACAGAAGCCTACCTGGGCCACTTACCTGTAGCCGGCCCAGCTGGCCAGCCCATCTGGCCGGCCCAGCCCACCTCCTTCCCCCCCCCCCCCCTTGTCATCTTCCTCCTTTGCCAGGAGGACGAACAGAGGCGAGGCGTGGCGCGCGCCCGAGAGGCCTCGGCCACCTCCTGCTTCCCCCTGGCCACCTCCTGCTTCCTCTCGTCGCCCTGGACCCCGTCCGCGACGCCACGCACCCCCCCAGGCCTCTCACTCTCTCCCCGAGCTCCTCTCTTCCTCTGGCTCTCTCGCGCGCAGCCACCGAACACACCCGTCGCCGCCGACGAGCATCACCGCGGCCACCGTCCACCCCGTGCCTCTCCGATGAGTTCAGAGGAACCGCCATCGCCTTCTGCGTCTTCTACACCAACCCATTCGACCGCGGGAGCCCTGTAGCGTCTTCCCGGAGCTCATCCCCAACCTTCGGCCGCCGGCGAACTTCCGAGGATTCGCGAGCTCCAGCCCCTCCCCGGCCTCGCCGTTGCCTCTACCGGATCCGCTGTGAGCTCCTCTTCCATTTCCCCTCCTCCCCGCGCTCGTTCCCGCACGCTAGCCGCCCTTTTCACCGGGGCCGTGAGCTCCTCACCGCCGGCGATGACGCGGACAAGGCCAGAGCCACCGGAGCTAGCTACCGAGCACGGCAACGTGCTCCACACCTCACCAAGAACCTAACTCACACACCAGCTTCCCCTCCCGTGCCCCCTAACGCCAACCCCGACCTCGCCCGAACTCCGGCCACCGCCGCGAGCTTGCCTCCGGTGAGCTCGGGCCACCTCAGCCCCTGCCGTTTGCACAGATGGATGCGGGCGAGTCCCAGCTCCACGTAGACGCCCTCATCCGCCCGTTTGGCCGCCGGAGCAAGAAATCCGAAGGCCTCCGCCGTCTCGGCCTCGCCGGCGTCAAGCCGCCGGCAGGTTAGGCCCTGCTGACCAGGGGTTTGACCCCCCCTGGGTCGATGACAGGTGGGGCCAGCCCCCCTGTTAATTAGTTTAGTTTATTTTAATTTAATTACCCCCCTGCTGACACTGACATGTGGGCCCTAGTGCCCTAATCTTTAATTAAACTAAACTAAACCCCCCTGTTTAACCTGTGACGCTGACATATGGGTCCCACAGGTCAGTTTGACCTGGACGGCGCCCGTTGACCTGCTGACGTCACTATGAGGTCATGATGACGCAATAATTCCTTTCTGGAATTTAAATAATCTTAAATGATTTATAAATTTCAGATAATAACCAAAACTTCTAAAATTCATAGAAAATTAACCGTAACTCCAAATTAAATAAATTATATATGAAAAATTATCAGAAAAATTCAAGGAATCCATCTGTACCATTTTCATGCATGTTTGAACAATGTTGTCCTCTGTTTTGGACAAAACCAATAAAGGGCATTTAAATAATCACATATGGAGTTTGAATTTGAATCTTGTATTCAAACCAACCCCATTTAACTTGTTGCTAGTTACATTAGCTCAAAACACATTCATATTGCCATATCATAGCATGCATCATTTTGTGCATTGCATTGATTGTGTTTTTCTGTGTTGCCGGTATTTGTCCCCTCTCGATAGACGCGATACCGATGATGTGATCGTTGACACTGATGAAGACTCAATGTTATCTTCAGAAGTGCCAGGCAAGCAAAACCCCCTTGTTCATTCCGATACAATCCTACTCTCTCGCTCCTGCTCTCTTTTACTGCATTAGGACAACATCGATTCATCTGTTACTTGCTGCGGTAGCTGAACCCCTTTATCCTCTGCATGACCTGTCATTGCCACAGTAAATAGATGAAACCCACTAGCATGAGTAGGAGTTGTTTGAGCCCTGTTGTGCCTACTCATTCATGCTTGTTTGTCATGCCTGCTACTGCTTAGAGTTGAGTCAGGTCTGATTCATCCGGGATGAATCAGAGGTGTGTGAACATGTCCTACTGTGTGTGAGCTAAGTGTGTGAATACGATTTGGTAAAGGTAGCGGTGAGAGGCCATGTAGGAGTACATGGTGGGTTGTCTCATTGCAGCCGTCCTCAGGAACTGAGTTCTGTGTTTGTGATCCATGATTCAGCTACTACCACGCATTGGGCCCGAAACCAATGGACCCTCTCGGCTTCTTGATCACCCTTGTCCTCTGTCCAGGAGTTGCAAGTAGTTTCTGGTGTTTGTAGTATGCTGGAGGCCGTGCGCAGCGCTGACCGTAGGGGTGGGCTGTGATGCGGTAGGCACGTGGCATGGTGTACCGGGCGCCCGTTTGGTGTCTCGGGAACCCTGTTCACATCGTTTGGGGCTGTGAGCGAAACTCCGGCCGGATCTCCTCATGGATGGAACCCGAATAGGCGATAAACCTGGACTAGAGACTTGAGTGTTTAGGTAGGCCGTGGCCGACACCCACGTTGGGCTTCCGCTTGAAGGTTGCCGAGTACATGTCGTGTAAACGGCGGTAAGTGGTGAGAGCGTGTGTGAAGAAGTACACCCCTGCAGGGTTAACATCATCTATTCGAATAGCCGTGTCCGCGGAAAAGGACTTCTGGGTTGCTTATATCAGTTCATAGACAAGTGAAAGTGGATACCCTAAAATACGCAAGATAAGCGTGAGTGCTATGGATGGCGTTCTCGTAGGGAGACGGGAGCGGTTCCATAGTGGTGTATTGATATGATGAATATGTGGACTCGTGTGCGCCACCTCAAAAGAGTTACATTGCAGTCGTAGTTTAGGTTAGCCACCGAGTCAAAGCTGGCTTGCTGCAGTTAAACCCCACCATCCCCTTTGTTGATAATGATGCATATGTAGTTAGTTCTGATGTAAGTCTTGCTGGGTACATTTGTACTCATGTTTGCCTATTTTATGTTTTTGCAGAGAGACTTCGGTCTCACTAGTAGTTCCGCGTGGACTTCGACGTTTAGCTTGTTACCTCAGCTACGATCTTGTGCCCTCGGCAGGATCTGGTAGATAGTCAGGCTTCTCAGCCTTTTTCATTTATAGATGTCTGTACCCAGACATGATAGCTTCCGCTTGTGCTTTGACTTGTATGCTCTGAGTGTTGGGTCATGAGACCCATGTTTGTAATATCTCGTTCCTCGGAGCCTATTGATTAAATACTTGAGTCATAGAGTCATGTTGTGATGCCATGTTGTATTTGCACATATCGAGCATATTGTGTGTATGTTATTGAAATGCTTGGTATGTGTGGGATCTGACCATCTAGTTGTTTATCTTTAGTAGCCTCTCTTACCGGGAAATGTCTCCTAGTGTTTCCATTGAGCCTTGGTAGCTTGCTACTGCTCCGGAACACTTAGGCTGGCCGGCATGTGTCCTTCTTCGTTCCTGTGTCTGTCCCTTCGGGGAAATGTCACGCGATGAATACCGGAGTCCTGTTAGCCCGCTACAGCCCGGTTCACCGGAGTCCTGCTAGCCCAGTGCTACAGCCTGGATTCACTCGCTGATGACCGACACGTTCGATGCTGGGTCATGGATGCCTGTCCCTGTAAGTCTGTGCCACTTTGGGTTTACGACTAGCCATGTCAGCCCGGGCTCCTTATCATATGGATGCTAGCGACACTGTCATATACGTGTGCCAAAAGGCGCAAACGGTCCCGGGCAAAGGTAAGGCGACACCCGTGGGAATACCGTGCGTGAGGCCGCAAAGTGATATGAGGTGTTACATGCTAGGTCGATGTGGCATTGAGTCGGGGTCCTGACATAGAGGATGAGCAAATCTTACTTTCCGGGTCACCATGCGGAGTTTCTGTCTTGGCAAAGGCTCGGAGTCGGAGGAAAGGATAGTTACCTCATCAGCCTTGCTTCGGCTTGTCCCAGTGTCCTCCTGCTGATGATCAGTGTCAATAAGGTGATTAAAAAATAAGCCAAGAGAGTCAAGGGCTACCTCCGACTCAGAAGAATCCGATAGCCGAAGCAGGTCAGAAGTGGAGGCTTTCTTGCCCCTCTTTCTTACAGCTTCTTTCCTGACGGCTTTCTTTTCCTTCCTTGCTCCCTTAGCAGCTTCATGATCATATTTAACTTTCCAAAATTTATCACCCGCCTGCAAGGATTAAGCATATTTATGAGTACGAGAGAAACATTAAGAAAATAAGATAAACATTTCATATGGACGGTTTACCTTTGGAGCCGGGTTATCTTTGCAGAAAGGGACTAGACCCACTCTGCCACAATCCGCCAGACTCTCGTTGAGGAGAGATTTGGTCATGTCGTCAACAACATGAGCAGGTAAGTCGACAGGGCTATGGCACAGGGGATCATTCTTGGCGCCGATATATTCGCACATTAAGACAGGACGGCGGCTCAATGGAATAACTCACCAGGCAAGCCATACACGAACCAGGTTAATACCAGTCAACCCGTTCCCCAGCAGAGCCTTGATCTTGGCCAGAGTAGGAGCAAGGGATTTGCGCTCTGCGGCAGTAATCTTGTCAGGCAGAGGATGATTGGTGTCAAGACGAAGGGCATGAAAGCCGGGCAGAGGGTTCTCGTCAGCCGGAGAGGTGTCCTTGTAGTAGAACCATGTCATGTTCCAGTCTTTGGGATGGCTTGGCGGGTTATCATACGGAAAAATCACATCTCTGCGGCGTTGGATTGAAACTCCGCCAAGTTCCAAGCTCTGGCCGCTGGCGCATTCCGTCTGGCGGTTCAAGTACAACAGTTCTCTGAAGAGCAGTAAATTGGGCTCTTCACCAAGATAAACTTCGCTGAATACTTGGAAGTTGCAGATATTAGACACGGAATTGGGTCCAATGTCTTGTGGGTGAAGGTCAAAAAACTTTAGCACATCTCTAAAGAACTTTGAACCAGGAGGAGTAAAACCCCGATTCATATGATTTGTGAAAACAATGACCTCCCCTTCTTTGGGTTGAGGAACTTCTTCGTCCGGGTTAGGAGCACGATAATGCATGACTTCTTTCTTCGGCAGACAGCCGGTTGTCAAAAAGTCATTCAAGGTGCTGTCAGTGACAATGGATTTCACCCAGTTGCAAGAGGTAGGTGCTTTGGGCGCCATTCTATTTGAAATCCTAAGACAAAGTAAAAGGGGCCGGTTCAAATTTAAGCCGGGCTGGATAAAGGTATTACTGTGAATAAAGCAATATGGCGGCTTATGAAGGGGCCTAATGGTATAAGGATAATTATGTCCTGGTTACTTAAGCCGCCATAGGTTTTATAAGCCGTCAGCATGTTTCTACCAATAGAGGTGGTCTAGATGATTAATTGAGCATTACTTCCTTATAAGTCGGCGATCAGAGTCGCCATGACTGGATAAATCTAACAGAGTATGGATTCTGCCTAAGTGTTGTACAAACAGGTTTCACAGTTTGCAGCAGTTATTTTGGATCAAATAAAGGTTTGGAAAATAAATATTACTAGACCTAAAAACAGGGCGCAGAGAAGTTCATATGCTATTATGAGGTTTTCTTACAAGGAAAGGAGATTTATTGATAATCAAAATGGATGCGAAACACTAACCGCATCAGATCCATGGGGTTCTTTGGATCAGGCGAAGCCATGGCAAGGAAAAAAGCACAAGAACTCCGATGAACTACGCCCGTACAGAGGAACATGACTAGCCCTAGTGCAGATCTATGGCGCGGAAAGAGGAAGAACTTACTGCGGAGGATCTGCGGAGAAGGAGCGCTGTCGTTCTCTGGTCAAGATCATGTTGATGGAGCGGCCAAGCTCGATGAGGACGAAGGGCGGAGTGGCGACGGCGGCGGAGCTCCAGTAGCAGATGAGGGCGAGAGGAAGAAGATGCGAACGGAGAATGAGAGGAGACCTAGTCGGGTCCATTTATAAGGAAAAACCTGTTGAATGGGCGCGAAAAACGAGGAGACCGAAAAAACATAGTTATCAAGCTACAAAGGTGCCTCGGTTTTCGGATGGTCATTAAGACAGAGATCCGTTGAGATGCATTGGACAATATGCATTTATAATAGGTGACGTCATGGTGGGTTACCACAAATTCGAAGGATGACGTCATGGCGGGTTACAGGAAATTTCATAAGCCAGGAGCAGAAGACTTTTCTTAAGTGTCGAAGACTGACATGAACCAGTTCAAATCAATCTAGGGCCTAATGTTGGGGATATAGTTATTGGGTATGACCCGCCGGGAGAGGCCGGGTTATACCTATAAGCATTCTTGAAGCCCAACGCTCAAGGTTGAAGGCGGCGGCTTAGTAAGGGCCCAAGGCCCAGAGGCGACTTAAGGCCCGTAGTGATAAACCGCTGTATAAGTGTGACTTGTATTGTAAGACAAGAAAGATTAAGAGACCGAGCCGGGTATTGTTTATAAGTCGGCCGAGACTATGTAGAGCCGCCGGGTGTCGACCTCTGTATATAAAGGGACGACCCGGCGGCGGTTTAGGACAAGGAACAACAACTCAAGACTCAGGCAAAGCGTATTTGCTCCCTAGTCATCGAGACCCCAGTAATTCTATCACAACTAGACGTAGGCTTTTACCTTCATCGTAAGGGGCTGAACTAGTATAAAACTCTCGTCTCTTGTCCCGATTAACCCCTTCAAGCTTCCTATTGCGATGGCTCCACGACGAAGTCCGTTTCTTAGGACATCTGACGTGATAATTCCACGACAGAGACGATGAGGCATATTTTCCCGCATCCGAAAGGGCTAGCGAAAATTGTCCGCGAATAGGGCATCGGGGCAAAGAAGTCGTCCATTAATGTCAAATGCCCTTGTGCCATGTTCCAAATCAACACTCGATGACCATCGATCGATCCCTTGAAATTGGAGAACATGCTCTTCTGCATGCTCCGCGTCTGCAAGGACCGCCTGCATAGTCGCCATGTCATCCGCATACTCATCCTCGTCAGTCTTTGTTCGTCTGCGTTCGTGTGTCTATGGGTTGGACCCATTTGATCTATGCTTGTCTTCATCGGTGACGGTTGTTGCTCTGGTGTGGTCCTTTGGGGTCTTAGCACAACTATTCTCCGAGTATCTGCTACAATAAGGTTTGCCTGACTCCAATAAGTGAGGAATGATGACAGCGGCGTGCCTTCGGCTAGCTCCAGTGCTTGTAGCCCTCGCTAGGTGGTTTAGAGACATGGATTTAATTTCTTTTAATTTTCATGTTCTTTGTACCATCATGATGTTTGATGAATAAATATAGTACATTGGCGTTTTTTGGAGAAAAAATCACAATCAAGTAATTGTTAAATTGTTTTGTGAAAAGCAGAACCTGAACACCATGCGTGTCGTTCCATTCCACCACAAACTCACTCCATGGAAAGCACCGTCTCTGTCACCCCCTCCTTTCCCGTCCCACTCGCCGAACCCACCGTAAATTTCCCGCAACAATCATGGTAACAGACCCCCCCCCCCCCCCCCCCAGCCCCAGGCCCAGACGCAGACGCAGAGAGACAGACATGCAGCGTTCATCGGCCTGAGCAACCCCAGAGAGAGAGACCCGTTCCGTTTGACCCCTGAATCCACGCTCCTTTCCCTAAACCAGAGCAAACCAAGGAAGTCGCCACCCGCTTAATTCCCTTTCCCTCGCTCCCACCCGTTGCCCCTCCCCTCTTCCTCCCCCGCCCCGCCCCGCTCCGCTCGGATCCATCAATCACCCCCTACCTAAAAAACTCGCCACCTTCCATGAAATCAGTCACCCCCAAGGACAGAATACCACCACTTCCATGAAAGTATCGCCGGTCGAGGTAGCAACGGAGTCGGACCCACGTACCCACGACGCGTCAACGACGGTCCCCCACGCGTTTCCTTCCGGGAAAATGCCGGTCTGAGCCGCGTGCTGCTATATAGATACGGCGGAGTTGGTGGGGAGTGGGGAAGCAGAGACGAGGAGGAGGAGGAGGAGGAGGGGAGGGCTTCTTTGACAGGGAGAGCAGAGCAGAGACGCCGCCATGGAGAGCTACCTCAACGAGAACTTCGGGGGCGTCAAGCCCAAGCACTCCTCCGACGAGGCGCTGGGACGATGGCGCAAGGTCGTCGGCGTCGTCAAGAACCCCAAGCGCCGCTTCCGCTTCACCGCCAACCTCGGCAAGCGATCCGAGGCGGCCGCCATGAAGCGGACCAACCAGGTACGCACATACATACGCGTCCCCGTCCTCCCACCTCGATTTCCATCTAAATTTCTTGGAGAAGCAAGAACTCTGGAACGGAGAATTAATTTAATTCGCCCTTTTGCATCTCTCATGTATTGTTTTCTGTCGCGGTCGCGCTTGCCATTGTCAGGCGTTTCCCCCAACCTTTGGTTGGCACGCACAGAAAGCGCAGGTTGCACATGCCATAGTTGGTAGAGCATATACCTTCTTATCAAAAAATTGTGATGCAGAGGTTCGTCCCAAAAAGCAAACACTAGTTAGGCCATGACAGTAGGCATCTGAGAGGGCAATGACTAAAAATATACTATATAGATATTGATCTGAAATGCACCTCTAATTGTTCGCCGCATCTGTTTGTTAAGAGTGAGTCTGTAATTATTTATTTTTCTGTGTTGTTTAGAGTGAAATTATATCAGTCTCATTAATGCACGTATGTAAAAAGTTTCAGAATAGGCCTTGTTTTTAAGAAAATCAAGATAACGTATGTAAACTACTATAACCGAAAGTTACTATTCCTGCACTATAACTTTTCGATTTCTATGTAGCATATCAAACTTGCCATAGTTGATTGTTTCCATTTGCTAGAACAATTATCAGATGAATGAAGTAGGCCTAGATTCTCAAAAAATAAAAATAAAATAAAAAATGAAGTAGGCCTAGAGCCTTGTGAAAAACGCAGCATTGCGTGACGTGGATGCTCCTAAAAAAGGGAATCTCCATTAAAACATCATTATGGAATTCCCCTGATAAAGGGAATCTCCATTATGGACTATTTTATTCTACAGGAAGAACACGCTCCTTTATTTTTGGTCTTCTCTGATGGTCTTTTTAAATATCTGGTGGAGTAGTCTTTAGCTGCTGCAACTCCTGTCAATCAGGAGTGCTGTCAATATAAACCAACAAAGTTGCCCTTCAATAAACAAGTGGATTCAAATTATTAAAACATCATTCAGTAGCGCTTGGCAACTGTCATCTCTCTCTGGTGCTTTTTACTACATCTATATGCATTTTTCAGCTTCAAGCAATCTGAGAACAGTTGTTATTCTTGAGACTGACGCCACACTAATACCTATTTCAGGAGAAGCTGCGTGTTGCTGTGCTTGTTTCAAAGGCTGCACTTCAGTTCATCCATGGTATGATGATACCAGGGCATACCATATAATTAATCAACATCAGTTATCCCTTTCCTTCTGGATCTCTATCAGTCGATCTTACCACGAACACAATTTCACAGGTCTTGCTCCCCACAGCGAGTACACAGTCCCTGCCGCCGTCAAGGCAGCAGGCTATGGCATCTGTGCTGAGGAACTGAGCTCTGTTGTCGAGAGCCACGACATCAAGAAGCTGAAAGCACATGGCGGCACCGAGGGCCTCATATCAAAGGTGTCTACCTCAGAGTCGGATGGCGTCAGCACATCCAAGGACAAGCTTGCATCCCGGCAGGAGATCTTTGGCATCAACAAATTCGCCGAGACGGAGGCCCGCAGCTTCTGGGTCTTTGTCTGGGAGGCGCTCCACGACATGACACTCATGATCCTTGCTGCATGTGCCTTCTTCTCGCTCGTCGTCGGCATTGCCACCGAGGGGTGGCCCAAGGGCGCGCATGATGGCCTTGGCATCGTCGCTAGTATTCTTCTGGTTGTGTTTGTCACTGCGACAAGCGACTACCGGCAATCCCTGCAGTTCAAGGACCTTGACAAGGAGAAGAAGAAGATCACGGTGCAGGTCACTCGGAGTGGGTACCGGCAGAAGCTCTCGATATACGAGCTTCTCGTTGGTGACATTGTGCACCTTTCCATTGGTGATCAAGTACCAGCTGACGGTTTGTTCGTATCAGGATTCTCATTGCTGATTAATGAATCAAGCCTGACTGGGGAGAGTGAACCAGTTGCTGTCAATGCCGAGAACCCATTCCTTTTGTCAGGAACTAAAGTGCAGGATGGTTCTTGCAAGATGCTTGTGACGACAGTCGGCATGAGGACTCAATGGGGTAAACTCATGGCCACCCTCAGTGAAGGCGGGGATGATGAGACGCCATTGCAGGTCAAGCTGAACGGCGTTGCAACCATCATTGGCAAAATAGGCCTCGTCTTTGCTGTTGTCACATTTGCAGTGCTCACTGAAAGCCTGTTCCGCCGCAAGATCATGGATGGTTCGTACTTGAGTTGGAGTGGAGATGATGCACTGGAGCTGCTTGAGTTCTTTGCTATTGCTGTTACTATTGTTGTCGTAGCAGTTCCTGAAGGCTTACCGCTCGCCGTGACCTTGAGCCTTGCATTTGCCATGAAGAAGATGATGAATGACAAGGCACTTGTCCGACACCTTGCAGCTTGTGAGACCATGGGCTCAGCAACCTCCATTTGCAGTGACAAGACTGGCACACTCACAACGAATCACATGACTGTCGTCAAGGCTTGCATCTGTGGCAAAATTAAAGAAGTGGAAAAATCTTCAGACACCAAGAGCTTATTCTCTGAGCTACCGGCTTCTGTCATGACAATGCTCTCGCAGTCCATATTTAACAACACCGGTGGCGATGTTGTCATCAACCAGGATGGCAAACGCGAAATACTGGGCACACCAACTGAGGCAGCAATTCTAGAGCTTGGGCTGTCACTCGGTGGAGATTTCCAGGCAGTGCGAAAAGCAACCACCCTCATCAAAGTTGAGCCATTTAACTCCGCGAAGAAGAGAATGGGAGTGGTCATCCAGCTGCCAGGGGGTGCATTCCGTGCTCACTGCAAAGGTGCATCAGAGATCATATTGGCATCTTGCAGCAAGTACCTGAATGACCAAGGCAATGCCGTCCCCCTTGACACTGCAACTATTGCTCACTTGAATGCCACGATTGAGAGCTTTGCAAATGAGGCACTTCGCACTCTGTGCCTTGCTTACATTGAAGTTGCAGATGGGTTCTCAGCTAATGATGCAATTCCTGAAGAGGGGTACACATGCATTGGCATTGTTGGGATTAAAGACCCAGTGCGCCCGGGTGTGAAGGAATCTGTCGCCATCTGCAGGTCAGCCGGTATTACTGTCAGGATGGTCACAGGCGACAACATTAACACAGCAAAGGCAATTGCCCGGGAATGTGGCATTTTGACTGAAGGCGGTCTTGCCATTGAAGGCCCAGATTTTAGAACTAAGAGTGCAGAAGAAATGTATAAATTGATACCAAAGATACAGGTATGTTTACTGCTATTGTCATTTGTCTTGCCTATCATTTCTGGATTTCATTTGTCAACATACTGTTGTTGTATGTATCATGTCAGGTAATGGCTAGGTCTTCACCACTTGACAAGCACACCTTAGTGAAGAATCTCCGGACTACACATGAAGAAGTTGTTGCCGTGACTGGTGACGGAACAAATGATGCACCCGCACTTCATGAGGCTGATATTGGACTTGCGATGGGCATTGCTGGAACTGAGGTAATTTCACAGAGCAAAAATTATTAATATTATCTCTTGTATGCGGAAAAATAGTCATGTCAATTTAATATATAAAATACTATAAAATTCTTTGACATAACTAGCTATGACTCATTGAGTGTCTCCCAATGTAATTACTACCTAATAGTGTGTCAGCATGTTTATGATCTATCATTATGTCACTTTGCAGAGTCAATTACATGTTTGCTCCAGTATGCCTCATTTTGGTATTTTTTTGAAGGTTGCAAAAGAGAGTGCCGATGTCATTATTCTTGATGACAACTTCTCCACTATAGTCACGGTTGCCAAATGGGGTCGATCTGTGTACATCAACATTCAGAAGTTTGTGCAGTTTCAACTGACAGTCAACGTGGTTGCCCTCGTTGTGAACTTCTCGTCAGCTTGCATGACAGGTACACCTGAAACTTTGATGCGTTCATTTAAGCTGGCACTAACCTGTAAAGAAAAGGAAGGGATAGTCCGATTCTGTGAAAATTGAATAACCTTCAACAACTGAACTCTAAATCAGTTCATTTGATTAAAGGGACAGGTTTTACGCCACCAGCTTGATTCCGTAAAAATTAAAATAATAATCTACAGTTGAATTCTAAATTAGTCATTCCGTATATTACCTTTAGGGCTGTTTCATTCTCCAGTTATTATGATAAACCAACTCCTGGTTGGAACTAACTGCTACATGCTTTTTTTCAAGTTTTAAACTCATAAGTTGTGATACAAATATTCCTTTCAGGAGATGTAATAGTATTATAAGATAGGTTATTACACCCGGAAATTAGTATTATACTATTAATGTAGCAAAGCATTAGTTCCATAGTTTATTTTGTGACATATATTTCACTCTATTGCATACTTCTGCTTGTCAATTCAGGGAGTGCTCCCCTTACTGCTGTTCAGTTGCTCTGGGTCAATATGATCATGGACACACTAGGAGCATTGGCATTGGCCACAGAACCTCCAAACGATGAACTGATGAAGAGGACTCCTGTTGGAAGGAAAGGAAACTTCATTAGCAACATTATGTGGAGGAACATCATGGGACAGGCAATCTACCAGTTCTTTGTAATTTGGTATCTGCAGACGGAAGGAAAGACGTTGTTTGAACTTAAGGGTGATAATTCCGATCTAGTCTTGAACACGCTCATCTTCAATTGCTTTGTGTTCTGCCAGGTAATTCGAAGTTTCTTTTGCATTCATTTGATTTCTGCGAACAGTCTTTTAGGATTTCACTGTTCCCCGCTCCAATAATGCCATTTATTTATCAACCAGACACTGGTTTCAGCAAAAATACTAAATATAACCATTACTACAAGAAATATAATGAACGCATCCTTAATAATAGTACTATAATGCTGTTCTGTCATTATCATAATATGGCAAAGTATGAACACTTAACAAAGCATCAAGTCTGACGACTTCATTACCAAATAATAACTTTGAATGAAAAAAAGAACTGTGCTAGTTTTTCTGGGTGATAGTGTGTGAAGATGAGCTGAAGTTTTTGTTATGCAGGTGTTCAACGAGGTGAGCTCCAGAGAGATGGAGAGGATAAATGTATTCAAAGGCATTCTAAACAACAACGTGTTCGTCGCGGTGCTCGGCAGCACGGTCTTATTCCAGATCATCATAGTACAGTTCCTTGGCGATTTCGCGAACACCACCCCTCTGTCACTCAGGGAGTGGTTCTCCTGCATCGTCATCGGCTTCATAGGCATGCCTATCGCCGCGATAGTCAAGCTCTTCCCAGTGGGTTCTCAGTAGGAGACGACAACTAATTTGCAGTCAGGAACTGAAGTGAGGTAGTAGGACTACAGGCTGATGGTGATGCCAACGCAGTTTGGGCGCTGTCGTGAGCATAAGAAACTCTTCTTTCTGCTGTTAATCCGTTTTATTTATCTAGGTGAATTGAATCTATGGCCTTTTGTCTTTTGCATTTGATCTTTAGAGGATGAGCCAAGACTGTGGGCTTGATTCTTCAAAAGTGTTTAATAGACCCTTTTTAGTTATTTTTTTCATGTTATTTTCCTTGGAATGTTGAACTTGAAATTGTATATGCATCAACCTAAAGTACTTGAGACATCTGTTTTGATTTGACATGATGTTTGGATTGGCTTGTGCATATAAGGTCTTCCTTTTGCCATCTTTTGTACCTTTTAACGTCCAGTGCCAGAAATTTAGCCGAAAAATTGATAAAAGATTTCAATCATTCTTGTCCGGTGTGACTATCACTAGAGCGTGATTCTTTGGAAGTTGCCACTTTGACCAGGGATCTGGCTGTTGCAATCCAAATGCCACCATCAGCATTGAGCAGAACAGTGTGGGTGCTTGTGCAGCATAGCGTTTGGGCTTTGGCAGTTGGCTTCTTTTGGCATCCAGCCTTATCTCCACATCACAGGCGATTGACACACGGGCAGCTTGCTTCCATCACCACTGTCACCCGGTGCCCGTACCAAGTGTTTTTGACCAGTCAAGGCAAGCATCGTGTGCTACCACTGCAGTGTACTACAACAACTCCTGCTGCACAAGCACAAGCACGAGGCAAGAACCAGCGGCCACTTGGGATAGATAAAATTCCAACAGCGTCAGCCAATGGCAGAAATCACATATTTGACCTGAAGGCAAAATCAAATCACAAACTGACCTGCTCACGAAATTTTTTCACAATGATGACCCTTTCGTGTGGCGCCCGACAGTGAGGCGCCGCACCCTACAATGCAGCGCCTCGGCCTTAGGCGTCGCACCTCCTGCCAGCGTGGCAGCCCTGGTCCAGTTGCGGCCCCACAGACAACAGTGCAGGGCATAAGGCCTAGGCGTCACACTTGTAATGTGCCGCGCCCGTCTCTTAGGCGCTGCACTGCCTGTGTGCCACTTAGGCTGGCCCCACCCTCCCTCCCCTCCCACCCCACCCCACACACCCCCACCCCACCCAAACCCTTAGCCTTGCGCCCCTCCTCTCTTCCCCTCCCCCCTCTCAAATCCTTCTCAAATCTTGCAAATCTGAGTATTTGACCGTGGATTTCAAAGCCAACCCCTCCCTTAAGGTAATCTCCTTCGATCCCCTCGTTTTCATCCATAGGAATTGTCACATTTGCTCAAATCTTGCTAGTTTTGGGAAACCCTAGTTTTTGCTTGGATTTGGAAATTTGTGTTGAATCATGTTATGTTTCTTTGCTAATTTGGTATGGTTAGGCTTTCATAGTATGCTAGGGTTAGGGTTATGTGTGTTTGATGTTGGTGTTAGGGTTATGCTATGGTTAGGGTTGTGGTTATTGTTAAGTGGGGGTTAGGGTATTAATTCATATATATGTTAGGGCATATGTATTTTGTGCAAATATTTTTATTAAGTACTTACTTGATATATGTGTGTTTTTTATTATTGTAGGGATGGGGAGAACATGTGTTTATGTTCATCATGTGGATAAAGAGGCCTTTTTGAAAGGTCATGTTGAGCCGGACCCGGATGAGCTTGACATGGTGTTTGAGAGTAGTCCTAGCTATGCGGAGCTCTTGGAACAAGTGAGGAATGATTTGAATTGGATGGACCCAAGTGACGTTCTTGAGTTCGAGGGAAGGCATAATGTTGGTTTTGGAATTCACATCCATTGAAAGACAATGCGTGTGAACTCCGAGCAACGTTGGGTTGCATACAAGGAGACGGTTGCCGAATCTCTAGACACGGCTCTTGAGTTATTTGCCTCCAAGAAGGTTGAGTCTACTTTGAATTTGGACTTGAACTGGAACCCCTCCCCGTTGGTTGCTAGCACTCCCCCACCCATGAACCAAGATCAAATGAGTGAACCTCATTTCACGCAACAAGATTGGCCAACATTGAGCCCGGCTCCAAACAACCAAAATGAAGCCTTTGAAGAGGAGAATGATGAGTACGAGGAGGATGACAACGAAGTTGATCTCCATGACAATAATGTGGGTGATCTCGACCAATATCATGTGCGAGAGACAATGGACCAATCCATCCCTTTTTCCCGTGCATATGCATCGGACTCCGATGACGATTGTCCCGATGAAGAAGTTGATGAGGAGGGGTTCACGCCCAAGGAGGCTCAAGCATTCAAGAAGGTATTCGGGCGGGATCACAAGACACCATTGTTCAAGGATCTTAGTCTCGCGGATGAAGCCGTTGTGGATGGTGGCAAATGCATATCTCTTGGAGCTAGGCCAAGTTCTCACCGTGATTTGGAAGACGGCAAGAACGAGATATATCCCGGTTGTGAGTTTCAATCCTTCTTGAAATTGAAGATGTGGCTCGACAACTACTCGGTTACGCATTATCGTCCACATAAAGTGGCCAACTCGGACGTCAAAGTGCGTTACACGGTCAAATGTGAAGTGCCAACATGTACATGGATTTTGCGTGCAAGGCCATGGGAAGGAGGTCCCACTTGGCGCATAGTGAGTTGTCTACCAAGTCACATGTGCCGGCACAAGAATGCGGATGGCAAGCTTGTGTACAAACAACACAGACAACTCGCGTCCGAGTTCATTGCTTACAGGTTATCCAACCAAATATCCACACTTCCAATAATTAACATCAAGAGTGTCATTGACCTTGTGAAAGCCATCTTTCATTACAAGGTCAAGTACGGCAAGGCATGGAAGGAGAAGCAAGCCGCATTCAAGATGTTGTATGGCAATTGGGAGGAAGCATACAACCAACTCCCTAGGTTGTTGTTAGCTATGGCCGCCACAAACCCAGGCATGGTTCACGTGGTTGAGCCTCATGGGCACCAAACATTGATTCACATCGGGAGGACCGTCCGAGTATTTGGCCGTGCATTTTGGGCCTTTGAGCAATGCGTGAGGGCTTTTGAGCATTGTCGGCCCATCATCGCCATTGATGGCACGTTCTTGACGGGACAATACAAGGGCACTTTATTGGTTGCAATAGCAAGTGATGCCAATAAGCGGGTGTTGCCTTTGGCTTTCGCTTTGGTTGAGGTGGAGAACAATGATAACTGGGAGTGGTTCTTGCGTCAACTAAGAACAAGGGTATTACCGGCTGAAAGGGAAATTTGTGTCATATCGGATCGCCGTCCAGGAATTCTAAATGCGGTGGTGGTTGACATTCCCGAACATACAAAGTTGCACCATCGATGGTGCATGAGGCACTTTTGTGCAAACTTCTATAGGGCATGTGGTATCAAGGAGTTGGCCGATGATCTTCAGGATTGTTGTCTCGCTTTCACCAACAAGCGGTTTGCCACATTGTTCAATGCATTGCTCAGACACAAGAAACTTGACCCCGGCGGTCATGAGTTTCTCAATAGGAACATTGTCGAAAGGAATATGTGGGCACGTGCTTTCGACGAAGATGGCCGGAGGTACAGTCAAATGACAAGCAATATGGCAGAATGCTTCAATAAGGTGCTCAAGGGTGTACGTGCATTACCCGTGACGGCAATAGTTCAATACACATTTGACAAGATGAATGGATACTTTTTAAAGTACTCAATGGAGATGGATAAGCAGATTGCTGGTGAAAACAAGGATAAGCACAAGTACAATTTCCCACCAAAGGTTGAAGAATGGTTGGAATTTCAATCACGCAAGGCAGACTCCCAAGAAGTTGTACTATATGACGACAACGATTGGAAGTGTGAGGTGAAAGAGCCTGGAGGAACCACAAACGATGGCCACCAACACGGAGGCCGGGCTTTCAAGGTCTGCCTAACACGGTGTGATTGCAGCTGCATGAGGCCATCGTTGCTTCATCTCCCATGCTCGCACTTGTTAAACACATCCCCTGTTAGGAATGTGGACGTCAATCACCCTCTTATCGTGAGGGAGTCCGAGTTCTCAATCATTACGGTAAAGAATACATGGGCTCCACGATTTCAGCCATACTTGGACCAATCACAATGGTCGGAGTATCATGGAGTTCAACTATGGCCGGACCCGGAATTGAAGGTCGTTAGACGAGGAAGACGTAAGACAAAGCGTCTTAGAGGTGACATGGATGGATGGGGCCGTGGTGGCAGTGGAGAATACGACACCGGCCAATTCCAAGAGCCTCGTGAGCAATCCCGTTGTGGGGAATGCAGTCATGGGGGACACAACACAAGAATTTGTCCCAAACCAAGAAAGAGATCAAAGAAAAATGGTGCAAGCGCAAGCCAAGCAAATGATAGCCAACCAAGTCAACCAAGGAGTAGCCAACCAAGTCAAACAAGTGGTGGAGTGCCAAACCAATCAAATCAAACAAGCCAACGAGGAACTAGGCAACAAAGAGGGAGTCAACTAGGTCTTAGAAGAGGCCGTGGTGATGGTCTTGGCCGTGGTGGTGGTAGAGGCCGTGGTGATGGTCTTGGCCGTGGTGCTGGTCTTGACTGTGGTGAAGGCCTAGGCCGTGGTGAAGGCCTAGGCCGTGGTGATGGTCTTGGCCATGGTGCTGGTAGAGGCCGTGGTGCTGGTAGAGGCCATGGTGGTGGTGGTAGAGGTTGTGGTGGTGGTCTAGGCCGTGGTGCTGGTGGAGGCCGTAGTGGTGATCTTGGCCTTGGCGGCGGACGTAGTGGAGGAATGTTCTCTTGGCTCAATGGACCATTGCCGTATGTGACTTACTATGATCTTGTTCTTTTGGCTCAATGCTTGTGTTGTCATTTTGTATTGTGTGACTAACTATTATATTGCCATTTTCATAGGTATGGAAACAATGAAGGGGGTGGAGGGCACGGAGGGGGAAGGTGAGATCCCTTGGTGGTGGGAGGAGGGAGAAGAAGAAGAAGAAGAAGAAGGGACAAGGACCGTGACCTTCTTATGAACCAAAATGTGTGCCACTATGTGCTATGAGATGTAAATGACTATGTGTTTTGGCTCAATGTTTGTGTATTACTATGTGATTGGACTACTCTATTGCTATGTGTGTATGACTATGTGATTTGGACAACTATATGTGCTATGTGTGTATGACTACGTGATTGGACTACTCTTTCCGTGTTTTGGACTACTACATGTGATTTGGATATGATTATGTGCCATCTATGTGAATCACAAAACATAAAAAGCACTAGGCATTTGAAAATAGCAGGTAGTGCAGCGCCTAAGGACAAGGCGCCACACTACACGATGCAGCGCCTTGACCTCAGGCGATGCACACTGACTTAGCAATTTTGTGGGTGAAAAAACTATTGGAACGGTTATGTTGCTCTCTGGACTGGCATGTCCAGGTGTACAGCGCCTAAGGGCAACGCGCCGCACTACACAGTACAGCGCATAGCCCTTAGGCGCTGCACACTTGGACATGCCAGTCCAGAGAGCAACATAACCATTCTAGTAGCTTTTGCACCCCAAAAATTGCTAAGTCAGTTTGCAACGCCTAAGGGAAAGGCGCTATATTGTACTGTGCAGCGCCAAGATGTTCATGAAAGTGCGTTATATCGACTAGAGGGGGGTGAATAGGCGATTTTTATGAATTCTTCACTGAGGAATTTGCTGAGCAAATTCCTAAATGAAGAACTACTTGCAGCGGAATAAGTACTCAGAAAGGAACATAACAGAACACAAGCATAGTCATCATGATGAAATGAAGACAAACACAGAGTACAAAAAGCGTAAACACAGGATAACACAAGGAAGAAGACAGGCTGACTGAAGAAATAGAACTGAGGAAATTGAGAAAGTCTTCAGTCAATGTCTTCAAACAGATATGAACATGCACACAACAACATACATGATGAAATGAAAGAGTTGAGGAGATAGAACCACTTAGCTCGGTGAAGACACTGATTTGGTAGACCAGTTCCAACTGCTGTCTCAGTTGTACATTTGGTTGGAGCGACTGAGTATTTAAACTCGAGGACACCCAGTCCCGGACACACAGTCCTCACCGTATTCTCCTTGAGCTAAGGTCACACAGACCTCGCCCAATCACTCGTGGTAAGTCTTCAGGTGACTTCCGAACCTTCACAAACTCGGTTACTTGGCAATCCACAATTCCTCTTGGATGCTCTAGACCTTGACGCCTAACCGTCTGGAAGAAGCACATTCTTCAAAGGAAACAAGCATCGGATCCACGCAGGATCAATCTCTTCTGTGATGCTCAATCACTTTGGGGTTTTGTAGGTTTGGGTTTGGGATTTCCTCACTTGATGATTTTCGCTCAAAGTCCTCAGAGGATGGGTTGCTCTCAAATGACAAGTGTCAGTTTCTCTCGGATCAGCCAACCAACTAGTGGTTGTAGGGGGCGGCTATTTATAGCCGGGGAGCAGCCCGACATGATAAGACATAAATGCCCTTGTCTGATATGACCGTTAGGTGGGTAGATATTTTGGGACAGCTGGCGCGTAGCACAGCAACGGTCGGAATATTTGAGGTTCGAATTCCTCAGGGCTATCATGTTCCTCACTTTGTAGGCAATCCGCACTGGCGAATTCCTAACTCTTCAGTCAGAACAAATTCCTCAGAGACCAGAAGAACTTCGTCTCTATCACTGAAGAATATGACTGAACTGTGCGAGATTTCCAATGGCTTCACTCGAAAGGATTGGTAGGTGTAGGATTTTGAGTTGAGCATCACATGGAAATTTTTCCTTAGTATTTCCTCGACCCCCTTTAACAGTACGGTGTTTCCTATGACTCAAGAAAGAGAAAATGAAACAGTAAAAACAAGAGTCTTCATGCTTCATGTTCCTCAAATGATTACCAAGTCTTCAAGGTCACACCAATTTCTTCACTTTCAAAGTCTTCAAAAAGTCTTCAGAAATCCAAAGTCTTCAGTCGAAGAACTTCATTTTTAGGGGTCGACTTTCTCTATAAATATCAAACTCCTCATAGACTTATAGACCTGTGTACACTCACAAACGCATCAGTCCCTTAACCTATAAGTCTTCAATACACCAAAATCACTAAGGGGCACTAGATGCACTTACAATCTCCCCCTTTTTGGTGATTGATGACAATATAGGTTAAGTTTTCAACGGGGATAATCGTATGAAGTGTAAATACTGATATTGAAGAATTTGATTGCAAGATATAGAAGAACTCCCCCTAAAGATGTGCATAGTAAGGAATTTGCTTTTGAATCAATGCACACTTGAAGAGTATAATCATGGAGATCTCCCCCTATATCTTGTAATTCATGCACGCATTTGATATATAATATGAAGAATTTGAAATGCATGATGAAATATGGTGACTGATGTAATTCAGCATGCATGCATTAACATTAAAGAGGAATAAGCATGCAGAAGAACACATCAAAAGTATCAGGTCACCATAGAGTTTAAGATTACAACTCGATCCACCAAAGTCATCAGAAGAACGAGAGTTGTAACTTAGCAAAAAATGCCCAAGATAGACCCGCTTGAAGACTAACTCAAATTTCTCCCCCTTTGTCATCGAACGACCAAAAGGGTTGAAACTGAGGACTAACGCCCCTGAAGAATATCATGATGATGGAGGAGCGCCAGCGTCGTCAGGGTCTTGAGTCGTTGTAGGGCATGGTGCAGTGTCGTCCAAGTCTTCGAACTCGTCCGTGTCGCGGGATGAGGAATATGAACTTGCGACCAATGGAGGAACCTTGACCTTCTTGAGCTTCTTTGGCAGAGGAGCAGACCAGTCAAAGTCTTCTTTGAAGCCCATTTGCTTCAGATCTTCTTCACCATACAGATGTGACAGAATAGCCCAGGTGCGATCAAACACTTCATGGAGGTAGTGATGGTTTTTCTTCACTGCATTATGTGTAGAGGTCATGTTGTGAAGAATAGAGCCAAACTGACGCTTAACCCATTTGTGGTTCTGATCGACCTTCTGGTGAAGACTTAGAAGCAGCTCACAGTCAGTCATCACACGAGGAGCAGTAACTTGAGGACTTGTGTTGGTAGCATTGACAGCAGTATCATGAGTGGCAGAGTCATCATTGGTGAAGTAAGATGCAGCTTTGCAGAACTGACCATCCAATGGACGGGTGCCTTCATCGATAATAGCAGGTGCCTTACCCTTTACTTCAGATGAGGAATATGTCCGTTTGAGGACTTCAATCGGGGGCAAGTAGCTGCCATGGTTAAGAGTGTCAGCCTTGTAGTTGAGTGAAGACCTTGATCTGAGGAATCTCATGATCCATGGAGCATAAGGGTTCAGCTCAAACGGTGAAAGTGCAACATTAGCAAGAGTCCTCATGAAGAAATCATGGTAATTGATAGGGATACCATGCATGATGTTAAAGAGCATATTCTTCATCATCCCCATAATTTCTTCATCAGATGAATCATGACCTTTGATTGGACTAATAGTCTTCGTCAGAATGCGATAGATGGTCCTTGGCACATACAACAAATCCTTCACGAGGAACTTGGTCCTTTGGACTTGTCCAGGCTTCAGCGGCTTCATGAGCACTTGCATATAGTGGTCAGTGAGTTCAGGTTCATCATACAGACAACGAGTGCCTTCTCGTGGAGGACTGATTGGCAAGGCATGAAGCAACTCAGAGGCTGGTGCCTTGTAATGAGTGTTTTCTGTCATCCAGTCCAACACCCAGGAGTTGATATCATGTGCTTCACCAGTAATATGCAGCATCGCATAGAATTGAAGAATTAGCTCTTCATTCCAGTCAACGATGTCAGTGCAAAAGTTAAGCAGACCTGCATCGTGAAGCATACTGAAGACCAGCATGAAGCAAGGCATAGATTCCATGTCCACGTGAGGAATGTGCTCGTGGTCGAAGACTTTGTCCTTGTCGAAAAGAACTGAGGAATAGAAGTTGGCCTGGCTGGCAGTCCAGAAGCGCTTCCTTCTAAGACGAGCAGTCATATGGGTTAAAATCAGTTAAGAACACACGCTCGCTGAAGAAATCATCAGCCTTGAATTTTGGCTTCTTGGAGAAGGGATTCTTTGGCTTGGGTTGAGGGGTGTCAGTGATCTGCAGTACTACCTCAGGAATCGCAATCTCAGGTTCCTCATGCTAAGGAATTTCAGGTTCTTCTGCAGCTGCAGCCTGGGTCATCACTTCTTCATTCACATTTTCTTCAGCGCTAGTGGCTCAAATTTCTTCATGGACGGACGGGGTTGCACGAGGTTCATGAGATTCCATTTGTACTTCAGTAGCGACTGGGGACTGAGGAACATCTTGGAGAGGAGTGAACATTGGAGAGTTTGGATGTTGATTGTCCCAAAATTCATCATTGAGCACAGGAGTGGTACACCCAATGTCCATATCCTCATCTTCAATTTCTTCAACACCTGCCTCTTCAGCAGTAAACTGAGGCATAGGTGATGAAATGACTGGGGTTGAAGGGATCTTATCCACTTCAATTTCTTCGTCCAACTGCTCTGTCGAAGCAGCAGAAGGAGTTTCTTCATTGGATTCCTCGGGAATCTCATAATCTTCACCAAACAGAACTAGGTCCTTTGATGGCATGAAGGAGACAGGAACGGCATCAATAGGATTTTCAGCAGAACTTGTCAAGGGCTTCATTTTCTTCGGAGCTGAAGAATATGATAAAGTTGATGCCTTCCTCTTTTTCATCGTTGCACGCTCTGCAGCCTTGGTCTTCTTCACATCTGATGCAGATGGAAGGCTTGGAGTTGGGGTAGGCGTAGGAGGTGCAGAGGACTTTGGTTCATTTTCCTCAGGCACAACTGATGCAGTTGTCCTGATTTGTTCACTTTCTTCAGGTGCACCACTAGTGGATGCCCTGGCAATTTCTTCAGTGGCTAGAATGGAGTCATCAGCCTTGGTACTCTCATTTTCTTTAGCAGCCTGACTTACATCAGCGGTGCTGGCATGTTCTTCAGTGGGCTGGGCAAATGCTTCAGCCTGAGGAATTTCAACATGCACCGGAGCAGTGGCAGTTGAAGAGAAAGTCTTCGTCGAATTGACGAACCGAACCTTTGCTCCCTTCCAATCAGCATAGTACTGATTGAAATCATCATTCAGTTGCTTGATTTCAGCTTGTATAGAAATGAGTTGTTCAGGAGTAAGAGTGAGGACATTGTCCTTGAGGTAGCGCTGTTTCTTGTACTGCGCTTTCTTCAGCCTTCATCCTTCTTCATATTTCCACTTCTCTTCCTCAATGAAGTGAGTCAGAACATGACTTTGACCAGGAGTGAGGTTCATCTCTGGCAAAGGTGTAGTGGGGTCCTTGTGCCACATGTCAATGAAATCGAGGATTAGCTTGGGATCCAGAAGTAGTGGCACATTGCTGCCTTTGGCTCTAGCGGCCTTGGCTTGCCTGTCCCTGATGATTTCAGCAAGTTCTTCATCATCAGCCTCATCGTCATCAGAGGGGATTTGGAAGGCAACCTACTTCTTGTGAGGACTTGGGCGAAGGCCTCGTCCAGCAGTGGCCTTTTTCTTCAGCAGAGATGGTCCGGTTGAGGAACTTGGTGCAGCAGTGGAGCTAGCAGATGCTCCTGAGGCAATAGAGATGCCAGTTGTTCTTTGGCGCGTGGCAAGATGCACAGGTGCCGAAGATTTGGTCGGAGTAGCCGAAGACTTTGTCGGGGGAACTGAGGACTTTGGAGGAGGAGGAGCAGACTGAGGAATTTGCCGTGAGGGCTTTGAAGAATCTGACCTTGAGGGCATTGCTGAGGAGCTTGGCCGTGAGGGCATTGAAGGAGAAGCACTGGACTTGTGGGCAGGCTTCTTTGGCATAGCCTTCCTGAGCTTACTACCAGAAGCCTCAGCAGCGTTAGCAGCAGCAGCAGAATCTTCATTGAATTTCCTCACTGCTTCTTTTGCTTGCTTAGTCAGTTTGGCCTGGCGCCTTGCCCATTCAGCAGCATAGTCCTCACCGCGCTTGAGGCTGGTGGGATCTGCCAGTTGGCCAGGTCTCAATGGAGGTCTTGAGCATGGAGGGTTGAGCACGAATTTCTTCATGTACTTGGGAGTAACATACCTGTACTCCCTCCATTCTCGTGCCCATCTCCTCTCAATCCATTGTATGCGCACTTTGCGCTAATTCTTGTCCTCCTTACCAAACTTGGCCTCATCAGGAGTGCAATATCCAGCATAAATGACCTTAGGGATTTCAAACATTGTATTGACCTCAGGCCTTTTTCCTCCCTTTTGTGGCTTCTTGCCGTCAGCCATTTTCTTCAGCTGAGGATGAACAACTGAAGTTTCTGAAGAGGTATGCAACTTTTCTTCGAGGAACGCTGCAAATGAGTTAAGTTGATCAGAACCTAGTGATTCAGTAGCGGACATGTGTACCTGTGAACATAGTATAGGTGCGAGGAATTTGTTGAGGTCATATGCGTTCTCAGAAGATTTTCAAAAAGAATAGGTTTGAGGAATTTGACTATGAGTCTTGAAGAATTTCACTAAGTGTTCTTTATATTAGGTTCCAGAGTTGTACAGATTTGAAAATCCACACAATGAGGAATCTTGATGAAAATCATTGCTTAGAGAAACGAATCAAGAACAGATAACATGTGAGGTGTTTAGTGTGTGAAGATTTGAAGAATAAACACCTTTGAAGATTTTCAAGAAAACACATGAATCAAAGCGGGCAATAAAAGTAACTTTTAATTACCCGAAGTGAAGAACACGATGAACTGTGAAGTGTTGAGGTGAAGTTCGTCCGTTCAGATCTTCCACGCCCTAGCTCAGCAGAGGAAGACAACTACGGCGGCGGCGGAGTGAAGAAATCCGCAACTGGCGCGAGTACGACGGCGACGAGGTCGAGGCAGTGAAGCTCTTCCTCACCGACGATGATGAAGTAGCGGTGGCACTAGGGTTTGGGAAGCTCGAGCGGGAGAGAGGTCGAGCGGAGTAAAAGTGAAGTGAGGAAGAGACATGGGTATTTATAGCGATAGTGAAAAACTGTGCGCCCGAAGATTTCGGACGAACGTGCCCCTGGACCTTCTCATTCACGTGACATGTGTCACCCACGTACTGTGAGGTGGCAATCTTGTAGGATCATGGGTCAATAGATAAGTATTTTATCATGGAATGCGGAACGCTTTGAGCGGCAAAGCCGAAAATTCAGATAAGATTAATTTAAGTTTTCGTTCACAATTTCTTCAGCTGTCAAGGACACAGTGAAGATTTTGAACGAGTTTCATATCAGAACGCACATGAAGAATTTGTGAAAAGATTAGATTGAGTTTAGCATAGAGGGGGAAGGGTCCGATCACATTGACTTAGCGGAAAAAGTCAACTTGAAGAATTAGCAATAAGTGAATGTTGTAGAGGACATAAACTCATATATATATATTCAAATGAAGACAAATGACGGAAATAGTGAAGACATTGCAAGTTGAAGAATTTGAAAAACTGAGGAATTTCAAAAACGAAGAAAAAACTCAAATTTAAGATTTTCAACTTTGGGTGGTGGCGTAACCCACCGTATAAGAAAGCTGATTTCACACACCGCGTACAATTGTCGTAGGGCTCTGAGAATCAATTTCTTCATTAATTTCTTCACACTTAGAGGGTTAGTCTTCATTGATTGAAGAAAAATGTTACTTTGTGTGTTGCGCATCTAAGTCATCAAGTCAGCATAAGTGTTAGGATGAGTGTCCATTTCAGAGAACATTCGAAGATTCTAGGATATTTAGCTCACACCGCAACTTGCTAAATCTCTTCTCATCCAAGGGCTTAGTGAAGATATCGGCCAGCTGATCTTCAGTGCTTACATGGTCGATGGAGATGTCGCCCTTCAACACATGGTCGCGAAGAAAATGATGACGAATCTGGATGTGCTTGGTCTTCGAGTGCTGAACTGGATTATGAGCAATCTTGATGGCACTCTCATTGTCACAGTAGAGAGGCACATTCTTCACGTTGATGCCATAGTCCTTGAGTGTTTGCTTCATCCATAGTAATTGAGCATAGCACGATCCAGCAACAATGTACTCAGCTTCTGCAGTGGAGACAGATACATAGTTCTGTTTCTTCGAGGACCAACAGACCAAAGATCGTCCGAGGAAATGGCATGTGCCTGACGTTGACTTGAGGTCCACGCGATCTCCAGCATAGTCAGAGTCCGAATATCCAATGAGATCAAAAGTAGAGCCCTTGGGATACCATAATCCAAGTTTTGGTTGCTACCTCTTGAGCACTGTGTTGGATTTCCCCGAAGAGGAGAGGATGATGCAGTAAAGTAGCGTAAGTATTTCCCTCAGTTTTTGAGAACCAAGGTATCAATCCAGTAGGAGACCACGCACAAGTCCCTCGTACCTACACAAAACGATAGCAACTCGCAACCAACGCTTAGGGGTTGTCAATCCCTTCACGGTCACTTACAAGAGTGAGATCTGATAGAGATAATATTTTTGTTATTTTTGATAGATAGATGCAAAGTAAAAAGTAAAAGGCAAAGTAAAACAAAGCAAGTAAATAAAGTGATATAGATTGATATGTTGAGAATAGACCCGGGGGCCATAGGTTTCACTAGTGGCTTCTCTCAAGAGCATAAGTATTCTACGGTGGGTGAACAAACTACTGTTGAGCAATTGATAGAAAAGCGAATAATTATGAGATTATCTAGGTATGATCATGTATATAGGCATCACGTCCAAAACAAGTAGATCGAAATGATTCTGCATCTACTACTATTACTCCACTCATCGACCGCTATCCAGCATGCATCTAGAGTATTAAGTAAAAACAGAGTAACGCCGTAAGCAAGATGACATGATGTAGAGGGATAAATTCATGTAATATGATAAAAAAAACCATCTTGTTATCCTCGATGGCAACAATACAATACGTGCCTTGCAACTCTTTCTGTCACTAAGTAAGGATACCGCAAGATTGAACCCAAAGCTAAACACTTCTCCCATTGCAAGAACTACCGATCTAGTTGGCCAAACCACAAAGATAATTCAAAGAGACTTGCAAAGATAACTCAATCATACATAAAAGAATTCAGAGAAGAATCAAATATTGTTCATAGATAAGCTGGATCATAAACCCACAATTCATCGGTCTCAACAAACACACCGCAAAAAGAAGATTACACCGAATAGATCTCCACAAGAGAGGGGGAGAACATTGTATTGAGATCCAAAAAGAAAGAAGAAGCCATCTAGCTAATAACTATGGACCCGAAGGTCTGAAGTAAACTACTCACACTTCATCGGAGAGGCTATGGTGTTGATGTAGAAGCCCTCCATGGTGGATGCCCTCTCCGGCGGAGCTCCGGAACAGGCCCCAAGATGGGATCTCGCGGATACAGAAGGTTGCGGCGGTGGAATTAGGTTTTTTTGGATCCGTATCTGATCTAATGGGGGTACGTAGGTATATATAGGAGGAAGGAGTACGTCGGTGGAGCTCCGAGGGGCCCACGAGGTAGGGCGCGCGCCCTCCACCCTCGTGACCGCCTCTGGCACTTCTTGGAGTAGGTTCCAAGTCTCCAGGATCACGTTCGGTTGGAAAATCACGTTCCCGAAGGTTTTATTCCGTTTGGACTCCGTTTGATATTCTGTTTCTTCGAAACACTGAAATAGGCAAAAACAACAATTCTGGGCTGGGCCTCCGGTTAATAGGTTAGTCCCAAAAATAATATAGTGGAAAATAAAGCCCAATATAGTCCAAAACAGTAGACAAAGTAGCATGGAGTAATCAAAAATTATAGATACGTTGGAGACGTATCAAGCATCCCCAAGCTTAATTCCTGCTCGTCCTCGAGTAGGTAAATGATATAAAAAAAGAATTTCTGATGCGGAGTGATACTTTGGCATAATTTCAATGTAAATCTTCTTAATTGTGATATGAATATTCAGATCCGAAATATTCAAGACAAAAGTTCATATTGACACAAAAATAATAATACTTCAAGCATACTAATCAAGCAATCATGTCTTCTCAAAATAACATGGCAAAATAAAGTTCATCCCTACAAAAACATATAGTTAGGCTATGCTTCATTTTCGTCACACAAAGATGTTCCCAACTTCTATACCCCCGATGACAAGCCAAGCAATTGTTTCATACTTTAAATAATCTCAAACTTTTTTCAACTTTCACGCAATACATGAGCGTGAGCCATGGATATAGCACTATGGGTGGAATAGAATATGATGATGGGGATTGTGTGGAGAAGACAAAAAAGGATAAAGTCTCACATTGACGAGGCTAATCAACGGGCTATGGAGATGCCCATCAATTGATGTCAACATGAGGAGTAGGGATTGCCATGCAACGGATGCACTTGAGCTATGAATGCTCAACAAAAGAAAACTAGTGGGTGTGCATCCAACTTGCTTGCTCACGAAGACCTAGGGCATTTGAGGAAGCCCATCGTAGGAATATACAATCCAAGTTCTATAATGAAAAATTCCCACTAGTACAAAAAGGACAACTTATTAGACTCACTACATGAAGAACAAGGTGCTACTTTGAAGCACAATATATGAGACTCACTACATGAAGAACAAGGTGCTACTTTGAAGCACAATATATAAGATTCACTACATGAAGAACAAGGTGCTACTTTGAAGCACAAGTGTGGAAAAAGAGATAGTAGCATTGCCCTTTTTATTTTCTTTTTTTGGGCCTTTATTTTTTTTCTTTTTGGCCTTTCTCTTTTTTTTATTTGGGCAATGCTCTAATAATGATGATCATCACACTTCTATTGATTACAACACAAGGATTACAACTCGAAACTTAGAACAAGATATGACTCTATATGAATGCCTCCAGCGGTGTACCAGGATGGTGCAATGAATCAAGAGTGACATGTATGAAAAATAATGCATGGTGGCTTTGCCACAAATACGATGTCAACTACATGATCATGCAATGGCAATATGACAAAAGTAATGTATGTCATGATGATGATGGAAGTTGCATGGCAATATATCTCGAAATGGCTATGGAAATGCCATAATAGGTAGGTATGGTGGCTGTTTTGAGGAAGATATAAGGAGGTTTATGTGTGATAGAGCGTATCATATCACGGGGTTTGGATGCACCGGCGAAGTTTGCGCCAACTCTCAAGGTGAGAAAGGGCAATGCACGGTACCGAAGAGGCTAGCAAAGGTGGAAAGGTGAGAGTGCATATAATCCATGGACTCAACATTAGTCAAAAGAACTCATATACTTATTGCAAAAATTTAGAATTCATCAAAAATTCAAGTACTACGCGCATGCTCCTAGGGGGATAGATTGGTAGGAAAAGACCATCGCTCGTCCCCGACCGCCACTCATAAGGATGCACAAGCCAGGTACACTTCATGTTTCAAATTTGTTACACAACTTTAACCATACGTGCATGCTACGGGACTTGCAAACTTCAACACAAGTATTTCTCAAATTCATAATCACCCAACTAGCACGACTTTGATATTATCACCTCCATATATCAAAACAATTATCAAGCATCAAACTTATCTTAGTATTCAATTCACTCAAAAGAAAGTTTCACATATCTTGAATACCAAGTATATTAACATTAAGCAAATTACCATGCTATTAATGACTCTCAAAATAATCTAAGTGAAGCATGAGAGATCAAATAGTTTCTTTAAAACAAATCCACCACCGTGCTCTAAAAGATCTAAGTGAAGTACTAGAGCAAACATCATCAAGCTCAAAAGATATAAGTGAAGCACATAGAGCAAAACTATCAAGCTCAAAAGATATAAGTGAAACACATAGAGTATTCTAGCAAGTTCCAATTCAGGTATGGCTCTCTCAAAAGGTGTGTACAGCAAGGATGATTGTGGTAAACTAACAAGCAAAGATACAAATAATACAAGACACTCCAAGCAAAACACATATCATGTTGGTGAATAAAAATATAGCTCCAAGTAAATTACCGATGGAAGTAGACGAAAGAGGGGATGCCTTCTGGGGCATCCCCAAGCTTTCACTTTTTGGTGTCCTTGGATTATCTTGGGGGTGCCATGGGCATCCCCAAGCTTAGGCTCTTTCCACTCTTTGTTCCATAATCCATCAAAAGAATTCACCCAAAACTTGAAAACTTCACAACACAAAACTCAATAGAAATCTCGTGAGCTCCGTTAGTGAAAAAACAAAAGACTACTTCAAGGTACTGTAATGAAATCATTCTTTATTTATAATGCTGTTAAACCTACTGTATTCCAACTTCCTTATGGTTTATAAACTAATTTATTAGCCATAGATGCATTGAAATAAGCAAACAACACACGAAAAACAGAATCTGTCAAAAACAGAACAGTCTGTAGCAATCTGTAACTAACGCAAACTTCTGGAACTCTAAAAATTCTACCAAAAATAGTACGTACTGGAAAATTTGTTTATTGAACAGCAGCAAAAATAATAAATGCAAAAGCTCGTTCCTGTGATTTATTGAATTTGTTCTCGTGAGCGGAAAGTTTCTGTTTTTCAGCAGAATCAAATCAACTATCATCATAGCTTATCCTATAGGTTCTACTTGTCAGCAGAATCAAATCAACTATCATCATAGCTTATCCTATAGGTTCTACTTGGCACAAACACTAACTAAAACACAAAACCACATCTAAACAGAAAGTAGAAACAAAATTTAACACTAAACAGTAACAAAAACAAAGAACACAAAATAAAATTGGGTTGCCTCCCAACAAGCGCTATCGTTTAACGCCCCTAGCTAGGCATAAAAGCGAAGATAGATCTAGGTATTGCCATCTTTGGTAGGTAATTCATAAGTGGCTCTCATGATAGATTCATATGGTAATTTTATTTTATTTCTAGGGAAGTGTTCTATACCCTTCTTTAAGGGAAATTGGAATCTAATATTCCCTTACTTCATATCAATAATTGCACCAATCGTTCTAAGGAAAGGTCTACCAAGAATAATAGGACATGAAGGATTGCAATCTATATCAAGAACGATAAAATCTACGGGCACATAATTCCTATTGGCAACAATAAGAACATCATTAATTCGTCCCATAGGCTTTTTAATAGTGGAATCCGCAAGATGCAAATTTAGTGAGCAATCATCAAAATCACGGAAATCTAGCAAATCACATAAAGTTTTGGGGATAGTAGAGACACTAGCACCCAAATCACACAAATCATAAAACTCAAAATCTTTAATTTTGATTTTGATAGTAGGTTCCCACTCATCATAGAGTTTTCTAGGGATAGAAACTTTCAACTCAAGTTTTTCTTCATAAGATTGCATCAAAGCATCAACAATATGTTCGGTAAAGGCCTTATTTTGACTATAAGCATGAGGAGAATCTAGCACGGATTGCAACAAGGAAATACAACCAATCAAAGAGCAATTTTCATAATTAAATTCCTTGAGATCCAAAATAGTGGGTTTAACAACATCAAGATTTTTATTTCTTTCAATCCCACTTTCATCAATTTCATCATCAAGATCTAGAAACTCAGAATTCTTAGGATGCCTTCTAGGTAAAGGAAGATCATATTCAGTTTCATCAAGATTCATATTGCAAAACAAGGATTTAATAGGGGACACATCAATAACTTTTAGATCTTCATCTTGATTTTCATACGAATCGGAAGAACACGCTTTAATAAAGGCAACTTTGGAAGCATGCATCCTAGCGGTTCTTTCCTTGCACTCATCAATGGAAATTCTCATAGCTTTGAGAGACTCATTGATATAATGCTTAGGAGGAATAGATCTAAGCTTTAAAAAATCAATTTGAAGAGAAATTCTATCAACATTCCTAGCCAAATCATCAACCTTAAGCAATTTTTCTTCAAGAAAAGCATTAAAATTCTTTTGTGAATTCATAAACTCTTTAACACTACTCTCAAATTCAGAGGGCATCTTATTAAAATTTCCATAAGAGTTGTTGTAGGAATTTCCATAATTATTAGAAGGATTACTAGGATAAGGCCTAGGATTGAAATTCCCTCTATACGCGTTATTTCCAAAACTATTCCTTCCAACAAAATTCACATCCATAGATTCATTATTATTCTCAATCAAAATAGATAAAGGCATATCATTGGGATCAAGAGTAGTATTTTTAGTAGAAACATCTTCATAAGTTCATCCATCTTTTCACTTAAAACATTGATTTCTTCTATAGCATGCACTTTTTTACTAGAAGTTCTTTCGGTATGCCATTGAGAATAATTAGCCATAATGTTATCAAGCAATTTTGTAGCATCTCCTAACGTAGTTTCCATAAAAGTGCCTCCCGCGGCCGAATCTAAAAGATTTTTAGAAGCAAAATTCAATCCGGCATAAAATTTTTGTATGATCATCCATAAATGCAAACCATGAGTATGGCAATTGCGAAGCATTGATTTCATTCTTTCCCAAGATTGGGCATCATGCTCATGATCAAGTTGTTTAAAATTCATGATATCGTTCCTAAGAGTGATAATCTTAGCGGGAGGAAAATACTTAGAGATAAAAGCATCTTTGCACTTGTTCCAAGAATCAATACTATTTCTAGGCAAAGATGAAAACCAAACTTTAGCACGATCTCTAAGTTAAAATGGAAATAACTTTAATTTGACAATACTATTATCTGTATCTTTCTTCTTTTGCATATCACACAAATCGACAAAATTGTTTAGATGAGTAGCGGTATCTTCACTAGGAAGGCCGGCGAATTAATCTTTCATAACAAGATTCAGCAAAGCAGCATTGATTTTACAAGACTCAACATCATTAAGAGGAGCAATCGGAGTACTAAGGAAATCATTATTATTGGTATTCGAGAAATCACACAATTTGGTATTATCTTGTGCCATGGCAACAAGTAATCCAACACACAAGCAAAGGCAAACGAGAAAAAGGCAAAAGAGAAAGAGAGGAGGAGATTGGGAAAGAGAGGGCGAATAAAACGACAAGGGTGAAGTGGGGGAGCGGAAAATGAGAGGCAAATAATGTAATGCGAGAGATAGGGATTGTGATGGGTACTTGGTATAGTTGACTTTTGCGCGAGCTCCCCGGCAGCGGCGCCAGAAATTCTTCTTGCTACCTCTTGAGCACTGCGTTGGATTTCCCAGAAGAGGAGAGGATGATGCAGTAAAGTAGCGTAAGTATTTCCCTCAGTTTTTGAGAACCAAGGTATCAATCCAGTAGGAGACCACGCACAAGTCCCTCGTACCTACACAAAACAATAGCAACTCGCAACCAACGCTTAGGGGTTGTCAATCCCTTCACGGTCACTTACGAGAGTGAGATCTGATAGAGATAATATTTTTGGTATTTTTGATAGATAGATGCAAAGTAAAAAGTAAAAGGAAAAGTAAAACAAAGCAAGTAAATAAAGTGATGTAGATTGATATGTTGAGAATAGACCCAGGGGCCATAGGTTTCACTAGTGGCTTCTCTCAAGAGCATAAGTATTCTACGGTGGGTGAACAAATTACTGTTGAGCAATTGATAGAAAAGCGAATAATTATGAGATTATCTAGGTATGATCATGTATATAGGCATCACGTCCAAAACAAGTAGATCGAAACGATTCTGCATCTACTACTATTACTCCACTCATCGACCACTATCCAGCATGCATCTAGAGTATTAAGTAAAAATAGAGTAACGCTGTAAGCAAGATGACATGATGTAGAGGGATAAATTCATGCAATATGATAAAAAACCCATCTTGTTATCCTCGATGGCAACAATACAATATGTGCCTTGCAACTCTTTCTGTCACTGAGTAAGGACACCGCAAGATTGAACCCAAAGTTAAACACTTCTCGCATTGCAAGAACTACCGATCTAGTTGGCCAAACCACAAAGATAATTCGAAGAGACTTGCAAAGATAACTCAATCATACATAAAAGAATTCATAGAAGAATCAAATATTGTTCATAGATAAGCTGGATCATAAACCCACAATTCATCGGTCTCAACAAACACACCGCAAAAAGAAGATTACATCGAATAGATCTCCACAAGAGAGGGGGGGGACATTGTATTGAGATCCAAAAAGAGAGAAGAAGCCATCTAGCTAATAACTATGGACCCGAAGGTCTGAAGTAAACTACTCACACTTCATTGGAGAGGCTATGGTGTTGATGTAGAAGCCCTCCATGGTGGATGCCCTCTCCGGCGGAGCTCCGGAACAGGCCCCGAGATGGTATCTCGCGGATACAGAAGGTTGCGGCGGTGGAATTAGGTTTTTTGGCTCCGTATCTGATCTGACGGGGGTACGTAGGTATATATAGGAGGAAGGAGTATGTCGGTGGAGCTCCGAGGGGCCCACGAGGTAGGGGGCGTGCCCAGGAGGGGCGCGCCCTCCACCCTCGTGACCGCCTCTGGCACTTCTTGGAGTAGGGTCCAAGTCTCCTGGATCACGTTTGGTTGGAAAATCACGTTCCCGAAGGTTTTATTCCGTTTGGACTCCGTTTGATATTCTGTTTCTTCGAAACACTGAAATAGGCAAAAAAACAGCAATTCTGGGCTGGGCCTCCGGTTAATAGGTAGTCCCAAAAATAATATAAAAGTGGAAAATAAAGCCCAATATTGTCCAAAACAGTAGACAAAGTAGCATGGAGTAATAAAATATTATAGATACGTTGGAGACGTATCATTGGTGTGTGAGCTAAGTATCGAAGAACATGCTTCACAGCCTTATGGTGTGATTCCTTCGGTGTAGCTTGAAATCAGGCACACATGCAAACACTAAGCATAATATCCGGCCTAGATGCACATAGGTACAATAAAGAACCAATCATGGAGCGGTATACCTTTTGATCGAAGTCTTTACCATTTTCATCAGTGCATAAATTGCCATTTGTGGGCATTGGAATTTTGACCCCTCTGCGGTCTTGCATGCCGAATTTCCTCAATACATCTTTGAGGTATTTCTCCTGAGATATGAATATGCCATTGCGCTGTTGACGAATTTGAAGCCCTAAAAAGAATTTCAATTCTCCCATCATAGACATTTGATATTCTTCACTCATCATATAGGTAAATTCATCACTATAACGTTGGTCAGTACAACCAAAGATAATATCATCAACATAGATTTGGCACACAAACAATTCATCATCATAAGATTTTGTGAAAAGAGTTGGGTCGAGTGAACCAGGTTTGAAGCCTTTCTTCATGAGGAATTCCTTCAAAGTGTCATACCACGCCCAAGGGGCTTTCTTGAGTCCATGCAGGGACTTGTTGAGTCTGAAGACTTTGTCGGGATTCTTTGGATCTTCAAAACCTGGGGGTTGAGCAACATATACTTCTTCCTCAAGCTTACCATTGAGGAATGCACTTTTCACATCCATTTGATATAAGGTGATATTATGATGGTTAGGTAAGCAAGTAATATGCGAATAGCCTCAAGTCTAGCAACAGGTGCAAAAGTTTCATCGAAGTCAATTCCTTCAACCTGTGTGTAGCCTTGAGCTACGAGTCGTGCCTTATTCCTCACCACAAGGCCATTTTCATCTTGCTTGTTACGGTAGATCCACTTTGTGCCTATGACGTTGTGCTTGCGAGGATCTGGACGTTTGACCAGTTCCCAGACGTTGTTCAGCTCGAATTGATGTAATTCTTCTTGCATAGCCTGAATCCACTCAGGCTTCAGAAATGCTTCATCTACCTTAGTGGGCTCTGAGATAGAGACAAAAGCAAAGTACCCAAAAAGTTAGATAAATGTGAAGATTTTGAGCATGTGAGAGGACCTGGTGCTTCAATGTCATCGATGATGTTCTCAATTTGCACTTCGTTAGCAATGCGAGGATGAGTGGGTTGTTGCTACGTCTTGAGCTAGCGTTAGTTTTCCCCGAAGAGGAGAGGGTGATGCAGCAAGTGTAGCGTAAGTATTTCCCTCAGTTTTGAGAACCAAGGTATCAATCCAGTAGGAGGCTCCTCAAAAGTCCCACGCACCTACACAAACAAACTGAGAACTCGCAACCAACGCAATAAAGGGGTTGTCAATCCCTTCACGGCCACTTGCGAAAGTGAGATCTGATAGAGATAGTATGATAAGATAAATATATTTTTGGTATTTTATAATATAGATGCAAAAAGTAAAGATGCAAATAAAGTAGATTGAAAGCAAATAAGATAAGAGATAGACCCGGGGGCCATAGGTTTCACTAGAGGCTTCTCTCGAAATAGCATAAGTATTACGGTGGGTGAACAAATTACTGTCGAGCAATTGATAGAAAAGCGCATAGTTATGAGATTATCTAGGCATGATCATGTATATAGGCATCACGTCCATAACAAGTAGACCGACTCCTGCCTGCATCTACTACTATTACTCCACACATCGACCGACTCCTGCCTGCATCTAGAGTATTAAGTTCATAAGAACAGAGTAACGCATTAAGCAAGATGACATGATGTAGAGGGATAAACTCATGCAATATGATGTAAACCCCATCTTGTTATCCTCGATGGCAACAATACAATACGTGTCTTGCAACCCTTTCTGTCACTGGGTAAGAACACCGCAAGATTGAACCCAAAGCTAAGCACTTCTCCCATGGCAAGAAAGACCAATCTAGTAGGCCAAACCAAACTGATAATTCGAAGAGACTTGCAAAGATAACTCAATCATACATAAAAGAATTCAGAGAAGATTCAAATATTATTCATAGATAAACTTGATCATAAACCCACAATTCATCGGATCTCGACAAACACACCGCAAAAAGAGATTACATCGAATAGATCTCCACAAGAGAGGGGGAGAACATTGTATTGAGATCCAAAAAGAGAGAAGAAGCCATCTAGCTAATAACTATGGACCCATAGGTCTGTGGTAAACTACTCACAACTCATCGAGGGACAAGGATGTTGATTTAGAAGCCCTCCATGGTTGATCCCCCCTCCGGCAGAGTGCCGGCAAAGGCTCCAAGATGGGATCTCGCGGATACAGAAGGTTACGGTGGTGGAAATTGTGTTTCGTGGTGCTCCTGGATGTTTTCGGGGTACGTAGGTATATATAGGAGGAAGAAGTACGTCGGTGGCCGCCCGAGGGGCCCACGAGACAGGGGGGGTGCGCCCTACAGGGGGTGCGGCCCCCTATCTCGTGGGGTCCTCGGGAGCTTCTTGACTTGCACTCCAAGCTCTCCCGAAGGTTTCATTCCGTTTGGATTCCGTTTGATATTCCTTTTCTTTGAAATGCTGAAATAGGCAAAAAAAATAGCAATATGGGCTGGGCCTCCGGTTAGTAGGTTAGTCCTAAAAATGATATAAATGTGTAAAATAAAGCCCATAAACATCCAAAAGGGGTAATATAATAGCATGGAACAATAAAAAATTATAGATACGTTGGAGACGTATCAAGCATCCCCAAGCTTAATTCCTACTCATCCTCGAGTAGGTAAATGGTAAAAAGAGAATTTTTGATGTGGAATGGTACCTAGCATAATTCGTAATGTAATTTTCTTTAATGTGGCATGAATGTTCAGATCCAAATGATTCAAGATAAAAGCTTATAAAACATAAAAATAATAATGCTTCAAAGCATACTAACAAATAATCATGTCCTATCAAAATAGCATTGCCAAAGAAAGCTTATCCCTACAAAATCATATAGTTAGGCCATGCTTCATTTTCATTACACAAAATACTCCCATCATGTACAACCCCGATGACGAGCCGAGCAATTGGTTCATACTTTTTAACGTGCTTCAGCTTTTCAACTCTTACGCAATACATGAGCGCAAGCCATGGACATAGCACTATGGTGGTATATGGTGGTTGTGAGGACAAAAAGAGAGAAGATAGTCTCACATCAACTAGGCGTATTAACGGGCTGTATGGAGATGCCCATTAATAGATATCAATGTGAGTGAGTAGGGATTGCCATGCAACAGATGCACTAGAGCTATAAATATATGAAAGCTCAACAAAAGAAACTAAGTGGGTCTGCATCCAACTTGCTTGCTCACGAAGACCTAGGGCACTTTGAGGAAGCCCATCATTGGAATATACAAGCCAAGTTCTATAATGAAATATTCCCACTAGTATATGAAAGTGACAACATATGAGACTCTCTATCATGAAGATCATGGTGCTATTTTGAAGCACAAGTGTGGAAAAAGAGATAGTAGCAATTGTCCCTTCTCTCTTTTTTTCTCTTTTTATTTTTCTCTCTCTTTTTTTTCTTTTTTCTTCTTTTCTTTTCCCTTTTTTTCTTTTTGGTGGGCATCTTTGGCCTCTTTTATTTTTATAAAGTCTGAAGCCTCATCCCGACTTGTGGGGGAATCATAGTCTTCATCATCCTTTCCTCACTAGGACAATGCTCTAATAATGAAGATCATCACACTTTTATGGATTTATAACTCAAAAACTACAACTCAAAGCTAGAACAAGATATGACTCTATGTGAATGCCTCCGGCGGTGTACCGGGAAATGCAATGAATCAAGAGCGACATGTATGAAGATTATGAAGGTGGCTTTGCCACAAATACGATGTCAACTACATGATCATACAAAGAGCAATATGACAATGATGAAACGTGTCATAATAAACGGAACAGTGGAAAGTTGCATGGCAATATATCTCGGAATGGCTATGGAAATGCCATAATAGGTAGGTATGGTGGCTGTTTTGAGGAACGTAAATAAAGGGCTCAATACCGGCGAGAGTTGCGCGGTAATAATAAAGGCTAGTAAAGTAAAAGGATAAGTGTGCATATGTCCATGGACTCGCATTAGTCAAAAAAGAACTCATATACTTATTGCAAAAGTCTACTTCGCCCTCGAAGCAAAGTACTACTACGCATGCCCCAAGAGGGATAGATTGGTAGGAAAAAATTCCATCGCTCGTCCCCGACTGCCACTCATAAGGAAGACACTCAAAAGAGCACCTCATGCAACAAATTTGTCACACAACTTTTACCATACGTGCATGCTACGGGACTTGCCAACTTCAACAAAAGTATTTCTCAATTTCATAATTACCCACTAGCATGACCCTAACATTACTACCTTTATATCTCAAAACAATTATCAAGCAACAAATTGATCATAGCATCCAATTCAATTTCTATGATAGTTTTTATTATACCCAACTTGGATGCTCATCATTCTAGGACCAAATTTGTAACGAAAGCAAATACCATGCTATTCTAAGAGACTCTCAAAATAATATAAGTGAAGCATGAGAGACTAGCAATTTTTATAAAATCAAGCCACCACCGTGCTCTAAAAGATATAAGTGAAGTACTAGAGCAAAAACTATCAAGCTCAAAAGATATAAGTGAAGCACATAGAGTATTCTAGCAAATTCTAATAAAATAGGCTTCTCCAAAAAGGTGTGTACAGCAAGGATGATTGTGGTAAACTAAAAATCAAGGACTTATATAATACACGACGCTCCAAGCAAAACACATATCATGTGGCGAATAAAAATATAGCTCCAAGTAAAGTTACCAATGAACGAAGACGAAAGAGGGGATGTCTTCCCGGGGCATCCCCAAGCTTAGCCTTTTGTATATTCTTGAATATCTTGGGGTGCCTTGGGCATCCCCAATCTTAGGCTCTTGCCACACTTTATTCCATAGTCCATACAAGCTTTACCCAAAACTTGAAAACTTCACAACACAAAACTCAACAGGAAATCTTATAAGCTCCGTTAGTGAAAGAAAACAAAACCACCACATAAGGTACTGCAATTAACTCATTCTTTATTTATTTTGGTGTTAAACCTACTGTATTCCAACTTCCTTATGGTTTATAAACTAACTTACTAGCCATAGATGCATTGAAATAAGCAAACAACACACGAAAAACAGAATCTGTCAAAAACATAATAGTCTGTAGCAATCTATAACTAACGCAAACTTATAGAACTCTAAAAATCCTACCAAAATAGGACGTACTGGAAAATTTGTTTATTGATCAGCATCACAAATAATCAATGCAAAATCACGTTTATGTGATTTATTGAATTTTTTCTCGTGAGTGCAAAGTTTCTGTTTTTCAGCAGAATCAAATCAACTATCATCGTAGGTTATCCTATAGGTTCTACCTGGCACAAACACTAACTAAAAGATAAAAACACATCTAACCAGAGAGTAGATGCAAGATTTTTTACTAAACAGGAGCAAAAACAAAAAACATAAAGAAAAATTGGGTTGCCTCCCAACTAGCGCTATCGTTTAACGCCCCTAGATAGGCATAAAAGCGAAGATAGATCTAACGAGTGCCATCTTTGGCACTAAATTCATAAGTAGCACACATGATAGATTCATAAGGTAATTTTAATTTCTTTCTTGGAAAGTGCTCCATGCCTTTCTTTAAGGGAAATTGGAATCTAATGTTCCCTTCCTTCATATCAATAATCGCACCAATCGTTCTAAGGAAAGGTCTACCAAGAATAATAGGGCAAGAAAGATTGCAATCTATATCAAGAACAATAAAATCTATGGGCACCAAATTTCTATTTGCAACAATAAGAACATCATTGATCCTTCCCATAGGCTTTTTAATGGTGAAATCCGCAAGGTGCAAATTGAAAGAGCAATCTTCAAGATCATGGAAACCTAGAATATCACATAAAGTTTCGGAATTGTGGAAACACTAGCACCCAAATCACACAAAGCAAAACACTCATAATCTTTAATTCTAATCTTTATAGTAGGTTCCCACTCATCATTAAGTTTTCTAGGTATAGAAACTTCCAAATAAAGTTTTTCATCATAAGATTGCATCAAGGCATCAACAAATATGTTTGGTAAAAGCTTTGTTTTGACTATAAGCATGAGGAGAATTAACAACGGATTGCAACAAGGAAATACAACCTTTTAAAGAGCAATTATCATAGTCAAATTCCTTGAAATCCGAGATAGTGGGTTCAACATTATTAGAAGTTGAGGATTCTCCAATCTCACTCTTACCAAATTTAGCATTAAGATCTAAAGACTCCGAATTCTTGGGACGCCTTTTAGGCAAAGTTGATTCATCATCAGTCCCATAATCATCAAAATTCATATTGCAAAACATAGATCTAATTGGAGACACATTAATAACTTTAAGATCCTCATCATTATTTTCACGGAAACTAGAAGAACACGCTTTTATAAAGCTTTCTTTTTTAGCACGCAATCTAGCGGTTCTTTCCTTGCACTCGTCAATGGAAATTCTCATTACTTTGAGAGACTCATTGATATCATGCTTGGGAGGGGAAGATCTAATTTTAAGAGAATCAACGTCAAGCGAAAGTCTATCAACGTTCCTAGCCAAATCATCAACTTTGAGCAATTTTTCTTCAAGCAAAGCATTAAAATTCTTTTGGGAAATCATGAATTCTTTCACACTATTCTAAAAAACAGAGGGCACCTTATTAAAATTACCATGAGAATTATTGTAGGAATTTCCATAATTATTAGAGGAATTACTAGGGAACGGTCTAGCATTAAAATTTCCTCTACAAGCATTGTTTCCAAAACTATTCCTACCAACAAAATTTACATCCATAGATTCATTATTATTCTCAATCAAGGAAGACAAAGGCATATCATTAGGATCAAGAGGAGTATTTTTAGTAGCAAACATCTTCATAAGTTCATCCATCTTTCCACTCAAAACATTGATTTCTTCTATAGCATGCACTTTTTTACTAGAAGATCTTTCGGTGTGCCATTGAGAATAATTAGCCATAATATTATCAAGAAGTTTTGTAGCATCTCCTAACGTGATTTCCATAAACGTGCCTCCCGCGGCCGAATCTAAAAGATTTCTAGAAGCAAAGTTCAAACCGGCATAAAATTTTTGTATGGTCATCCATAAATTCAAACCATGAGTAGGGCAATTGCGAAGCATCAATTTCATTCTTTCCCAAGATTGGGCAACATGCTCATGATCAAGTTGTTTAAAATTCATGATATCGTTCCTAAGAGTGATAATCTTAGCGGGAGGAAAATACTTAGAGATAAAAGCATCTTTGCACTTGTTCCAAGAATCAATACTATTTTTAGGCAAAGACAAAAACCAAATTTTAGCGCGATCTCTAAGTGAAAATGGAAATAACTTCTATTTGATAATATTGTTATCCGTATCTTTCTTCTTTTGCATACCACACAAATCAACAAAATTGTTTAGATGAGTAGCGGCATCTTCACTAGGAAGGCCGGCGAATTGATCTTTCATAACATGATTCAGCAAAGCAGCATTGATTTTACAAGACTCAACATCATTAAGAGGAGCAATCGAAGTACTAAGGAAATCATTATTATTGGTATTCGAGAAATCACACAATTTGGTATTATCTTGCGCCATGGCAACAAGTAATCCAACACAAAAGTAGACAGAAAAACGGCAAACAAAAAGAGAGGAGGAGATTGGGAAAGAGAGGGCGAATAAAACGGCAAGGGTGAAGTGGGGGAGAGGAAAACGAGAGGCAAATGGCAAATAATGTAAATGCGAGGGAGATGGGTTTGTGATGGGTACTTGGTATGTCTTGACTTGAGCGATGACCTCCCCGACAACGGCGCCAGAAATCCTTCTTGCTACGTCTTGAGCTAGCGTTGGTTTTCCCCGAAGAGGAGAGGGTGATGCAGCAAGTGTAGCGTAAGTATTTCCCTCAGTTTTGAGAACCAAGTTATCAATCCAGTAGGAGGCTCCTCAAAAGTCCCACGCACCTACACAAACAAACTGAGAACTCGCAACCAACGCAATAAAGGGGTTGTCAATCCCTTCACGGCCACTTGCGAAAGTGAGATCTGATAGAGATAGTATGATAAGATAAATATATTTTTGGTATTTTATAATATAGATGCAAAAAGTAAAGATGCAAATAAAGTAGATTGAAAGCAAATATGATAAGAGATAGACCCGAGGGCCATAGGTTTCACTAGAGGCTTCTCTCGAGATAGCATAAGTATTACGGTGGGTGAACAAATTACTGTCGAGCAATTGATAGAAAAGCGCATAGTTATGAGATTATCTAGGCATGATCATGTATATAGGCATCACGTCCATAACAAGTAGACCGACTCCTGCCTGCATCTACTACTATTACTCCACACATCGACCGACTCCTGCCTGCATCTAGAGTATTAAGTTCATAAGAACAGAGTAACGCATTAAGCAAGATGACATGATGTAGAGGGATAAACTCATGCAATATGATGTAAACCCCATCTTGTTATCCTCGATGGCAACAATACAATACGTGTCTTGCAACCCTTTCTGTCACTGGGTAAGAACACCGCAAGATTGAACCGAAAGCTAAGCACTTCTCCCATGGCAAGAAAGACCAATCTAGTAGGCCAAATCAAACTGATAATTCGAAGAGACTTGCAAAGATAACTCAACCATACATAAAAGAATTCAGAGAAGATTCAAATATTATTCATAGATAAACTTGATCATAAACCCACAATTCATCGGATCTCGACAAACACACCGCAAAAAGTGATTACATCGAATAGATCTCCACAAGAGAGGGGGAGAACATTGTATTGAGATCCAAAAAGAGAGAAGAAGCCATCTAGCTAATAACTATGGACCCGTAGGTCTGTGGTAAACTACTCACAACTCATCGGAGGGACAAGGATGTTGATGTAGAAGCCCTCCGTGGTCGATCCCCCCTCCGACAGAGTGTCGGCGAAGGCTCCAAGATGGTATCTCGCGGATACAGAAGGTTACGGCGGTGGAAATTGTGTTTCGTGGTGCTCCTGGATGTTTTCGGGGTACGTAGGTATATATAGGAGGAAGAAGTACGTCGGTGGCCACCTGAGGGGCCCATGAGACAGGGGGCGCGCCCTACAGGGGGGGCGACCCCCTATCTCGTGGGGTCCTCGAGAGCTTCTTGACTTGCACTCCAAGCTCTCAGGATCACGTTCGTTCCAAAAATCATGCTCCCGAAGGTTTCATTCCGTTTGGACTCCGTTTGATATTCCTTTTCTTCGAAATACTGAAATAGGCAGAAAAACAGCAATATGGGCTGGACCTCCGGTTAGTAGGTTAGTCCCAAAAATGATATAAATGTGTAAAATAAAGCGCATAAACATCCGAAAGGGGTAATATAATAGCATGGAACAATCAAAAGTTATAGATACGTTGGAGACGTATCAGTTGTCTTCGAGGAATTTGATCAGCATTCCCTTCAGGAGCATTTTCATCAGCACCATTTTCTTCAGGTGCACTAGCCCGGTGATCATCATGATCTGGAATGAATTCTTCAGCAGATTCTTCGGTAGGAATGACATCCTCAGTAGCCTTGAACTTGATAGAATTTTCAGGTGCTAGTTCATCTATCATAGAAGGTAGGTGCTCTCTTTGCGAGCCATTAGTTTCATCAAACCGCACATCTATAGTTTCAACAACTTTGTGAAGAACGCTATTGAAGACTCTGTAGGTGTGCGAGTTCTTTCCATAACCAAGCATAAAACCTTCATGTGCTTTCGGTGAGAATTTGGAAGTGTGATGAGGATCTCTAATCCAACATTTAGCATCGAAGACTTTGAAATAACTCACATGGGGCTTTTTGTCAGTGAGGAGTTCATACGCAGTTTTCTTGAAGAATTTGTGAAGATATACCATGTTGATGACATGGCACGCAGTATCAATTACCTCAATCCAGAAGCGATGAGGCATCTTGTATTCATCAAGCATAGTGCGAGCCATTTCAGCGAGGGTTCTGTTCTTGTGCTCCACGACGCCGTTCTGCTGAGGAGTATAAGGAGCAGATAACTCATTAGTAATACCAAGTTCATCAAGATAGCCATCTAGACCGGAATTCTTGAACTCGGTCCCATTGTCAGTTCTGATGTGCTTGATCTTCACACCAAAGTTGGTTGAAGCCCTCAAGGAAAATCATTTGAAGACTTCCTGCACTTCATGTTTGTAAGTGACAATGTGCACCCATGTGTAACGAGAATAATCATCAACAATAACAAATCCATATTGAGATGCATCATTCAGAATTGCAGAATAATGATTAGGACCAAAGAGATCCATGTGAAGCAATTCAAATGGTCGAGTGGTGGTCATGACAGTCTTCGCTGGATGCTTGGCCTTTGTCATCTTTCCAGCTTCACAAGCTCCGCATAAGTGACCCTTGAGGAATTTGACATTCTCAATGCCAAAGACATGCTTCATCTTCGCAAGCGTGTGCAGATTCCTCATGCCAGCATGACCAAGTCGTCGATGCCATAGCCAGCTGAAGCTTTTGCAAGTAAGCACACGGCTGGTTGTGGTCCTGTAGAGAAATCAACAATATACAAATCTCCTCTCCTAAAGCCTTCAAAGACTTTGGAATGGTCAGCTTCCATGATCACAACACAACGATATCTTCCAAAGACAACAACCATATCGAGATCACAAAGCATTGAGACAAACATGAGGTTGTATCCTAAGGACTCAACAAGCATGACTTTGTCCATGTGTCGATCCTTTTAGATCGCAACCTTACCTAGACCCAATACCTGACTTTTGCCTTTGTCTGTGAAGATGATATGCTTCAGATGTGACGGTGATAAAGGAGCATCCATCAATAGATTCTTGTCACCAGTCATGTGATTCATACATCCACTATCGAGGACCCACTCGTTTGCTTTGGGTTGATCATCCTGCAGATGAATTAGTGCAACTTACGAACTCATATACTTCATCAGTGAAGAATATGACATTAATATCATCAGATCAGTTTCATCAAGCAATAGCACAGATAAATCAGTATGAGGACGTGAGAAATGAAAATTCATTTCTTCATGATTAGCATGCGTCCTTTCAGGCATATTCAGGTCTCCACCAAATTCTTCAGACGTTTTGAGCACGTCTGGAGACCCTGCATAAGAGATTAGTTCTTTTTCTTCACCACCCACATCTGAAGGGGTGGCAAAGAATTCATCACTCTGCAAGCACCATATGAGAAAGGTGGCATAGAAGCCAGTCCGCTTCGTTTCACATAAGAGGGGTTAGGGTAAGCATATGAATAAGTAGAGAAATTCTTCAAGGACTTATGAACATAATAATTTGAAGAATAACACTCATATTCATAGCCCTTAGCTCTACCCTGCGAAACAGAGGGGTTAGCACGATGATGATCATATGAGGACTTTGATCCTTTTGAGGAATTTGATCCATATGAAGAATTAGGTCCATATGAAGAATTTGATCTGGGGTTCCTGTTCTTCACAGGTGGTGTCATGAGGACATTCACCTGAAGACTTTCAAGATAACTTTTGGGAACCCAGATTTTCTTCATAGGGGAACCGTTCCTGCAGTTAGTGCCAACATATCTAGCAAATACTTCACCATTCTGATTTTTGAACAGTTTATAGTTGGAGTCAAATGACTCATCAGAAGAATGAGGAGATTCACGTGTAAAGCCAGATAAATTGGATGGATCAACTGGAAGTCCCTTTGCAGCAACCCATGAGGTTTTGGGGTACTGCTCAGGCTTCCAATATGTTCCATCAGCATTGAGTTTCCTCTCAAAGGCAATACCCTCTTTCTTAGGGTTCTTGTTGAGGATCTGCTTTTTAAGCACATCACAAAGAATCTGATGCCCTTTGAGGCTTTTGTACATGCCTGTCGTGTACAATTCCTTCAGCCCTGCATCATTAGTAGTACTAGCAATGTCCTCAGATGAGGAATTAGTGATAGCAGAGACAGGTGAAGAATTTGTAGCATTAGAAGCATTTGAACATTCAGGTGAAGAATTAGCAGTTTCATGTTCAATGCACTTTAGACATGGAGGAACAAATTCTTCCTAGGAGCGCTGATTTTTTGAGCAAGTAATGAATCGCGCTCCTTCTGAAGATCTTCATAACTCACTCTCAGCTTCTCAAGATCTTGCTTTCTTTGAAGAAATTCATAAGAAAGCTTCTCGTGATCAGATAAGAGAGTGTTATGATGACCTTGAAGGTCATCAAACTTGGAATGAAGTCTCTGAAGACTATCAGCCAAAGCTTTTGACTGATCCATTTCTTCACCCAACATATCATCGCTCTTATTTAGCATGTATTGGACTTTTTCCAAAGCTCTTTGTTGTTTAGTGGCAAGGGAAGCAAGTTTGACATAGCTAGGTCCAAATTCATCGCCAGATTCATCATCACTAGACTCGGACAGGTAGCATTCGGTTACCTTAGCACTGTTTGCCATAAGGCAGGGGGTAGACGATGATGATTCTGGTTCGAATGTCATCGCATTGAGAGATTCCTTGTAATCCTCAAACCAAGGATCATGACGAGTCTGATGACCTTCATAGACCTCAGAAAGACGGTCCCAGTTTAGCTTCGTGTGATTAAGATGCATGACATTCCTGAACTGATTTCGTGACCGACTGGAGCAGATGACATCCTTCGTTGTGAGGTTCAGTAGAGTGTACTTGCGAATGTCATCAGCCTCCGCCATCTTGCATAGATCGGTAAGACCGATCTCAGTGATGGTCCACAGTTTGCTGTCCATAGCCATGAGTCGCTTTTTCATCATGGCCTTCCACCGAGGATACTCATGACCGTCAAAGATGGGGGCAGGAAACGTTCCTCGATCCTGCAGTCAACATAACTAGAACTCTAGGTGGTTAAACCAAAATCACACAGATCAAGGGAGTGCCTTGCTCTGATACCAATTGAAAGTGCGTTATATCGACTAGAGGGGGGTGAATAGGCGATTTTTATGAATTCTTCACTGAGGAATTTGCTGGTGAGGAAATTCCTAAATGAAGAACTACTTGCAGCGGAATAAGTACTCAAAAAGGAACATAACAGAACACAAGCATAGTCATCATGATGAAACAAAGACAAGCACAGAGTACAGAAAGCGTAAACACAGGATAACACAAGGAAGAAGACGGACAGATTGAAGAAATAGAACTGAGGAAATTGAGAAAGTCTTCAGTCAATGTCTTCAAACAGATATGAACAGGCACACAACAACATACATGAGGAAATGAAAGAGTTGAGGAGATAGAACCAGTTAGCTCGGTGAAGACAATGATTTGGTAGACCAGTTCCAACTGCTGTCTCAGTTGTACATCTGGTTGGAGCGGCTGAGTATTTAAACTCGAGGACACCCAGTCCAGGACACACGGTCCTCACCATATTCTCCTTGAGCTAAGGTCACACAGACCTCGCCCAATCACTCGTGGTAAGTCTTCAGGTGACTTTCGAACCTTCACAAACTCGGTCACTCGGCAATCCACAATTCCTCTTGGATGCTCTAGACCTTGACGCCTAACCGTCTGGAAGAAGCACAGTCTTCAAAGGAAACAAGCGTCGGATCCACGCAGGATCAATCTCTTCAGTGATGCTCAATCACTTTTGGGTTTTGTAGGTTTAGGTTTGGGATTTCCACACTTGATGATTTTCGCTCAAAGTCCTCGGAGGATGGGTTGCTCTCAAATGACAAGTTTTAGTTTCTCTCGGAGCAGCCAACCAACTAGTGGTTGTAGGGGGCGGCTATTTATAGTCGGGGAGCAACCCGACATGATAAGACATAAATGCCCTTGTCTGATATGACCGTTAGGTGGGTAGATATTTTGGGACAGCTGGCACGTAGCACAGCAACGGTCGGAATATTTGAGGTTCGAATTCCTCAGGGCTATCATGTTCCTCACTTGGTAGGTGTACGATTTTGAGTTGAGCATCACATGGAAATTTTTCCTTAGTATTTCCTCGACCCCCTTTAACAGTACGGTGTTCCTATGACTCAAGAAAGAGAAAATGAAACAGTAAAAACAAGAGTCTTCATGCTTCATGTTCCTCAAATGATTACCAAGTCTTCAAGGTCACACCAATTTCTTCACTTTCAAAGTCTTTAGAAATCCAAAGTCTTCAGTTGAAGAACTTCATTTTTAGGGGTCGACTTTCTTTGTAAATATCAAACTCCTCATAGACTTATAGACATGTGTACACTTACAAACGCATCAGTCCCTTAACCTATAAGTCTTCAATACACCAAAATCACTAAGGGGCACTAGATGCACTTACAGTTCGGCGTTGCACTGTACAATGCAGCGCCTTTCCCTTAGGCGCTGCACACTGACTTAGCAATTTTTGGGGTGCCAAATCTATTGGAACGGTTCTGTTGCTCTCTGGACTGGCATGTCCAAGTGTGCAGCGCTTAAGGGAGAAAGATTTCAACATCCCGCCATGTTGGTGTGGAGATGTTTGCAAGGTGAAGGTGTCCACCGACCAAAAGAAATCATGGACAGAAGGGCGGAGATATTTTGTATGCCCAAACTATGCTTATGATCGTGCACTTCCAACTAATGCCTATGACCAACCACCGGTAAGCTCGAGAAGTAAAATGTCACTCTCAAATGTGTGTCAACACTAACAAAAAAAAACTATGCAGCCATCGCCTCTATGCAAGTACATGTATCCTCCACACACATGCTTTATTTTTCCACTTTAAAAAATATAGACATGCTTTTCTTTGTGAAGTTATTATATCACATCATGACACCATGCTCCAAAAGATCTGGTTGTAGGCTTTTCCACCTGTGTCGATCATTTCTTCATTTCTTCATTTCTAAATATAAGTCTTTTTAAAGATGTCTATATGAACTACATAAGAATGTATATAGACGTATTTTAGAGTGTAGACACTTATTTTACTCCGTGTGTAGTCCATATTGGAATCTCTACACTTGTAGAAAATAGGGCTTTGGTTCGGCCAGAAAAGAGCATTGATCCCGGTTGCATTACGAACCGGGACTAATGTGAGCATTAGTCCCGGTTCGAGCGGCTAGGGCACCGTACATGCATTAGTCCCGGTTCAAATGGGACCTTTAGTCCCGGTTGGTGCTGCGAACCGGGACTAAAGGGTGCGATGCCCATTAGTACTGGTTCATGGCACCAACCGGTACTAAAGGTTAGACCTTTAGTCCCGGTTCAAGCCACCAACCGGTACTGATGGGGTTTGAGGCATTAGTACTGGTTTGTGGCACGAACCGGTACTAAAGGTCCCATTTTCAAACTCTACCTGTTGGGTTGAGCGCTGCACAATACAGTGCAGCGCCTACCTGTTGGGCGCTGCAGTGCTGTTAACTGCTAAACTGTAGAAACAGATGACATTTTGGCCTCATGCATCACTCACATAACTTGAACATCACTAAAAGTACTGTAAACTGCACATACTAAACAAATAGAACTAATAACTTGAACATCACATCATTTAAGACAATTCAACATTACTACAAGTTCGCAAACACAAAAACCACACTAGTAAGAGTTCACCAACATATAACATAACCTCACAAGTTCATCAACCTAATGAAACGGCTACAAGAGAGCACTTCCATAGTAACAAACACAAGCACTAATGCCTTCCGCGCGTGTTCCTGGTGCCACACCTGGAGGCCATCTTTTTCTTCCTGGAAGGACGAGCCTCCTCTTCTTGCACTTCCTCCTCCGCCTCCGCCTCCGCCTCATCATCCAAGCTAGCCATCCGCGAGGTCCTTCCGACCACCTTTGGGTTGCCTCTGTTGTCATAGTCGTTGGGCATGTACTGGCGTCTGGGCTGCTGAAAGTGCAACTATCCCTAGGTGGTTTTGGTAATTCATAACAACATATAGCTCATGGAGCTAATGCTATTCCAAGACTATTATTTCAGGAAAGCTCAATGAATGGCATGGCATGGATGATGAAAGTCGATCCCTCAAAATACTAAGGACAAAGGATTGGCTCAAGCTCAAAGTCTCAAGACTCTTCATTTTATATTTTAGTGATCCAAGATCACATTGAGTCTATAGGAAAAGCCAATACTATCAAGGAGGGATGAGGTGTTGCTTAATGAGCCTCTTGCTTCATGTGCTTTGTGATATGCTCCAAAACACTCAGCTACTTTCCCACATCCACAAATGACCTAAACCCAAAGCCAAAATCGGTCACACCGATTCTTCCAATCCGGCGCCACCGATTCCAAAAGTCATAGCCACTGCCACAAACCCTAAGCAAATCGGTCCTACCGATAGGGATCTCGGTCTCACCGAGATGGGATTGTAATCTCTCTGTTTCCCTTCGTAACGTTTCGGTCTAACTGAAGTGAGCGATCGGTCCCACTGAGATTGCAATGTAAACTCTCTATTTCCCTTTTGTAACATTTCGGTCTCACCAAAAAGAGCAAATCGGTCCCACCGAGTTTACCTGACGAACTCTCTGGAAAGCTTATTACCAAAATCGGTCTTACCGAGTTTGTGTAATCGGTCTTACCGAGATTACGTTATGCCCTAACCCTAACCAAATCGGTCTCACCGAGTTGCATGTCAGTCCCACCAAAAATCACTAACGGTCACTAGGTTTACTAAATTGGTCCGACCGAGTCTGTTGAATCGGTCCCACCGAGTTTGGTAAATTGTGTGTAACGGTTAGATTTTGTGTGGAGGCTATATATACCCCTCCACCTCCTCTTCATTCGTGAAGAGAGCCATCAGACTAAACCTACACTTCCAACTTACCATTTCTGAGAGAGAACCACCTACTCATGTGTTGAGGCCAAGATATTCCATTCCTACCATATGAATCTTGATCTCTAGCCTGCCCAAGTTGCTTTCCACTCAAATCCTCTTTCCACCAGATCCAAATCATATGAGAGAGAGTTGAGTGTTGGGGAGACTATCATTTGAAGCACAAGAGCAAGGAGTTCATCATCAACGCACCATTTGTTACTTCTTGGAGAGTGGTGTCTCCTAGATTGGCTAGGTGTCACTTGGGAGCCTCCGACAAGATTGTGGAGTTGAACCAAGGAGTTTGTAAGGGCAAGGAGATCGCCTACTTCATGAAGATCTACCGCTAGTGAGGCAAGTCCTTCGTGGGCGACGGCCATGGTGGGATAGACAAGGTTGCTTATTCGTGGACCCTTCATGGGTGGAGCCCTCCGTGGACTCGCGTAGCCGTTACCCTTCATGGGTTGAAGTCTCCATCAACGTGGATGTACGATAGCACCACCTATCGGAACCACGCCAAAAACATCTGTGTCTCCAATTGCGTTTGAATCCTCCAAACCCTTCCCTTTACTTTCTTGCAAGTTGCATGCTTTAATTTCCGCTGCCTATATACTCTTTGCATGCTTGCTTGAATTGTGTGATGATTGCTTGACTTGTCCTAAGATAGCTAAAATCTACCAAACTCTAAAATTGGGAAAAGGTTAAGGTTTTAATTGGTCAAGTAGTCTAATCACCCCCCCTCTAGACTTACTTCAAGGTCCTACAAGTGGTATCAGAGCTTTGGTCTCCATTTGCTTTGATTTCCATAGCTTTTGGTGGTCTTAGCTTTGGTTTCACAACCTAGGAGAGTATGGCGTCTAGCGAGGGAAATTATCACCGTAGAGGTCCTTACTTTGATGGTACTAATTTTGCTAGTTGGAAGCATAAGATGAAAATGCATATTCTCGGACATAACCCCGCCGTTTGGGCAATTATTTGTATTGTCTTGCAAGGTGAATTCTTTGATGGGAGAGAACCGAACCGTGAAGCGAATGCGGAAGAATTGAAGATGCTGCAATACAACGCTCAAGCTTGTGATATCATCTTCAACGGATTGTGCCCCGAAGAATTCAATAAAATCAGCCGTCTTGAGAATGCAAAGGAAATTTGGGATACTTTGATTGATATACACGAAGGTACCGAATCCGTCAAGGAATCCAAGTTGGATGTGCTCCAAAGTCAGCTTGACAAGTTCAAAATGAAGGATGGTGAAGGTGTCACTGAAATATACTCTAGGCTTGCACTCATCACAAATGAGATTGCCGGCTTAGGGAGTGAAGAGATGACCGACAGATTCATCATCAAGAAGATCCTAAGAGCATTGGATGGAAAGTATGATACCGTGTGCACATTGATCCAAATGATGCCAAACTACAAAAATCTCAAGCCAACAGAAGTCATTGGAAGAATTGTTGCTCATGAGATGTCACTCAAGGATAAGGAGGAACTTCACAACAAGTCAAGTGGTGCTTAAAAGCCTCAAGTGAAGCCCCCACATCATCAAGTGAGAAACAAACCTTCAATGAAGAATTGAGCTTAATGGTGAAGAACTTCAACAAATTCTACAACAGTAGAAGCAAAGAAAGAAGCTCCAAGTCAAGGTCTTATCATGAAAAAAGATCTTCTAGTCGAGAGTGCAATTGCTACAATTATGGAAGGCCTGGACACTACTCCAATGAGTGTACGACACCCTACAAAAGAAGATAAGATTCTCCAAAAAGAAGAAGCAAAAGAGAAGAATCACCACCAAGAGAGAGAATGAGTAGAGATGATCGTTATGAACGAAGACCCTCACGGAGAAGCAAGGATTCAGAAAGGAAGGACAAGTCATCAAGGAGCTACACAAAACGAAGACATCAAGCTCATGTTGGTGAATGGGTATCCGGCTCCGACTCCGACAATCACTCCGAGAGAAGCTATCACTCTGACTCCGAACATACTCAAGATGAAGGTGTTGCCGGTCTAGCACTTGCGTCAACCAACTCCTACGACATATTTGATTCACCAAATGAAGGAATTGGAAGATGCTTCATGGCCAAAGGTCCAAAGGTAACACATCCTGAGTATGTTGATTTCAATAGTGATGAAGATGACTTGCTTGTGGATGATGATTTACTTGTTGACAACTCTAGTGATGAATACTATGATGAAACGTCAATTAATCATGCTAATCAAATGAATGACAATGATAAGGAGAAAATTGAGCTTCTAACTAAAGAACTAAACACTCTAAAGTTGGCTCATGAAACTATCTTCGAAGATCATCGAGAACTTTTAAGGGCTCATGAGAAGTTATGCTTTGAAAAGCTCAATCTTGAGCAAGAGCATGAGTTCTTAAAGGCAATCAATGATGATCTCCGTAAGAAAAGTTCTTCTTACATTGCCAAGCGTTTACTCTTATCTAATTACATGCCTCAAGTCAAGTCTGGTAACAAGTACAAGAAAGATACTTCCTCTAGTAGTAACAATAATAATGTTAAATCCAATATTGTTGCATCTAGTAGTTCTCTTGATTCCACTAATGATTCTCTTAGCCAAGTTACACTTGAGCAAGAAAATAGCTTATTGAAGGGAATTATAGAGAAAGGTGTTTACAAGAGCCTTGCCGGGAGTAAGCAATTCGAGGAAATTGTACGCAAGCAAGGAAGACACCGGAAGAATCAAGGTGTTGGTTTTGAACGAAAGTTCAATGCCAATGGAGTTGAGTGGGAAGAAGATCAATACCCCAAGACGAAGTTTGTTCCTCAACAAGATAAGTATGATCCTACTTCCTTCAAGGGAACACAAGCTCAAGATGATCTTCCTCCACAAGACCACAAGAACAAAGGCAAGTATAAGCTTCAAGAAGAGATTGATGCATTTGAAGAAGTACCTAAGGTCTCGGTCAAGTGGATTCCCAAGACTACGTCAAGTTCTATTTCATCAAATACAACTAGAACTCCAAGGATTCCCATCAAGATGATGTGGATCCCGAAGAAGAAGAACTAGAGAGTTCTTGAGGGTGACTCCACCAACATTCTTCACTCATATCTTTATGGCAAGGACAAGTGCAATCAACTTCCACATATTGCACTAGTTCAAGGAGTCACAAACCCTCATGTTGGTAAGGCAAGGGACAAGGTAACCTAATGGTTTCATGGACATCATCCTGTGTGTGCATCACTCTATGTCTATAGATATTCTTGTTTGTTCCTTGTGGGACTAACCCATGTAGGCAAGTTGAAAGTGCAACTCACTCCAAAGGATTGCTCCAAATGATCTACTTCAACATTGAGCATCCACATCTTCAACACCTAGATGAAGTCATCATCGACAAAACCCAAGGTTAGTTCATCCCTCTAAAGGGGGGATCTCACATCTAGGTGGAGCTTAACTCAAAAAATTGAGTCAAAGCAACTCTAATGGTGTGAACACATAAATGCATTATGTAAAAGTGGTAACCCCACTTGAGCTTAAACGATGAGTATGACCTATGATCAAATGTTCTCATTTGACTCCTAAGTCAATATACTCACATATAGATGACCTAGTCATCGCCAATTGTTTGATAGATGCTAGAATTGGTTGTGCATGCTTTGCCACATATTTCATTTGCCATTTTATTGTGTGAGCATGTTGGTGCATATTTTACTCATTCAAGGCATCCACTTGTTGTTTTGATTGTTTGGTTCATTCTTCTTTTGGCCAAGTGGATGGACAAGAATGCCTAAGAACCCTCTCAAGCTATCTATGCTTTTCTCGTCTCAAACTCTATTCATGCTACATCACAAAATTTGATCAAGTCAGATTCGAACCACTCTGTGTGAGGAGCACTCGGAGTCCCCGATTCTACATAGACTTAAACTTCCAAAACCTCTTTGCGATTCTTTGTCTGACCGATTCCTCCACTTCGGTCCTACCGAGATCATTAAATTGATCTGAGTTTTCCATCTCGGTGCAACCGATTTGAACTTTTCGGTCACACCGAGTTGCTGTAACTGAACATAGTTATGCATCTCGGTGCCACCGAGTTGTTCCACTCAGTCACACCGACAGGGTCGGGCTATATATAGACACGGGCAAAATTTTGGAAATTTCTCCGAACCCCTTCGCCCGCGCAATAGCTCGCTCTGCCATCGAAGGTTTCCGGATCGTCTCCTCGTCGCCAGCCGCCTCATGTCGCTGGTCTCCGCCGCCGTCAACAGAATTCAACCCCACCGTTGCCACCGTAGCGAGTTCATCATCGTACTAGGGTATGAACTCGATCTTTGTGCTATCCACATCTGATTCCTAGCACATTGTACTCTTATTGATTCTTGCCACGATTGAAACAATCCTATCTAGCCAAAGTAGTCCGTAGAGTAGATTAGATTCAAACTTTTAGGGTTAGGTTTCCGCCGAAACCATCTCGGACCCACCGAGTTGAAAAACTCGGTCTCACTGATTTGGCATATGCCATTGCACAAGTGACTCTCGATCTGACCAAGAATTACTAATCGGTGCGACCGATTTTAGGATTCTGTGAAACCCTAGCAGTCTCGGTGCCACCGAACTGTGACTCGGTCCAACCGAGTTCATCAGTTTAGGTTCCAAAAACTGCTTCGGTATCACCGAGTTTGAAAATCGGTTGATTCGAAATGCTTTCCATGGAAAACTAAAACTGAATTTTTGAATCATTCTTTTGAAAAATCTCTGCATTTTGTGATGCTCATCCACTCTGTCTCATCTATAACTCTTCACAGGGTCAGCAGTCAGCTTTTGCAGCATGTCAGACCAAAGTGACAGTCAGAACAGGTCAGCAGAGCAGATTCACTTGAGTGAGGGCACTAGTCCCTCCAGCACTTCAGATGAAGGGAGCAGGAGCACTCCCAGCAACCTGCCTAAGGCTGCTACCAGGCAAAGGAGAAAGAGAACCTCAGACTCAGAAGATGAGGACTACAAAGCTGAAGAAGATGAGGCTACTTCTAAGAAAGTGGTGCTCAAGAAGGAATATGGCTTAGCAAAGGATATAAAGCCAGGCATGAAGATTAAAAGGCCTGCAGGAAGACAACCAATGCCCAAGGCCAGAGCATCAACTCAACTGCCTGAAAATCCTGATCCCAAAGAGCCAGCTGCTGAAAGCAAGAAGAGGAAGGAAAGGGTCAAGAAGACCATGGCCAGAGTTGTTGGGCAACCTTCCATGATGGAAGAGGAAGAGCTTTCTGCACCAGCACCAAAGGCACCAAACCTTATGGGTGATGCTATTAAATCTGGGGCTGCAACATCTAAGCCCAAGGAAGCACCCAAAGCTGCCCCCAAGGCCAAGTCTGCACCAAAGAGGAATACCAGGAGTATTCCAGCTGCTGAGAAGAACAAGGCCCCAGTGCCTGAGGTTGCTGAGGAGGAAGATGAAGAAGGACAGGTTCTAAGGAAGCTCAAGCCAAAGATACCAGATCACAATGATGCCCATCCTGTGGCTGAGGACATGAACATCAGAAAAGACTCAGGATTGAGGCTATGGGGGATGGCAGATCCATATGTCACAAGGAGAAGAACTGCTGTTGATTACATGTTCCATACAAAGGAACAGCAGGACTTCTATGAGACAATCTTATTAGACAAGAAGCCCATAGTTTGTGATATGAGGTGGGTCGACTGGACCTACATGAAGGAAAATGAAGAGCACTATCCTGGAGTGCAAGACAACTTTGTTGCATGTGGAGTTGCAGATTTTGTTGGGCAAAAGCTCACAAACTGGAATGATGAACTTATCATGCAATTCTACTCCACAACACATTTTTACCCAGATGGAAGAATTGTTTGGATGTCTGAAGGTACAAGGTACCAATCCAATATAGAAGAATGGGCAAAACTGATAAATGCCCCAAAGGAAAATGATGATGATCTGGATGTATATGCCAAGAAGAAAATGGGACACAATACCATGGCACACATGTACAAGGAGATCCCAGACAAAGCCCTAGAGACTTTCTCTTTTGGATCAGTCCATTTTCTGTTGTCAGGGCTGCCTACTATCAATTGGATTCTGAGGCACACTCTGTTGCCCAAGTCAGGTGACCACAACATGATCAGAGGGCATGCCATCAATATGTTGCATTTATTTGATGTGCCACAGAAATTCAAAGTCATGAGCCTTATAGTTGAAACCATTAAGAGGACTCCAGCAGATCATAAGAGGAGCTGTGGATATGCCCCTCAGATTCAGGAATTGATCAACTCAAAGATGGGAACTGGCAAATATCTATTGGATAGGGAACATTTTCCACTCTATCCAGACTTTGAAGACAATGAGGTTGTCATGAATGAGGATGATCCATCATCAGTTCAAGCTCAAGAGAAGAAGGAGAAGGCTGCCAAGATGCCAACTCAAGAGGAGGCATCTGAGTATTTCTTGAAAAACAAGCAGGAGCAGCTTGGTTACTTGATAGCATCATCTCTGAGAATTGAGAAGGGGTTGGCCACCTTAACTCAAAACCAGGAGAGTTTGGAAAGAATCATGGAACAAAAATTCTATGATCTAGATGTCAAAGTAACTGAGATTCAGTCAGTTGTGGAGCAACTGCAGGATGACATGCAGGAGAGGAAGGGCAAGACAACCACAAATGTCTTTGCCAGAGTGCCGAGAGCTCAAAGCTCAGCTGTTGTGCCAGTGCCAGACACTAGAGCAACATCTTCAGCACCAGCTACTGCCCCTTCAGCTCCAGTGCAACCAGCTTCAGCATCAACTCCAGCACCCTCTACATCAACTGAAGCCTTCATCCTTGGAGTTATCCGGACACCACCAACTGAAGATCAAGCCTGAGAGTCGATCTAGCACTATGCATTTTCCATGAACTTTTTGGTAACTTGTTGCCAAAGGGGGAGAAAAATGTATAGATCATAGGCTTCGAGAGAGAGTGTGTTGCTTTTGTTCTCTCTTGCTTTGTTGGTTTAAACTTGTTTGCTTTTTGTTTGGTTGAGATACTATGCTTGTGAGACATTGATGATCATGTGTTTGATCATAAGCTACACTTATGCATGTTTGATGATATTATCCTATCTATCTTATGTGATCATTCACTTTGCTTGGTGATGAGTGCATGTATTCAATACTTATCATTTTGAGCGCTCCACCAAGATGTATGTGACATGGAAGAGTAACCCATGAGCCTAACTCCATGTGCATTTGCAGTCCAAAGCAAATTTTAAACTATGCACAAATTTAGGGGGAGCTCTTGCTTATCACATACTTCTCAAAGCGACGATGTTTTTATTCTTATTATCTTTTGTCGAAGCTTTGATCTATATGTTGTCATCAATTACCAAAAAGGGGGAGATTGAAAGTGCAACTATCCCTAGGTGGTTTTGGTAATTCATAACAACATATAGCTCATTGAGCTAATGCTATTCCAAGACTATTATTTCAGGAAAGCTCAATGAATGGCATGGCATGGATGATGAAAGTGGATCCCTCAAAATACTAAGGACAAAGGATTGGCTCAAGCTCAAAGGCTCAAGACTCTTCATTTTATATTTTAGTGATCCAAGATCACATTGAGTCTATAGGAAAAGCCAATACTATCAAGGAGGGATGAGGTGTTGCTTAATGAGCCTCTTGCTTCATGTGCTTTGTGATATGCTCCAAAACCCTCAGCTACTTTCCCACATCCACAAATGACCTAAACCCAAAGCCAAAATCGGTCACACCGATTCTTCCAATCCGGCGCCACCGATTCCAAAAGTCATAGCCACTGCCACAAACCCTAAGCAAATCGGTCCTACCGATAGGGATCTCGGTCTCACCGAGATGGGATTGTAATCTCTCTGTTTCCCTTCGTAACGTTTCGGTCTAACCGAAGTGAGCGATCGGTCCCACCGAGATTGCAATGTAAACTCTCCTGTTTCCCTTTTGTAACATTTCGGTCTCACCGAAAAGAGCAAATCGGTCCCACCGAGTTTACCTGACCAACTCTCTGGAAAGCTTATTACCAAAATCGGTCTTACCGAGTTTGTGTAATCGGTCTTACCGAGATTACGTTATGCCCTAACCCTAACCGAATTGGTCTCACCGAGTTGCATGTCAGTCCCACCGAAAATCACTAACGGTCACTAGGTTTACTAAATCGGTACGACCAAGTCTGTTGAATCAGTCCCACCGAGTTTGGTAAACTGTGTGTAACAGTTAGATTTTGTGTGGAGGCTATATATAACCCTCCACCTCCTCTTCATTCGTGAAGAGAGCCATCAGACTAAACCTACACTTCCAACTTACCATTTCTGAGAGAGAACCACCTACTCATGTGTTGAGGCCAAGATATTCCATTCCTACCATATGAATCTTGATCTCTAGCCTTCCCAAGTTGCTTTCCACTCAAATCCTCTTTCCACCAGATCCAAATCATATGAGAGAGAGTTGAGTGTTGGGGAGACTATCATTTGAAGCACAAGAGCAAGGAGTTCATCATCAACGCACCATTTGTTACTTCTTGGAGAGTGGTGTCTCCTAGATTGGCTAGGTGTCACTTGGGAGCCTCCGACAAGATTGTGGAGTTGAACCAAGGAGTTTGTAAGGGCAAGGAGATCGCCTACTTCGTGAAGATCTACCGCTAGTGAGGCAAGTCCTTCGTGGGCGACGGCCATGGTGGGATAGACAAGGTTGCTTCTTCGTGGACCCTTCGTGGGTGGAGCCCTCCGTGGACTCGCGCAGCCGTTACCCTTCGTGGGTTGAAGTCTCCATCAACGTGGATGTACGATAGCACCACCTATCGGAACCACGCCAAAAACATCTGTGTCTCCAATTGCGTTTGAATCCTCCAAACCCTTCCCTTTACTTTCTTGCAAGTTGCATGCTTTAATTTCCGCTGCCTATATACTCTTTGCATGCTTGCTTGAATTGTGTGATGATTGCTTGACTTGTCCTAAGATAGCTAAAATCTGCCAAACTCTAAAATTGGGAAAAGGTTAAGTTTTTAATTGGTCAAGTAGTCTAATCACCCCCCCTCTAGACTTACTTCAAGGTCCTACAGCTGCCTAGGCTTGAGTATATATGCGGACCGAACTTGAGCGTCCGCCAAAGTCATGTCATCATCAAGCTCATCGCCCTATCACACAATCAAACAATATGGTGAAGACCGGTGTCGTAATCAAGTGAGAATCACATCTAAAGGATTAGCCATACCTCTTGGGTGACTGCACCCTCATCATCCAGATAAGCATATGAGGAACTCACATCGTCCCCCTGATGGTGAGATGAGGGGTCTGATGGTGTACCAGACCTAGAGGCAGATGGTTCATCATATTCAGGATCACGACAACCGAGAAGATTCAATAACCGCCTTAACTTCTTGGCCTGACGCTGTAACATGAACAAGTGTATAAGATATCAAACTCCGCAACATAGACTAACTCTCATAGTGAATGTGATATGTACCTTGAGGAATGCTCGTAGTGAACCATCATCATTGCCGTTTCCAACCGGTGTCTTCTCCAGAATAGACTGGCTCTCATCAGCTGCTTTCTTGATCTCGGTGCGCTGTGGATGAGAAAGAATGAATACGTTAGTCATTCAAACATGTCTAATACGGTCAACGGGAAAGTAAAGAAGGGAACACTTTACCACATAGTTAGTCACCGGAACAGCAGGGACTCCATGCCCTTCCCTGATATCTCTGTTGTACTTCCCCTTTGATAGATCCTCAAAGTTTACGGGTTCTTCAAGAATATCCTCATTATATGTTGGCGGGCATATCTCAACTCGAGTAGTTTCAATAAACCATCGTGCGTAGTTATCAAAAGCAAGTGAGTTATGCTCACGAAGCTGGGTGCGTGCACTGCTACGAGCTTGCTCCACACAAAGCTGGAAGCGGGTAACATACGGAGCATGATGCTTGTCCCAGTCCTTTATCTTCCGTTGCCTTCTCCTGTCCAACCTGCGTGGTACAAAACCAAACATTAGCAGAATCAAAAGGAGTGCCGATGCTTAGTCAATACACAGACATGCTCTCTTACCTATGAAGTGCTTTGTCTGTGTCCACCCAATCCGGCGGGTGAGGCTGGAACAGACCAAACTGACGATACACGCGATGTGGCAAATGAAACTCAACCGCCCAGTCGCATATCAGTGGGCACCGCATAAGCCAGAGATCCTTATCCCGCAAGCACATCAGGTTCAAGCGGAACTCCACGGTGTACCCAAAGCTCTCACCCGCGCCATATGGCTGCCATACCACCTATGAAATAGGGCAACAATGCAAAATTGATGACTATTTTTCAAGCAAGCATGAGAAAGGACTGAAGTAATGACCTCCATACCTACTCAGGCGTAATCGTGTCCAACTCGGCAATGTACTTTTGGTACATGAGATTGACATCGTTCGTCATCTCGGAAACCATATCCCACTTGTAAGCCCAAGTGGGGCGCCGTAATTCGTCATGTTCATCTTCATACCAAGGATTAAACCTGACGCTCTTCGGACGTCCAACAGGCAGACGCTCCCAGCTCCATACAGAAAGTAGAAGCAGATTACCACCAATGCCTGCACTATCTGTGATCCTGCAACACACATCGTTCAGCTGCATATGAAAGAAAAACAATGTTAACTTGACAGCAAGCTTGCATCGCTAATGAAGAAATGAGTTGATCACAAAACAGACCAACTACCTGTCGGTACAAGTAGGCAAGAGTCGCTGAACCCCAGCTCCATTTGCTATCGAAGACGGTCAAAGCCTTCAGCCACATCCATGGAGCATTCTTGCCAGTGGAGTCAGGAAACAAAGTCCTCGATGCAACGTACCACATATACACACGAACATGTGTCTGGATCACATCATTAGTGGCATCCGGAGGGCACGTCGCAAAGTTATTTTGAATCCACGTGAAAGCAGCTCCGGCTGCTTTCCTTTCCCTCTTCTTCTTCTCTTCTCCCTTCTCTACATCAGCCTCAGCCTTGGTAGGAGCCATACCGATAAGAGCAATCATCTGCTCGCGCCACCCATCAGAATCGGTGCTCATACAGAGAGGCCTCCCGTCGATAGCAAGACCGATGATCAACGAGACATCCTCGAGCGTCACGGTCATTTCCCCAGTCCGAAGATGGAAATTGTGTGTCTCCGGCCTCCAACGATCAACAAGAGCGGACACCAGTGGAGCATTCAGATTCGGCTTGGACCGGCTGACCAACTGAATCCACGGGAGTAGTCCTGCCTGCTTGATGTACGGTGTGTACCGCTCATCGTAAGGCATGGCAGGACCAGAGACCCTGTGATACCGAATCTTCAGAGGTTCAAGCTTCTGCAAAAAAACAAGTAATGACAAATCTTAGGGCATGTAAATTTCAACTAAAGGCAAATTTGCAAAATATTTAGATTACTAGTTATTACCTTCTCCTTCTCGCACATCATGTAGGCCCGGTGTTTCGTGTCGTGGACATCATCCAGAAGCCAAACCATCCTTACAAATTTCAAACAATAAACATATATGAGTTCATCTCAAATATCGGTAAACACTCAACATTTCATATTTGTTCATCTAAACATCTCATATGTATTCATCTACAAGAATCTCAACATCTCCTTCTCACACAATGAATAAATGAATGTAAATTCTCATATATATCTTGTATGACATATGTGTTCAAATAAATCAACATCATATTTCAAATAAACTCAACATCTAATATATATCTAAAAAACTCAACATCTCACATATAGCTACAAAACTCAACATCTCATAATTATCTACAAAACTAGGCATCTCATATATATCTAAAAAAATAAACAATCTAGGTTTCACTAACAAGAATCATATACTACCGGATATGACTACACATCCTCCATCACAACACACAATCTTGGACAAACAAAGATCCAAACCAAGCAAATCAAAGGTCGAAAGAACATGCGGTGCCCCCATGTTTGGTTTTGGTAATTGATGACAATCTCTATGGACTAATGGTTGCCTTTAGTTATATTTGAAGGTTTTGTCCATAGGCTTTTCTTGAAGTCCATGTGTTGGTTTCAAGGAGTTTATGAGTTGACCAAGGTGCTATTAAGGAATTATCCAAAGATTGGTCATGTGAGTGTTGAGCTTATTTCAAGCATGTCTTGAAGAAGAAGATTGTGTGATCATTCATTTTTACCTTCAAGACATCATCCAAATGAAGACAATTGGAAAGATTCAAGGTTGATCAAGACTAAGTCAAGAGTGAATCAAGTTGATCAACACACAAAGCGTACAAGATGTACCAAGAGGGATCAAGCGATCCCATGGTATGGTAAGCATTGTCAATTACGCTTTGTGTACTAACCCATGATCTTTGTGAGAGTTCTTTGTGGGGTTATGTTGTGGTGTGCAAGTCCAAGTGAAGCATCACGAAGAGATCAAATGCTTGAAGCTTGCCGTCCATTGTGGTAACAATGGACTTGTGAAGATGTGCGGAAGAGTGGCTCACCCATAGTGGAGTATGTGGGAGCAATCAACTAGTCTTCATCGAGCCAACGTAATCAAGAAAGGTGGTCCAACTTGAGGGAGTCAAGATCGTCATCATCTAGCTCAAGTGGACCATGTGCAAGGCAAAGGTTTTCCCTTGATAGGTTTTCCATTTTACCGGTCTCATGATGATAGTTGGGAGACCGGGTTTTAGGTTCGCTTGCCGTACTATCAAGGGGGGCTCTTGATGAGTAACTTGATCGTATCATTCGTAGAGAGCTCAAACCATTGCATCCTTGCATCATCTTTCTTAGTTCTTGTTTGGTTCTCTTTGTGAGATTTGGAGCTTATGGTCATCTTGATGACAAGCTCGGATTCATCAAAAACGGAGTTCACCTGCTTCTTCTATGATGTTTTCGATGTTGGAGGTTATGCCGGTTCTTCTCTCTTGGAGTGTTCACTCCTCTATTTCTTAGGCATACCTCCCCTGCCTCTTCTTACTATAACCTAAAGCTGTTTTGATGCTACTCGTTGTCTTGTATCCAACAAGCTTGAGTTTGCTTAATTCGGGGCTCATTTGCAGAAGTTATGGCAGTTCTGGTTTTCCTTGGAGTGTTCTTGTTCTCGCGGAAATGGCATAAGGTTGGCACATGCGGTAGTACCGTTGGACCGGCACGGCAGTACCGCATATCGCCACAAGCGGTAGTACCACTGTCCCACAGCGGTAGTACCGCCCATGGCCATAAGCGGTAGTACGGCTCCGGTTCCGCGCTGGTACCGCCTCGACTCGAGACGTGGTTTTCTCATGTCGGGTTCAGCCGCAGTAGTAGCAGCAATAGGAGCGGTAGTACCGCTCGTGTGCGGTAGTACCGCGGCTACTACCGCCCCTAGTACCGCTGGGCCAAGCGGCAGTACCGCTGTGGCCAACGGTAGTACCGCTGGCTCCAGCGGTAGTGCCGCTCATTCGGCTCTGCCTTGCCCTCTGTTTTGCTCAGGTCTCTGTGTTCTACCGCCCGGGCGGTAGTACCGCTCCCCTGAGCGTTAGTGCCGCTCGTGCGCGGTCTGAGCACATAACGGTTGGATTCGGGAGCTCCTATAAAAAGGGGGTCTTCTTCCCCATTCAACCTTATCCTTTGAGCTCGTGTTCTTCCCCCATTGTTGACCTTCTTCGAGCTTGCTAACTCTCAATCCCTCCATGGATTCTTGCTAGTTTTTGAGGGAAAAGAGAGAGGAGATCTAGATCCACATTTCCACCAATCACTTTCTCCTCTATGTGAGGGGAACCCATTGGATCTGGATCTTGGAGTTCTTGGTGTTCTCTTTCTTGTTCTTCCTCTCATCTTCCTCCCTAGCATTAGTTGCTTCGGTGGGATTTGAGAGAGAAGGACTTGGGCACTCCGTGTGCCCTTGCCATTGCATTTGGTGCATCGGTTTGAGTTCTCCACGTGATAAGTGGAAGTTAGAAGCTGAGAAGCTTATTACTCTTGGGTGCTTGGTACCCTTGAGCTTGTTACTCTTGGGTGTTTGGACACCCTAGAGCTTGTTCCTCTTGGGTGCCTTGGCGTCCTAGATGGTTGGAGTTGTTCGGAGCTCAATCATTGTGGTGTAAAGCTCCGGGCAAGCGTCGGGGTCTCCAATTAGGTTGTGGAGATCGCCCCGAGCAATTTGACGGGTACCGGTGAACGCCCCCAAGGGTTGCCAAAGTGTACGGGTTCGATGATCGCCCCCAAGGGTCGCCATTTGTACGGGTTCGGTGACCGCCCTCAAGGGTCCCTTAGTGGAATCACGGCATCTTGCATTGTGCGAGGGCGTGAGGAGATTACGGTGGCCCTAGTGGCTTCTTGGGGAGCATTGTGCCTCCACACCGCTCCAAACGGAGATTAGCATCCGCAAGGGTGTGAACTTCGGGATACATCGTCGTCTCCGCGTGCCTCGGTTATCTCTTACCCGAGCCCTTTACTTATGCACTTTACTTTGTGATAGCCATTTTGTTCTTTGTCATATATCTTGCTATCACATAGTTGCTTATCTTGCTTAGCATAAGTTGTTGGTGCATATAGGTGAGCCTAGTTGTTTTAGGTTTTGTGCTTGACAAATTAACCGCTAGGTTTATTCCGCATTTGTTCAAGCCTAAATCGTAATTATTTTAAAGCGCCTATTCACCCCCCCCCCCCTCTAGGCGACATCCTCGATCTTTCAAAGGTTCCACCTAATCTTGGGCAAATCCCTAAAATTGCAACGAATTTACGGAGGAAAAGAAAGGGAACGGAGGAGTTCACATACTAGGAGGGATTGGAGATCAAATCCAGGCCTCAAAACTTCAGATCTGAGAGGGGGTGTGGGGGGATCCAAAGGGGGCGCCGCCGCCGCTCTTCTCTACAGAGAGCAACTTCCTCAGAGGGGGAAGAACTGCCTACGAGGGGCTGGCCCGATGCGGCCTAAGTCAAAGTGCAGCGCCCAAGTGATAGGCGCTGCACTATACACAGTGTGGCGCCCTAGCCTTAGGCGCTGCACTGCTGTCTATGGGGCCGCAACTGGACCAGGACTGCCACGCTGGCAGGAGGTGCGACGCCTAAGGTCGAGGCGCTGCACTGTAGGATGCGGCGCCTCGCTGTCGGGCGCCACACGAAAGGGTCACCATTGTGAAAAAAATTCGTGAGCAGGTCAGTTTGTGATTTGATTTTGCCCTCAGGTTAAATATGTGATTTCTGCCTCAGCAATAGCTGCTGACCTGTTTTTTTTTCTTTTCTTTTACGGGCTGCCAGCCAGGCACAAGACATCAGAGCAAAAACTTCAACCATGTCATGTGGACATTTTTATTGTTTTGACCCATTGATGAAAGTTTAGCACGATTTGACCCTAATTTGAAATATTTTTCGGATCTGACCCATTTTGAGACGCCAACAACCATGGCGTCTTGGTTACCAGGGAAACGCCATGGTCTCCGGCGTCTCGCCCTGGCCCATTTCAAACGAAAATTACGGACATTGCAAAGAGGAGACGCCATAAACGTTGGCGTCTTGGCACATTGTACGCATGCAACCGGCTTGTTCGATTATATATTGACGAAGCATGCAAGTCTGCCCGGCCAGCAACCTCCAGTCTTTTTTTCTTTCAAATTTTATCCCTTGCCAATTGCATCTTATTATTTTTCTATGAAATACTCCCTTCGTCCGGAACTACTTGTCAGAGAAATGGATGTATGTAAACGTATTCTACTTCTAGATACATTCATTTTTATCCATTTTTTCGACAAGTATTTCTAGACAGAGGGAGTACGTGTTTCAATATTTGTAAAACTAGTATGTTCACTCCCTGTAAAAAAAGAGACTGGTATGTTCACAGGTCAAGAAAAGAAAGAAAGACTAGATATCACCGTTGTTTGCAAACAAAAGAAGAGGTCAGTTTGCCAAGATTTGACATTGCAGTGGCCACAATCCAAACATGAAGAAAATACCAACATTTTGGTCATCCCATCTCCAACGGGACCTCAAATCGCTGTAAATGCCTGAATCATGGTGATGAGGACGGACCAGACGACGACGGAGGTGCTGCCGGCCAGGGCGGTCATGCGTACGAGGTCACTGTCCGGTACCTCGCATAGTTTTATTTTTTTAGTTGAACTTGTCAAATATCATCCGATTTTAATGAAGTATGCCAAACTTTGCATGACTTCGGTCCACAATTTTCGTTTCAAATACTAGTTAATTTTTTTATTTATGAAGAATGAACATACTAGTCTTAAGAAATATTCAAACACGTATTTCATAGACGCTACTAGCAAGGCATGTATAAAACTTGAAAAGTTGGACCGGAGGTTGCTGGCCCGGCAGAGTTGCATGCTTGGCTAAACACTAATCGAACAAGCCGGCTGCATGCGTACAAGGGTGCCAAGACGCCAAAGTTTGCGGCGTCTAGCCTTTGCCACGTTTGCAATTATTTTTTTTTGAGTGGGCCAGGGCCAGACGCCGGGGAGCACGGCGTCTCACGTGTAACCAAGACGCCACGGTTGCTGACGTTTTAAAATGGGTCAGATCTGAAAAAAGTTTCAAAGTAGGGTTAAATCGTGGTAATCTTTTGCCAATGGGTCAAAACAGTAAAAATGTCCTGTCATGTCGCCCTGCTTTTGACTGCATCGACAAAGGCTAAAAGAAAGAAAGAAAGAAAGGAGACGCAGCCGCAGCGCAAGGTCTGGTCACCCATCTACAGACGTCTGATCGTGCAAGGCGGGTGGTTTCTTCGGTCAAGATCCTGACACACACGGCCCTTGTACTTGAACATTTTCACAGGAACGCACCCTACACAGTTTGGGTCTTTGGGAGGGCATCAGAATCACCTCACCAGCTGGCGAGAGGAACCTCAAGAGAGAATCCTATTTCACCTGCCCTGGCTGGCTTGTCCAAGTACGTACTACTGTAGTAATTTTGCATTGCCTGATGCCACTACCACCCAAATACAGTGGGTTCAGAGAGGGGAAGGCAGTGCCGGACACCGCAAGAACAGCAAGCCAATGTTGCAAATAGCAGCGCGGGGGCGACCTGGTGGCAGGGCGCGCAATGGCCGCATGAGAATGGCCGCAAGCGAGGGCACAGTTGTTTTCACCCACAAATAACAGCGAGACAGAGCACCCAACCAACCACCCCCACTGCTGAAGCAGCAAGTGCGCACGGGGCTCGCAGATGAGGGGAGAGGACAGTCTGTTTCGGCATCTCAAGAGCATGGCATGGCAATGAGCCAAAATGGCATGACCCAACAGAGGCAAGGCAACCAAGCAGGCCATCATCATATGAATGAATGAATATCTGCTTAACTATTACGTACTGTATTACTTGTCACTGATGGAGTGACCAGAAGAGGACGAGAGGATAGAGGTCCAGCTAGCTCGCACACTATCCAAACACACACACGTACACAAAGGAAGGAGAAAAAAATGGCTCCCCACTCATATCATGCCTAGGCTTTGTTGTGCTCTCTTTTCTTTTCACCTCACTTTGAGCTGAGCTGAGAGCTCTTTGCAGCAGTAGTGCAGTACTCCTGCTGGGACTTTCTCTCTCTACCTCTCCTCTTTACACAGCCTTTTAAAGCCTGGATGGGAAAGATCTCCTGAAAACCAAAATCTTTCCGATCCTAACTTACCAATCAGCTGCAATAATTGCACAATCACAAGAATCAAGTCCTGCCCCCTATTTAGCCACCACCACCACCAAAATCACTGCTCAAGCTAATGAAAAAAAAAAGGGCTAAGGCTAGGGGGGGTGACAGAAATTAGCAGCAGCTAGAGTGCGAGCTGAACTCCAGCCAACATTCACACAGCTCCTCCTACTGGCTGCCTACTGGCCCTGAGGCGAATGGACCCTTCTCATCCACGGACTCATGTTCATCTAGCCTCCACCGCTCCTCCACCGGCTACTGTTCAACCAGCCCTCTCCACGGGGTCCTGTTCAACCACCCCTCCACGGACCATGGCCATGGCGACGGAGGTGCCCGGGCTCCCGGCGGGGGCGGCGGCAGAGACGCCGGAGGAAGCCACCTCCCTGCCCGACTGCGTGGACCTGTCCTCCTCCTGAATCATCACGCTGTAGCAGGAATACACATGCCCCTGTGCCACGGAGAAGAGCATTTACACATCATTGCCCCTTTTCACCAACAGATTTCCAAAAAGGGAGGGGTTATTATGATGGGGGCTTACGGTGTGTAATTGCTGCCATGATGAGCCCAGGATCGCCTTGAGCTCCTCCTCTAGGTTCGGGGCCGTCCCCGTCCCCTCCCTGCCGCCGCGCGCGACCAGGATGGACGCCAGCGCCATGGTCGACGGCTGGTACTCCACCGAGCTCATCGCTGCACACACACACGAGAGCTCTTTTTAGTATGATCCGATCCGATGGGATGATGGGGTGGAACGGGAGAATGGTCTCTGACCTTTGATGGAGGCGAAGATGCACTTGACGGCGCGCAGGACGATGGCCTTGCGCTCGTCGTGCCGGAACCTGGCCACGAAGCAGCTCAGGTACGGGAACGGGGTGCCGGCGATCATCTGCCACTTGAGGGTGCCGAGGACGAGGAGCTCCATGCGCAGGATGGAGGCGCTGTCGAAGTCGTACTCGTCCGGCCGGAACTCCGGCAGCCGCGGCACCCGGTGCTCCTCCACCTTGGCCGCCAGCGACAGGCACGCCACCGAGAGGAGCTGCAGAGCCCACTCCTTCCCCCTCTGGATCCCCAAAAACGGCAATGCGGAGTCAGGCATTACATCGAACACTCGACGGCACCACAGAAAAGAACAGAACGGAGCAGAGCAGAACAGAGGAGGAAGGCAATGGCGGCGCAGGGTGATTAATTATTACGTACATCGACTCGCCGCTGCGCCAAGAACCGATCGAGGTACGTCACCGCCACGTACGCCGTCTTCCCGCTGAAGAGGAACCTCGCGTTCGTCTGCCAACAAGCACGCATATGGAAACCATTGAACAAAGATCCGGTTTTGACAACAAATTTCGTCTGGGGAAAAAAAGGGCGGGTGTGGAAAGACGGCGCGCAGCACCTTGACAATCCAGTCGACGCACACGGCGCGCGCGGCCTTGGTCCACTCGTCCAGCTCCTCACCCCACGTGCCGCCGCCGCCGGCGCCCTCCTTGGAGAGCATGAGCGCGACGTACTCGTCGTCGCGGTCGAGGAGCAGGAGACCGTCGTCGGCGGCGAGGCGCGAGTCCGCCAAGCCGCCGTCGGGGCTATCGTCGTCGAGGAAGAGGTCGTTGCCGTCCTCGAGGCAGATGAGCGTGGAGGTGGGCGTGGCGGGAGCGGCGGAGGTGGACGCGTCCCCCATTGGCGCGTGAATCAATCACAAGAGGCCGTCCCCGTGCATGCGCGGGGAAAAAGGAAGGAAAAGGCAAGGAAAAGGATCCAGCGGCGGCAAGGCACAGGGGGAAGGAGGCGCGCGGCGCGGCGGATGAGTTGGGAGGAGGCGGAACAGAAATGAGAAAAGGATTCCTCCCCCGCCCGCGCGCGGCGAAAGGGGAGACAAATCTGCAGTTAGGGAGACGGATTGGAGAGAGAGAGAGGGAGAAATGGATGGGAAGTTGAGGTGTAGGTCGCGTGGCGCGTGGGCTGTGGGAAGACTCGACTGGACGGATGCGTGCGGGGTTTCGCGCCAGTGGTGGTGGCGGAGAGGCGGAAGGAAAGGGTAGGCGACGAGTGGCGTGGTCCGCCGGTCCTGCTGGCTGGACGGACTCTGCTTTGTCCAGTTGGGGGTGTACCTACGTACTACGCATCGTCTACGTGCATACTGGTCGCCGTTTGCGTTTTTTGTGACCGGATCTTGAACGTATCTGAGCATGGCTGCAAGCATTGCCGTATTCCTGAATAGCGATACTGCGAGAAGGCTCGTAATAATACCAGCTTTAACCCATGATGCCGGTTTTATGGAGAGCGTATCTCTGCATTTTCCTGCATGAAGTTGTGTGTATCTGTATCTTGTATTTCTTTAGTACTGTTAATACATATTAAATTTATTAAAGGATGCATATTTATGATAAATATACTCACCAGTCCCTCCATCTACATGTATAAGTCCGAGCGTTAGTCTGTACGGTCTAGTCATTTCGGTCTTCTAAAAAGTCAGTCTTCCACATTTTTTCTTTTTTCTCTCTCTATTCGGTTCTCGGTCAATTTGGTTCGGTCTTTGGTATTGAGAGAACAGGCCGATTTCATAAAAAAAATACAATATGATTCGTTGATCTAAAAAGAACTAAGGGCACAATTATATGAGGTACTTACACTGAGACTTTTAGGATTCAAGAGAAGGGCTCAGGAGACGGGGTCGGGGACTCAGGTACACAAGATTGATAAGCATCGAGGGCTGGATGCAGGAGCGTGTGAGCCCGCGGGATTAATGGATGTTGTCTACTGCTAAGGATTTACTAGTAATTCGGTATCAGGTCAAAAAACGGGAAGTAGCCCTCATAGGGTGGTGCCCATGGCCGTGATTATCAAAGGGTGGGTCGTTTTCCCATCATAGACGGCTTCCACAACCATCGGGGGGCACCCATGCCATGGTCTGAACTTGGCCGCTGCCTATCCACGTGTGCACGAGCCGACCTACAATATCCGCCGTAACCCCGGGGCCACTGCCTTGGCATCCTCCATGTGAGCCAGCGACGTAGTTAGAGAGTGTGTCGGGTGGGATGTGGCACACCCAGAACTTGAGATTTTTTTTCCGTTATCATATAGGAATTAGGCCCAAAAAAACTTAGTCCGGCAAGCCCTAGTAGTCGAGCAGCTCCCAACCCCAATCAATCCTCGTGAGTCGTCCCATCGACCATCAGGCTCCTAATTAAATTGCTGAAACAGTCGCAGACGGAAAGGGTTTAGCACCAGGCGACGAGTGGCGTGGTCCGCAGGGTACTACTGGCCAGATGGACTCTGTCTTGCCCAGTTGGGGGTGTATCTACGTACTACGCATAGTCTACGTTCATATTGGTGGTCGCCGATACGCTATTTGTGACCGGATCTCGAACGTACGTCGGCATGGCTACATGCATACCGTATTTCTAAGAAGCGATACTGCAAGAAGGCTCGTATTAATACAAGTTTTAATCCATGATGTTTGTGATGCCGGTTTTATGCAAAGCGTATCTCTACATTTTTCCTTGCATAAAGTTGTGTGTTTCTGAATCTTGTGTTTCTTTAGTACTGTTAATACGTATTAAATTTATTAAATGATGCATATTTATGGTAAATATAATCACCGCTCCCTCCAACTACATGTATAAGTCTGAGCATTAGTCTGTACGGTTTGTTTGGTCTGGTCATTTCGGTCTTCCAAAAAATCAGTCTTCCATATCCGATAACCGAATTTACTCCGCATTTCCGGGTTTTTTCTCTATTCCATATTCGGTCAACTCGGTTCGTTCTTTGGTATTAACAAAACTGACCTATATTAAAACGTGATTCATTGGTCTAAAAGGAACTAAGTGAAGGAAATATGCCCTAGAGGTAATAATAAAGTTATTATTTATTTCCTTATTTCATGATAAATGTTTATTATTCATGCTAGAATTGTATTAACCGGAAACATAATACATGTGTGAATACATAGACAAACATAATGTCACTAGTATGCCTCTACTTGACTAGCTCATTAATCAAAGATGGTTAAGTTTCCGAACCATAGACATGAGTTGTTATTTGATTAACGGGATCACATCATTAGGAGAATGATGTGATTGACTTGACCCATTCCGTTAGCCTTAGCACTTGATCGTTAGTATGTTGCTACTGCTTTCTTCATGACTTATACATGTTCCTATGACTATGAGATTATGCAACTCCCGTTTACCGGAAGAACACTTTGTGTGCTACCAAACATCACAACGTAACTGGGTGATTATAAAGGAGCTCTACAGGTGTCTCCGAAGGTACATGTTGGGTTGGCGTATTTCGAGATTAGGATTTGTCACTCTGATTGTCGGAGAGGTATCTCTGGGCCCTCTCGGTAATGCACATCACTATAAGCCTTGCAAGCAATGTGACTAATGAGTTAGTTGCAAGATGATGTATTACGAACGAGTAAAGAGACTTGCCGGTAACGAGATTGAACTAGGTATTGGATACCGAAGATCGAATCTCGGGCAAGTAACATACCGATGACAAAGGGAACAACGTATGTTGTTATGCGGTTTGACCGATAAAGATCTTCGTAGAATATGTGGGAGCCAATATGAGCATCCAGGTTCCGCTATTGGTTATTGACCAGAAACGTGTCTCGGTCATGTCTACATAGTTCTTGAACCCGTAGGGTCCACACGCTTAAGGTTTCGATGACAGTTATATTATGAGTTTTGATGTACCGAAGGAGTTCAGAGTCCCGGATGAGATCGGGGACATAACGAGGAGTCTCAAAATGGTCGAGACGTAAAGATCGATATATTGGACGACTATACTCGGACATCGGAAAGGTTCCGAGTGATTCGGCTATTTTTCGGAGTACCGGAGAGTTACGGGAATACGTATTGGGCCTTATTGGGCCATATGGGAAAGAAGGAAAAGGGCCTCAAGGGTGGCCGCACCCCTCCCCTTGGTCTGGTCCGAATTGGACTAGGGAAGGGGGGCGCCCCCTTCCTTCCTTCTTCTTTTTCCCTTCCTCTTTTCCTATTCCATATAGGAGGTGGAATCCTACTAGGACTAGGGAGTCCTAGTAGGACTCCACACTTGGTGCAACCCCTCCTAGGGCCAGCCTCCTCCTCCCTTGCTCCTTTATATACGGGGGCAGGGGGCACCCCATAGACACACAAGTTGATCTTCGTGATCGTTCCTTAGCCGTGTGCGGTGCCCCCTCCACCATATTCCACCTCGGTCATATCGTTGCGGTGCTTAGGCGAAGCCCTGCATCGGTAGAACATCATCATCATCACCACACCATCGTGCTGACGGAACTCATCCCCGACACCCTGCTGGATCGGAGTCCGGGGATTGTCATCGAGCTGAACATGTGCTGAACTCGGAGGTGCCGTACGTTCGGTACTTGGAACGGTCGGATCGTGAAGACGTACGACTACATCAACCGCGTTGTCATAACGCTTTCGCTTTCGGTCTATGAGGGTACATGGACACACTCTCCCCTCTCGTTGCTATGCATCACCATGATCTTGCGTGTGCGTAGGAAATTTTTGAAATTACTACGTTCCCCAACAGTGGCATCCGAGCCTAGGTTTTATGCGTAGATGTTATATGCACGAGTAGAACACAAGTGAGTTGTGGACGATACAAGTCATATACTGCTTACCAGCATGTCATACTTTGGTTCAGCGGTATTGTTGGATGAAGCGGCCCGGACCGACATTACGCGTACGCTTACGCGAGACTGGTTTTACCGCCGTGCTTTGCACACAGGTGACTAGCGGGTGTCTGCTTCTCCAATTTTAGGTGAACCGAGTGTGGCTACGCCTGGTCCTTACGAAGGTTAAAACAACACTAACTTGACGAACTATCATTGTGGTTTTGATGCGTAGGTAAGAACGGTTCTTGCTCAGCCCGTAGCAGCCACGTAAAACTTGCAACAACAAAGTAGAGGACGTCTAACTTGTTTTTGCAGGGCATGTTGTGATGTGATATGGTCAAGACGTGATGCTATATTTTATTGTATGAGATGATCATGTTTTGTAACCAAAGTTATCGGCAACTGGCAGGAGCCATATGGTTGTCGCTTTATTGTATGAAATGCAAATGCCCTGTAATTGCTTTACTTTATCACTAAATGGTAGCGATAGTAGTAGAAACAATACATGGCGTAAACGACAACGATGCTACGATGGAGATCAAGGTGTTGCGCCGGTGACGATGGTGATCACGACGGTGCTTCGGAGATGGATATCACAAGCACAAGATGATGATGGCCATATCATATCACTTATATTGATTGCATGTGATGTTTATCCTTTATGCATCTTATCTTGCTTTGATTGACAGTAGCATTTTAAGATGATCTCTCACTAATTATCAAGAAGTATTCTCCCTGAGTATGCACCGTTGCAAAAGTCTTCGTGCTGAGACACCACGTGATGATCGGGTGTGATAGGCTCTACGTTCAAATACAACGGGTGCAAAACAGTTGCACACGCGGAATACTCAGGTTAAACTTGACGAGCCTAGCATATACAGATATGGCCTCGGAACACGGAGACCGAAAGGTCGAACGTGAATCATATAGTAGATATGATCAACATAGTGATGTTCACCATTGAAACTACCCCATCTCACGTGATGATCGGACATGGTTTAGTTGATTTGGATCACGTGATCACTTAGATGACTAGAGAGATGTCTATCTAAGTGGGAGTTCTTAAGTAATATGATTAATTGAACTTGAATTTATCATGAACTTAGTCCTGGTAGTATTTTGCAAATTATGTTATAGATCAATAGCTCACGTTGTTGCTTCCCTATGTTTTTACATGTGTTCCTAGAGAAAACTAAGTTGAAAGATATTAGTAGCAATGATGCGAATTCGATCCGTGATCTGAGGATTATCCTCGTTGCTGCACAGAAAAATTATGTCCTTGATGCACCGCTAGGTGAAAAAACCTATTGCAGGAGCAGATGCAAACGTTATGAACGTTTGGCTAGCTCAATGTGATGACTACTTGATAGTTTAGTGCACCATGCTTAACAGCTTAGAATCGGGACTTCAAAGACATTTTGAACGTCATGGACCATATGAGATGTTCCAGGAGTTGAAGTTAATATTTCAAGCAAATACCCGAGTTGAGAGATATGAAGTCTCCAACAAGTTCTATAGCTAAAAAGATGGAGGAGAATTGCTCAACTAATGAGCAAGTGCTTAGATTGTCTGAGTACTAACAATCGGTTGAATCAAGTGGGAGTTAATCTTCCAGATAAGATAGTGATTGGCAGAGTTCTCTAGTCACCATCACCAAGTTACTGGAACTTCATGATGAACTATAATGCAAGGGATGACGAAAATGATTCCCGAGCTATTCGTGATGCTGAAATCGACGAAGGTAGAAATCAAGAAAAGAGCATCAAGTGTTAATGATTGACAAGATCACTAGTTTCAAGAAAAAGGGCGAAGGGAAAGAAAGGGAACTTCAAGCAGAATGGCAAGCAAGTTTTCACTCCCGTGAAGAAGCCCAAAGCTGGACCAAAGCCTGAAACTATGTGCTTCTACTGCAAAGGAAATGGTCACTGGAAGCGGAAATGCCCTGAATATTTGGTGGATAAGAAGGATGGCAAAGTGAAAAAGGGTATAATTGATATGCAAGTTATTGACGTGTAGCTTACTAGTGTTTATAGTAGCCCCTGAGTATTTGATACTTGTTCGGTTGCTAAAAATTAGTAACTCGAAACAGGAGTTACAGAATAAACAGAGACTAGTTAAGGGTGAAGTGACGATGTGTGTTGGAAGTGGTTCCAAGATTGATATGATCATCATCACACACTCCCTATACTTTCGGGATTAGTGTTAAACCTAAATAAAATGTTATTTGGCGTTTGCGTTGAGCATAAATATGATTTGATCATGTTTATTGCAATACAGTTATTCATTTAAAGTCAAAGAATAATTGTTATTCTGTTTACATGAATAAAACCTTCGATGGTCATACACCCAACGAAAATAGTTTGTTGGATCTCGGTCATAGTGATACACATATTCATAATATTGATGCCAAAAGATGCAAAGTTGATAATGATAGTGCAACTTATTTGTGGCACTGCCGTTTCGTTCATATCGGTGTAAAGCGCATGAAGAAACTCCATAAAGATGGACTTTTGGAATCACTTGATTATGAATCATTTGATGCTTGCGAACTGTGCCTTTTGGGCAAGATGACTAAAACTCCGTTCTTCGGAACAATGGAACAAGCTGCTGATTTATTGGAAATAATACATACTGATGTATGCAATCCAATGAGTGTTGATGCTCGTGGCGAGTATCGTTATTTTCTGACCTTCACAAGATGATTTGAGCAGATATGAGTATATCTACTTAATGAAGCACATGTATGAAACATTTTGAAAAGTTCAAAGAATTTCAGAGTGAAGTGAAGAATCATCGTAACAAGAAAATAAAGTTTCAGTGATTTGATCACGGAGACAAATATTTGAGTTACGAGTTTGGCCTTCATATAAAACAATGTGGAATAGTTTCACAGCTCACGCCACCTGGAACACCACAACGTAATGGTGTGTCCGAACGTCATAACCGTACTTTATTGGATATAGTGCAATCTATGATGTCTCTTACCGATATACCACTATTGTTTTGGGGTTATGCATTAGAGACAGCTGCATTTACTTTCAATAGGGCACCATCAAAATCCGTTAAGACGACGCCTTATGAACTGTGGTTTGGCAAGAAACCAAAGTTGTCATTTCTTAAAGTTTTGGGTTGCGATGCTTATGTGAAAAAGTTTCAACCTGATAAGCTCGAACCCAAATCGGAGAAGTGCGTCTTCATAGAATACCCAAAGGAAACTGTTGGGTACACCTTCTATCACAGATCCGAAGGGAAAATCTTTGTTGCTAAGAATGGATCCTTTCTAGAGAAGGAGTTTCTCTCGAAAGAAGTGAGTGGGAGGAAAGTAGAACTTGATGAGGTAACTGTACCTGCTCCCTTATTGGAAAGTAGTTCATCACAGAAATCAGTTCCTGTGATTCCTACACCAATTAGTGATGAAGCTAATGATGATGATCATGAAGCTTCAGATCAAGTTACTACCGAACCTCGTAGGTCTTCTAGAATAAGATCCGCACCAAAGTGGTACGGTAATCCTGTTCTAGAAGTCATGTTACTAGACCATGATGAACCTACGAACTATGAGGAAGCGATGATGAGCCCAGATTCCACGAAATGGCTTGAGGCCACAAAATCTGAGATATGATCCATGTATGAGAACAAAGTATGGCTTTGATTAACTTGCTCGATGATCAGCAAGCCATATTAAATAAATGGATCTTCAAGTGGAAGACAGACACTGATAGTAGTGTTACTATCTACTAAGCTCGACTTGTTGCGAAAGGTTTTCGACAAGTTCAAGGTGTTGAATACGATGAGATTTTCTCACTCGTATCGATGCTTAAGTCTGTCCGAATCATGTTAGCAATTGCCACATTTTATGAAATCTGGCAAATGGATGTCAAAACTGCATTCCTTAATGGATTTTTAAAGAAGAGTTGTATATAATGCAACCAGAAGGTTTTGTTAATCCTAAAGGTGCTAACAAAATGTGCAAGCTCCAGCGATCCATCAATGGACTGGTGCAAGCATCTCGGAGTTGGAATATACACTTTGATGAGTTGATCAAAGCATATAGTTTTATATAGACTTGCGGTGAAGCCTGTATTTACAATAAAGTGAGTGGGAGCACTACCGCCTTTCTGATAAATATATATTGTTGATCAGAAATGATGTAGAATTCTTCTGGAAAGCATAAAGGAGTATTTGAAAGGAGTTCTTTAAAAAGAAAGACCTTAGTAAAGCTACGTACATATTGAGCATCAAGATCTATTGAGATAGATCAAGACGCTTGATAAGTTATTCAATAAGTACATACCTTATCAAGATTTTGAAATAGTTCAAAATGGAACAGTCGTCAAAGAAAGAGTTCTTGTCTGTGTTGCAAAGGTGTGAAATTGAGTAAGACTCAAATCCCGACCACGGCAGAAAATAGAAAAGAAGAATGAAAGTCATTCCCTATGCCTCAGTCATAGGTTCTATAAAGTATGCTATGCTGTATACCAGACCTATTGTATACCTTCCTCTGAGTTTGGCAAAGGAATATAATTTTGATCTAATAGTAGACCACTGGACAACGGTTAAGAATATCCTTAGTGAGGACTAAGGAGATGTTTCTCGATTACGGAGGTGATAAAAGAGTTCGTCGTAAAAGTTACATCGATGCAAACTTTTACACTGATCCAGATGACTCTAAGTCTCAATCTGGATACATATTGAAAGTGGGAGCAATTAGCTAGAGTAGATCCGTGCAGAGCATTGAAGACATAGAATATTTGCAAAATACATACGGCTCTGAATGTGACAGACTCGTTGACTAAACTTCTCTCACGAGCAAAACATGATCATACCTTAGTACTCTTTGGGTGTTAATCACATAGCGATGTGAACTATATTATTGAATCTAGTAAACCCTTTGGGTGTCGATCACATGACGATGTGATCTATGGGTATTAATCACATACAGATGTGAATATTGGTGTTAAATCACATGATGATGTGAACTAGATTATTGACTCTAGTGCAAGTGGGAGACTGAAGGAAATATGCCCTAGAGGCAATAATAAAGTTATTATTTATTTCCTTATTTCATGATAAATGTTTATTATTCATGCTAGAATTGTATTAACCGGAAATATAATAGATGTGTGAATACATAGACAAACATAATGTCACTAGTATGCCTCTACTTGACTAGATCATTAATCAAAGATGGTTAAGTTTCCTAACCATAGACATGAGTTGTTATTTGATTAACGGGATCACATCATTAGGAGAATGATGTGATTGACTTGACCCATTCTGTTAGCCTTAGCACTTGATCGTTTAGTATGTTGCTACTGCTTTCTTCATGACTTATACATGTTCCTATGACTATGAGATTATGCAACTCCCGTTTACCGGAAGAACACTTTGTGTGCTACCAAACATCACAACATAACTGGGTGATTATAAAGGAGCTCTACAGGTGTCTCCGAAGGTACATGTTGGGTTGGCGTATTTCGAGATTAGGATTTGTCACTCCGATTGTCGGAGAGGTATCTCTGGGCCCTCTCGGTAATGCACATCACTATAAGCCTTGCAAGCAATGTGACTAATGAGTTAGTTGCAAGATGATGTATTACGAAACGAGTAAAGAGACTTGTCGGTAACAAGATTGAACTAGGTATTGGATACCGACGATCGAATCTCGGGCAAGTAACATACCGATGACAAAGGGAACAGCGTATGTTGTTATGCGGTTTGACCGATAAAGATCTTCGTAGAATATGTGGGAGCCAATATGAGCATCCAGGTTCCGCTATTGGTTATTGACCGGAAACGTGTCTCGGTCATGTCTACATAGTTCTCAAACCCGTAGGGTCTGCACGCTTAAGGTTTCGATGACAGTTATATTATGAGTTTATGATTTTTGATGTACCGAAGGAGTTCGGAGTCCCGGATGAGATCGGGGACATAATGAGGAGTCTCGAAATGGTCGAGACATAAAGATCGATATATTGGACGACTATATTCGGATCGGAAAGGTTCCGAGTGATTCGGGTATTTTTCGGAGTACCGGAGAGTTACGGGAATACGTATTGGGCCTTATTGGGCCATACGGGAAAGAAGGAAAAGGGCCTCAAGGGTGGCCGCACCCCTCCCCTTGGTCTGGTCCGAATTGGACTAGGGAAGGGGGGCGCCCCCTTCCTTCCTTCTCCTTTTCCCTTCCTCTTTTCCTATTCCATATGGGAGGTGGAATCCTACTAGGACTAGGGAGTCCTAGTAGGACTCCACACTTGGTGCGCCTCCTCCTAGGGCCGGCCTCCTCCTCCCTTGCTCCTTTATATACGGGGGCAGGGGCCCATAGACACACAAGTTGATCTTCGTGATCGTTCCTTAGCCGTGTGCGGTGCCCCCCTCCACCATATTCCACCTCGGTCATATCATTGCGGTGCTTAGGCGAAGCCCTGCGTCGGTAGAACATCATCATCGTCACAACGCCGTCGTGCTGACGGAACTCATCCCCGACACCCTGCTGGATCAGAGTCCGGGGTTCGTCATCGAGCTGAAAATGTGCTGAACTCGGAGGTGCCGTACGTTCGGTACTTGGATCGGTCGGATCGTGAGGACGTACGACTACATCAACCGCGTTTTCATAACGCTTTCGCTTTCGGTCTACGAGGGTACGTGGACAAACTCTCCCCTCTCGTTGCTATGCATCACCATGATCTTGCGTGTGAGTAGGAAATTTTTGAAATTACTATGTTCCCCAACACTAAGAGCGTAATTGTGTGAGACACTCACCCTGAGAGTTGTAGAATTGTTGGATGCAAGAGAAGGGCTCAGGAGACGGGGTCAGGGAATCAGGTATACAAGATTGATAAGTGATACGTCTCCAACATATCTATAATTTTTCATTCTTCCATGTTGTTATATTATCATTCTTGGATGTTTTACAATCATTTTATAGCAAATTTATATCATTTTTTGGGACTAACCTATTGACATAGTGCCCAGTGCCAGTTGAGGTTTTTTGCTTGTTTTTTACTTCGTAGAAAATCAATACCAAATGAAGTCCAAACGCAGTGAAACTTTTTGGTGATTTTTCTGGACCAGAAGACACCTGTTGGGCCAAAGAAGTACCAGAGGGGGCTCCGAGGGGAGCATTGTTAGGGAACGCAGTAATTTCAAAAAAAATCCTACGCACACGCAAGATCATGGTGATGCATAGCAACGAGAGGGGAGAGTGTCGTCCACGTACCCTCGTAGACCGTAAGCGGAAGCGTTATGATAACACGGTTGATGTAATCGTACGTCTTCATGATCGACCGATCCAAGTACCGAACGTACGACACCTCCGTGATCTGCACACGTTCAACTCGGTGACGTCCCATGAACTCATGATCCAGTAGAGCTTTGAGGGAGAGTTTCGTCAGCACGACGGTGTGATGACGGTGTTGATGAAGCTACCAACGCAGGGCTTTACCTAAGCACCGCTACGATATGACCAAGGTGGATTATGGTGGAGGGGGCACCTCACACGGCTAAAGATCAATGATCAACTTGTGTATCTATGGGTTGCCCCCTCCCCCATATATAAAGGAGTAGAGGAGGGGGAGGGCCAGCCCTCTCTTGGGCGCGCCATAGGGGAGTCCTACTCCCACCGGGAGTAGGATTCCCCCCCTTCCAAGTTGGAGTAGGAGAGGTAGGAAAGAGGAGGGAGAGAAGAAGGAAAGGGGGCCCCGCCCCCTCACCCAATTAGGATTGGGCTTGGGAGGGCGCGCCCCCTCCTAGGCTTCCTCCTCCTCTATTCCACTAAGGCCCAATAAGGGCCATACACTCCCCGACGAATTCCTGTAACTCTCTCGTACTCAACTAAATACCCGAATCACTCGGAACCTTTCCAATGTCCGAATATAGTCGTCCAATATATCGATCTTTACGTCTCGACCATTTTGAGACTCCTCATCATGTCCCCGATCTCATCAGGGACTCCGAACTACATTCGGTACATCAAAAACACATAAACTCATATTACCGATCGTCACTGAACGTTAAGCATGCGGACCCTACGGGTTCGAGAACTATGTAGACATGACCGAGACACGTCTCTGGTCAATAACCAATAGCGGAACCTGGATGCTCATATTGGCTCCTACATATTCTACGAAGATCTTTATCGGTCAAACCGCATAACAACATACGTTGTTCCCTTTGTCATCGGTATGTTACTTGCCCGAGATTCGATCATCGGTATCTCAATACCTAGCTCAATCTCGTTATCGGCAAGTCTCTTTACTCGTTCCGTAATGCATCATCTTGCAACTAACTCATTAATCACATTGCTTGCAAGGCTTATAGTGATATGCATTACCGAGAGGGCCTAGAGATACCTCTCCCACAATCAGAGTGACAAATCCTAATCTCGATCTATGCCAACTCAACAAGTACCATCGGAAACACCTATAGAGCACCTTTATAATCACCCAATTACATTGTGACGTTTGGTAGCACACAAAGTGTTCCTCCGGTAATCGAGAGTTGCATAATCTCATAGTCATAGGAACATGTATAAGATATGAAGAAAGCAATAGCAGTAAACTAAAACGATCAAGTGCTAAGCTAACAGAATGGGTCAAGTCATCACATCATTCTCCTAATGATGTGATCCCGTCTATCAAATGACAACTCATGTCTATGGTTAGGAAAGCTTAACCATCTTTGATTAACGAGCTAGTCTAGTAGAGGCATACTAGTGACATTATATTTTCTATGTATTCACACATGTATTATGTTTTCGGTTAATACAATTCTAGCATGAATAATAAACATTTATCATGGGAAATAAATAATAAATTTATTATTGCCTCTAGGGCATATTTCCTTCAGTCTCCCACTTGCACTAGAGTCAATAATCTAGTTCACATCATCATGTGATTTAACACCAATATTCACATCTGTATGTGATTAACACCCATAGTTCACATGGTCATTTGATGAACACCCAATGGGTTTACTAGAGTCAATAATCTAGTTCACATTGCTATGTGATTAACACCCAAAGAGTACTAAGGTGTGATCATGTTTTGCTTGTGAGAGAAGTTTAGTCAACGGGTCTGTCACATTCAGAGCCGTATGTATTTTGCAAATATTATATGTCTACAATGCTTTGCACGGAGCTACTCTAGCTTATTGCTCCCACTTTCAATATGTATCCAGATTGAGACTTAGAGTCATCTGGATTGGTGTAAAAGCTTGAACCGATGTAACTCTTTATGACGAACTCTTTGATCACCTCCATAATCAAGAAATATTTCCTTAGTCCTTACTAAGGATATTCTGGACCGTTGTCCAGTGATCTACTCCTAGATCAAAATTGTACTCCCTTGCTAAACTCAGAGCAAGGTATACAATAGGTCTGGTACACAACATAGCATACTTTATAGAACCTATGACTGAGGCATAGGGAATGACTTTTCATTCTCTTTCTATTTTCTGCCATGGCCGGGTTTTGAGTCTTACTCAACTTCACACCTTGCAACACAGGCAAGAACTCCTTCTTTGACTGTTAAATTTTGAACTACTTCAAAATCTTATCAAGGTATGCACTCATTGAAAAATGTTGTCAAACGTCTTGATCTATCTCTATAGATCTTGATGCTCAATTTGTAAGCAGCTTCACTGAGGTCTTTCTTTGAGAAACTCCTTTCAAATACTCCTTTATGCTTTCCAGAAAATTCTACATTATTTCTGATCAACAATATGTCATTCACATATACTTTATCGAAATGCTGCAGTGCTCCCACTCACTTTCTTGTAAATACAGGCTTTACTGCAAGTCTGTATAAAACTATATGCTTTGATCAACTCATCAAAGCGTATAATTCAACTCCGAGATGCTTGCACCAGTCCATAGATGGATCACTTGAGCTTGCACACTTTGTTAGCACCTTTAGGATTGACAAAACCTTCTGGTTGCATCATATACAACTCTTCTTTAATAAATCCATTAAGGAATGCAATTTTGACATCCATTTGCCAGATTTCATAAAATGTGGCAATTGCTAACATGATCCGGACAAACTTAAGCATCGATACGAGTGAGAAAATCTCATCGTATTCAACACCTTTGAACTTGTCGAAAAACCTTTTGCGATAAGTCGAGCTTTGTAGATAGTAACACTACTATCAGCATCTGTCTTCCTCTTGAAGATCCATTTATTTTCTATGGCTTGTCGATCATCGGGCAAGTCCACCAAAGTCCACACTTTGTTCTCATACATGGATCCCATCTCAGATTAGGGATGGCAATGGGTAGGGTATGGGCGGGTACGCCCCTTTTCTACCCAAACCCATACCCAAATCTTTTTTCTATACCCACCCACTTCTATATCCATGGGTACAAATTGGTATCCATGCCCATACCCATCAGGTATCCTATACCCAATGGGTATCCAGTGGGTACAACATATAGCGTTGACATGACAAAAGTAAGATGAGAAAGGGTCTTAATTTAGGTACCCATCCATAACGATCAGGTTTGCACTTACATCAAAAATTCACAATGACAACTGACAAACAATTAAAGGTCTTAATCAGTGGTCCATGGGCTAGTTAAAAACTTAAGATAATCATTTATCTGCAAATTATAGGGTTTTATTTATTTATTTATTTTCTGGGTATCCATTGGTTTACCCATGGGTATAATTTCATACCCATACCCTACCCATGCATTTTGTGGGTATGGATACCCATAACCATGGGTATGAAGTGGCAGAAAGTCTCACCCATACCCACTATTTTCGGGTAGGGTAACCGCGGGTACCCACACCCATGGGCAAAACTGCCATCCTTATCTCAGATTTCATGGCCTTCAAGCCATTTCGCGGAATCTAGGCTCATCATCGCTTCCTCATAGTTTGTAGGTTCATCATGGTCTAGTAACATGACTTCCAGAACAGGATTACCATACCACTCTGGTGCGGACTGTACTTTGGAAGACCTACGAGGTTCTGTAGTAACTTAATCTGAAGTTTCATGATCATCATCATTAGCTTCCTCACTAATTGGTGTAGGAATCACTGCAACTGATTTCTATGATGAACTACTTTCCAATTCGGGAGAAGGTACAATTACCTTATCAAGCTCTACTTTCCTCCCACTCACTTCTTTCGAGAGAAACTCCTTCTCTAGAAAGGATCCATCTTAGCAACTAATATCTTGCCTTCGGATCTGTGATAGAAGGTGTACCCAACAATTTCCTTTGGGTATTCTATGAAGATGCACTTCTCCGATTTGGGTTCGAGCTTATCGGGTTGAAACTTTTTCACATAAGCATCACAGCCCCAAACTTTAAGAAATGACAACTTTGGTTTCTAGCCAAACCACAGTTCATAAGGCGTCGTCTCAACGGATTTTGATGGTGCCCTATTTAAAGTTAATGCAACTATCTCTAATGCATAACCCCAAAATGATAGTGGTAAATCGGTAAGATACATCATAGATCGCACCATATCCAATAAAGTGCGGATACGACATTCGAACACACCATTACATTGTGGTGTTCCATGTGGCATGGCCTGTGAAACTATTCCACATTGTTTTTAAATGAAGGCCAAACTTGTAACTCAAATATTCTCCTCTACGATCAAGTTGTAGAAACTTTATTTTCTTGTTACGATGATTCTCCACTTCACTCTGAAATTCTTTGAACTTTTCAAATCTTTCAGACTTGTGCTTCATTAAGTAGATATACTCATATCTGCTCAACTCATCTGTGAAGATCAGAAAATAACGATACCCGCCACGAGCATCAACACTCATTGGACCGCATACATCGGTATGTATTATTTCCAACAAGTCAGTAGCTCGTTCCATTGTTCTGAAGAACGGAGTTTCAGTCATCTTGCCCAAAAGGCACGGTTCGCAAGCATCAAATGATTCGTAACCAAGTGATTCCAAAAGTCCATCTTTATGGAGTTTCTTCATGCGCTTTACACCGATATGACCCAAATGGCAGTGCCACAAATAAGTTGCACTATCATTATCAACTTTGCATCTTTTGGCATCAATATTATGAATATGTGTATCACTACGATCGAGATCCAACAAACTATTTTCATTGGGTGTATGACCATCGAAGGTTTTATTCATGTAAACAGAACAACAATTATTCTCTGACTTTAAATGAATAACTGTATTGCAATAAACATGATCAAATCAAATTCATGCTCAACGCAAACGCCAAATAACATTTATTTAGGTTTAACACTAATCCCGAAAGTATAGGGAGTGTGTGATGATGATCATATCAATCTTGGAACCACTTCCAACACACATCGTCACTTCACCCTCAACCAGTCTTTGTTTATTCTGTAACTCCTGTTTCGAGTTACTAATTTTTAGCAACCGAACAAGTATCAAATACCCAGGGGCTACTATAAACACTAGTAAGGTACACATCAATAGCCTGTATATCAAATATACCCTTGTTCACTTTGCCATCCTTCTTATCCACCAAATATTCAGGGCATTTCCGCTTCCAGTGACCATTTCCTTTGCAGTAGAAGCACTCAGTTTCAGGCTTTAGTCTAGCTTTGGGCTTCTTCACGGAAGTGACAACTTGCTTGCCATTCTACATGAAGTTCCCTTTCTTTCCCTTTGCCCTTTTCTTGAAACTAGTGGTCTTGTTAATCATCAACACTTGATGCTCTTTCTTGATTTCTACCTTCATCGATTTCATCATCATGAAAAGCTCGGGAATCGTTTTCTTCATCCCTTGCATACTATAGTTCATCACGAAGTTCTACTAACTTGGTGATGGTGACTAGAGAAATCTGTCAATCACTATATTATCTGGAAGATTAACTCCCACTTGATTCAAGCAATTGTAGTACCCAGACAATATGAGCACATGCTCGCTGCTTGAGCTATTCTCCTCCATCTTTTAGCTATAGAACTTGTTGGAGACTTCATATCTCTCAACTCGGATATTTGCTTGAAATATTAACTTCAACTCCTGGAACATCTCATATGGTCTATGACGTTCAAAACGTCTTTGAAGTACCGATTCTAAGCCGTTAAGCATGGTGCACTAAACTATCAAGTAGTCATCATATTGAGCTAGCCAAACGTTCATAATGTCTGCATCTGCTCCTGCAATAGGTCTGTCACCTAGCGGTGCATCAAGGACATAATTCTTCTGTGCAGCAATGAGGATTAACCTCAGATCATGGACCCAGTCCGCATCATTGCTACTATCATCTTTCAACTTAGTTTTCTCTAGGAACACATATAAAACACAGGGAAGTAACAACGCGAGCTATTGATCTACAACATTATTTGCAAAATAATATCAGGACTAAGTTCATGATAAATTAAAGTTCAATTAATCATATTACTTAAGAACTTCCAACTTAGATAGACATACCTCTAATCATCTAAGTGATCATGTGATCCAAATCAACTAAACCATGTCTGATCATCACGTGAGATGGAGTAGTTTTCAATGGTGAACATCACTATGTTGATCATATCTACTATATGATTCACACTCGACCTTTCGGTCTCAGTGTTCCGAGGCCATATCTGCATATGCTAGGCTCGTCAAGTTTAACTCGAGTATTTCTGCGTGTGCAAAATTGGCTTGCACCCGTTGTAGGTGAACGTTGAGCTTATCACACCCGATCATCACGTGGTGTCTCCGCACGACAAACTTTGGCAACGGTGCATACTCAGGGAGAACACTTATATCTTGAAATTTAGTGAGAGAGCATCTTATAATGCTACCGTCAATCAAACAAAATAAGATGCATAAAAGATAAACATCACATGCAATCAATATAAGTGATATGATATGGCCATCATCATCTTGTGCCTTTGATCTCCATCTCCAAAGCACCATCATGATCACCATCGTCACCGACGCGACACCTTGATCTCCATCGTAGCATCATTTGTCGTCTCGCCAACTATTGCTTCTACGACTATCGCTACCGCTTAGTGATAAAGTAAAGCAATTACAGGGTGATTGCATTGCATACAATAAAACGACAACCATATGGCTCCTGCCAGTTGCCGATAACTCTGTTACAAAACATGATCATCTCATACAATAAAATTTAGCATCATGTCTTGACCATATCACATCACAACATGCCCTGCAAAAACAAGTTAGACATCCGCTACTTTGTTGTTGCAAGTTTTACGTGGCTGCTACGGGCTGAGCAAGAACCGTTCTTACCTACGCATCAAAACCACAACGATATTTCATCAAGTTAGTGCTATTTTAACCTTCAACAAGGACCGGGTGTAGCCACACTCGATTCAACTAAAGTTGGAGAAACTGACACACGCCAACCACCTATGTGCAAAGCACGTCGGTAGAACCAGTCTCGCGTAAGCGTAAGCGTAATGTTGGTCCGGGCTGCTCCATCCAACAATACCGCTGGACCAAAGTATGACATGCTGGTAAGCAATATGACTTGTGTCGCCCACAACTCACTTGTGTTCTACTCGTGCATATAACATCTACGCATAAATCTAGCTCGGATGCCACTGTTGGGAAACGCTGTAATTTCAAAAAAATTCCTACGCGCATGCAAGATCATGGTGATGCATAGCAACGAGAGGGGAGAGTGTCGTCCATGTACCCTCGTAGACCGTAAGCGGAAGCATTATGACAACGCGGTTGATGTAGTCGTATGTCTTCATGATCGACCGATCCAAGTACCGAACATACGACACCTCCACGATCTGCACACGTTCAGCTCGGTGAAGTCCCATGAACTCACGATCCAGTAGAGCTTCGAGGGAGAGTTCCATCAGCACGACGGCATGATGACGGTGTTGATGAAGCTACCGACGCAGGGCTTCGCCTAAGCACCGCTACGATATGACCGAGGTGGATTATGGTGGAGGGGGGCACCACACACGGCTAAAGATCAATGATCAACTTATGTATCTATGGGGTGCCCCCCTCCCCCATATATAAAGGAGTAGAGGAGGGGGAGGGCCGGCCCTCTCTTGGGGGCGCCATAGGGGAGTCCTACTCCCACCGGGAGTAGGATTCCCTCCCTTCCAAGTTGGAGTAGGAGAGGTAGGAAAGAGGAGGGAGATAAGAAGGAAAGGGGGGCCGGCCACCTCACCCAATTCGGATTGGGCTTGGGGGGGGGGGCGCCCCCTCCTAGGCTTCCTCCTCCTCTATTCCACTAAGGCCCATACACTCCCCGGCGAATTCCCGTAACTCTCCGGTACTTCGATAAATACCCGAATCACTCGGAGCCTTTCCCATGTCCGAATATAGTCGTCCAATATATTGATATTTAAGTCTCAACCATTTCGAGACTCCTCGTCATGTCCCCGATCTCATGTGGGACTCCGAACTACCTTCGGTACATATAAAACGCATAAACTCATATTACTGATCATCACCAAATGTTAAGCGTGCGGACCCTACGGGTTTGAGAACTATGTAGACATGACCGAGACACGTCTCTGGTCAATAACCAATAGCGGAACCTGGATGCTCATATTGGCTCCTACATATTCTACGAAGATCTTTATCGGTCAAACCGCATAACAACATACATTGTTCCCTTTGTCAGCGGTATGTTAGTTGCCCGAGATTCGATCGTTGGTATCTCAATACCTAGCTCAATCTCGTTACCGGAAAGTCTCTTTACTTGTTCCATAATGCATCATCCCGCAACTAACTCATTAGTCACATTGCTTGCAAGGCTTATAGAGGGCCCAGAGATACCTCTCCGACAATCGGAGTGACAAATCCTTATCTCAATCTATGCCAACTCAACAAGTACCATCGGAAACACCTGTAGAGCACCTTTATAATCATCCAGTTACGTTGTGACATTTGGTAACACACAAAGTGTTCCTCCGGTAATCGGGAGTTGCATAATCTCATAGTCATAGGAACATGTATAAGTCATTAAGAAAGCAATAGCAGTAAACTAAAACGATCAAGTGCTAAGCTAATAGAATGGGTCAAGTCAATCACATCATTCTCCTAATGATGTGATCCCGTTTATCAAATGACAACTCATGTCTATGGTTAGGAAACCTTAACCATCTTTGATTAACGAGCTAGTCTAGTAGAGGCATACTAGTGACATTATATTGTCTCTGTATTCACACATGTATTATGTTTCCGGTTAATACAATTCTAGCATGGATAATAAACATTTATCATGAAATAAGGAAACAAATAATAACTATATTATTGCCTCTAGGGCATATTTCCTTCAAGCACAACCCACCTGGGCGCGCCTGGGGGCCGAGGCGCGCCCTGGTGGGTTGTGCCCACCTCGACCGCCTCCAGCACTGCCTCTTTGCTCTATAAGTACCCCAATATTCCAGAAACCCTAGGAGAGTCGACGAAAAACAATTCTAGCCCCCGCAAGTTCCAGAAACCATAGATCCAATCTAGACATCGTCACGGAGGGGTTCATCATCCTCGTTGGTGCCTCTCCAATGATACGTGAGTAGTTCATTGTAGACCTACGAGGCCGTAGTTAGTAGCTAGATGGCTTCCTCTCTCTCTCTCTCTCTCTCTCTCTCTCTCTCGATTCTCAACACAATGGTCTCTTGGAGATCTTTTTGATGTAACTCCTTTTGCGGTGTGTTTGTTGGGATTCGATGAACTTTGAGTTTATGATCAGATCTATGTTTTTATCCATGAAAGTTATTTGAGGCTTTTGATCTCTTATATGCATGATTACTTATAGCTTCATATTTATTCTTCGAATCTTTGGTTTAGTTAGGCCGACTAGATCGATTTTTGTTGCCATGGGAAGAGGTGCTTTGTGATGGGTTCGATCTTACGGTGCTCAATCCCAGTGACAGAAGGGGAAATGACATCTATGTATCATTGCTATTAAGGATAACAAGATGGGGTCTATTCCTATATGAATAGATCTTGTCTACATCATGTCATTGTTCTTATTGCATTACGCTGTTTTTCCATTAACTTAGTACACTAGATCTGGATAGCGGTTGATGTGTGGAGTACTAGTAGTAGATGCAGGCAGGAGTCGGTCTACTAATCTTGGACGTGATGCCTATATAATGATCATTGCCTGGATATCGTCATGATTATTTGAAGTTCTATCAATTGCCCAACAGTAATTTTTTTACCCACCATATGCTATTTTTCTCGAGAGAAGCCACTAGTGAAATCTATGGTCCTCGGGTCTATTTTCTCATCATATATTTTCAGATCTATTTTGTTCTTTGCCTTTTCGTTTATTTGCCACTTTTATTTTTAGATCTATATTATCAAAACCCCAAAAATACCTCACTGATTTTTTTGCTTTTATTTGCATCTATCAATCTACTACAATTTTATCCCGTCAACTTGACAACTTCTGGCACCGTTACCCGTAAGGGATTGACAACCCCTTTAACACATCGGATTGCAAGTATTTGTTCTTTGTGTGCAGGTACCGTTTACATAGTATTGCCTGGTTCTCCTACTGGTTTGATAACCTTGGTTTCATCACTGAGGGAAATACCTACCGTAGTTGTGCTGCATCATCCCTTCCTCTTTGGGGAAATACCGACATAGTTCAAGCCGCATCAAAAGGAATTTGTGGCGCCGTTGCCGGGGAGACATCATTAGCATCTACTAGGTTCCTAATCACAAAACTCATCTCCTTGCAATTTAAATTATTTGCCATTTTCCTCTCTTTTTCATCTCCCCTACTTCACAAAATTTGCCATTTTATTCGCCTTCTTTTTTGTTTGCCTTTTTCTCGTCAGATCTCATGTTTGCTTGTGTTGCCATGTGCCTTCCATTTGCTTGCATCTTCGCTTGCTAAGAATATATCGATATGGATCCTCATCCACTTGCTAATATTTTCAAGAGATCCAATTATGATGAACCCGTTGTTAGTGAATTGAGTTCACTTGATTATCTTTATGAAGTTTTGCTTGAGATTTATGAATCTGAAAATTGTGAAGTGTTAAAAGAAGAAAATTATAAAGTGATTCATGATAGCTCCTTAGATGAAAAGCATGATTGCAATGATGCTATTATAAATTATATGAATGTCAATTGTGTTAATGATATGCAAAACCCCAAGCTTGGGGATGCTAATTTTGATATGTCCACTACTTATCATAACGATCATGATTGGGATGATTCTTCTTATGATCTTGAAAATTTATTTATGTCTCATGATGAATATGCTATTGATAATAGTTTTTGCAATAGTATTGAAAGTGGGTATGAAATAGTCTCAACTCTAGGTAAAAATAATCTCACATATTTTGAGAGTGTTCAATTTGAATTTTCTTTTAATAAAACTGGGCTTGGAGAGGTCATGACTTTATTTGATGATAATCCCACTATTTTGGAAGAGTGTCAACTTTGAATGTATGTGGATCATGAAGAGAATATGTTATGTGATAACTATATTGTTGAATTTGAGTATGATCCCACATGTAATTATTATGAGAGAGGAAAATATGGTTGTAAAAAATTTCACATTACTAAATTACCTCTCTTCATGTTGAGATTGCTATTGTTTCTTTCTCCTTCCTTGCATATGATAGGTTCTTCTTTTCTTGATAATTTGTTAAATTATTAAATGCCTATGCATAGGAAGTATGCTAGACTTAAATGTGTGTCACATCCCTAGCTTTACCTTGGCCTTGTACTAGCTTGGTTGTTGCATCATGTTTAAATTCAAATGAAATTTGAATTGAGGAATTTTCAAAGCCTCAGAAACCTCTAAAAATAACCAACAATTAAATCTTCTCAAATGTGTCCAAGAAAATGTTCCTGATTTCCTCTGGAAATATTGGCAAGAGGTAAAATCCAAACCAATATTTTTGGAGTCACAGAGATATTTATTTTGGCCATTTGAATTAATCCAATAACTGTTTGCTTTGGATTTATATTTAATATATATTAAATATGACTCCAAATAATTCTGGAAGTTTGTGAGTGGCTTTGTATATATTTTAGTAAGCCACATAATAAACCACAGAATTTATTAAAATGGTTTAGTATTTTACTAAACTAAAACAAAACAGAACAAAATAGAAAACAGAACAGAAAAAAATAAAAGGAGTGAAGCCTACCTGGCCTCACCCGTGCAGCTACCAGCCGGCCCAGCTCCCCCCCCTGGTCGGCCCAGCCCACCCGCGCCTTCCCTGTCGTCTTCCTCCTCGGACAGAAGGACGAGGGCGTGTGCCTGACGCTCGCCGGCACGCGCGCGCGCCACCTCCCCCCTGCTGGCCACCTCCTGCTTCCCCCGGACTCCCTCGATGCCCCGGACGAAGCCACGCAGCTGCCCCGCACCGCTCTCACTCTCCCTCGTCCTCCTCTTCTCCCCCTGCCCTCTCTCCCTCTCACCCGAGAACCACCGCCGCCGCCGACGGGCATCACCGTAGCCACTGGCCTCCCCTCGCCTCCCCGACCCGCTTCCGAGCTCCGCCACAACCCCCTCCACCTCCTCGTTGAGCTACGGACCTCCCGGACATGCTGCAACGCCGCCACCATCGCCGTTTCCGTCGCCGGCCACCGAAGTTCGCCGCGGTCAAATTCGCCGCCTCCGACGCCTCCCCGAGCTCCCCGAGGCCACCGTCGCAACCCCTGTGAGCTCCACTCCGTTTCCCCTCCTCCATTTTGTTCGTTCCCGTGCCGTAGCACCCCGGCCACATTCCCGAGCGCCGCCGTCCGCCATGGACGCCGGGCATGGCACTGACGTGCTGCTGCGGCCAGTCCGACGAGCCTAGCGTGCTCCTAGCTGCCCCAGGAGTCCGCATAGCCCCTCAGCCAGCCCCCTAGCGCCCCGTAACCTCGCTCCGCCCAAACCCGAGCTCCGGCAGCCGCCTCGGGCTCCATTCCGGCGAACCCCGGCCACCCCGCACCTCCCGTTGGCCCCCCTAGATGCGCACGAGCACGGGCTACGCCCCGGTGGTCTCCGCGAGTCCAGCCGCCGTCTGTAGCTCAAGTCCGGCGAGCTCCCGCCGCAGTTTTGGTCGTCGCCGGCCGAACTCCGGCGAAGTCGACGTGGCTTAGTTAATTAGTCACTAACCCCCCACCTACTGACGCTGACAAGTGGGCCCCAGGGCTTAGTCAAAGCTAACCAGCCCGGGTCAACGCGGGATTAGTCCCTGTGTCACTGACGTGTGGACCCCACACGTCAGGTTTGACCCGGGGCAGCCCTGTTGACTTGCTGATGCAAGCATGACGCAGTGCTGATGTCATAACTCATTTCTGGATTTAATTTAATTCTGAAATTCCAGAAAATAACTAAAACTTCAATAAATCATAGAAAATTAACCGTAACTCCAAATTTAATAAATTATATATGAAAAATTATCAGAAAAATTCAAGGAATCCATCTGTACCATTTTCATGCATGTTAGAACAACTTATCACTACTGTTTAGGGCAAATGAAGTGAATGACATTTAAATAACCACATATGGAGTTTGAATTTGAATTTTATATTCAAACCAACTTCATTTAATCTGTTGCTAGTTGCATTAGCCCAAAACACATTCATTTTGCCATGTCATGATCATGCATCATATTGTGCATTGCATTGATTGTGTTCCTTTCTGTGTTGCCGGTATTTGTCCCCTCTCGATAGACGTGATACCGATGATGTGATCGTTGACACTGATGAAGACTCAATGCTATCTTCAGAAGTGCCAGGCAAGCAAAACCCCCTTGTTCATTCCGATACAATCCTACTCTCTCGCTCCTGCTCTCTTTTACTGCATTAGGACAACAACGATTCATCTGTTACTTGCTGCGGTAGCTGAACCCCTTTATCCTTTGCATGACCTGTCATTCCACAGTAAATAGATGAAACCCACTAGTATGAGTAGGAGTTGTTTGAGCCCTGTTGTGCCTACTCATTCATGCTTGTTTGTCATGCCTGCTACTGCTTAGAGTTGAGTCAGGTCTGATTCATCGGGGATGAATCAGAGGCGTGTGAACATGTCCTACTATGTGTGAGCTAAGCGTGTGAACACGTTTTGGTAAAGGTAGCGGTGAGAGGCCATGTAGGAGTACATGGTGGGTTGTCTCATTGCAGCCGTCCTCAGGAACTGAGTTCTGTGTTTGTGATCCATGATTCAGCTACTACCACGCATTGGGCCCGAAACCAATGGACCCTCTCGGCTTCTTGATCACCCTTGTCCTCTGTCCAGGAGTTGCAAGTAGTTTCTGGTGTTTGTAGTATGCTGGAGGCCGTGCGCAGCGCTGACCGTAGGGGTGGGCTGTGATGCGGTAGGCACGTGGCCGGGTAAACCGGGCGCCCGTTTGGTGTCACGGAACCCTGTACACATCGTTTGGGGCTGTGAGCGAAACTCCGGCCGGATCTCCTCATGGATGGAACCCGAATAGGCGATAAACCTGGACTAGAGACTTAGGTGATTAGGTAGGCCGTGGCCGACACCCACGTTGGGCTTCCGCTTGAAGGTTGCCGAGTACATGTCGTGTAAACGGCGGTAAGTGGTGAGAGCGTGTGTGAAGAAGTACACCCCTGCAGGGTTAACCTAATCTATTCGAATAGCCGTGTCCACGGAAAAGGACCTCTGGGTTGCTTATATCAGTTCATAGACAAGTGAAAGTGGATACTCTAAAATACGCAAGATAAGCGTGAGTGCTATGGATGGCGTTCTCGTAGGGAGACGGGAGCGATTCCATAGTGGTGTATTGATATGGTGAATATGTGGACTCGTGTGCGCCACCTCAAAGAGTTACATTGCAGTCGTAGTTTAGGATAGCCACCGAGTCAAAGCTGGCTTGCTGCAGTTAAACCCCACCATCCCCTTGTTGAAAATGATGCATATGTAGTTAGTTCTGATGTAAGTCTTGCTGGGTACATTTGTACTCACGTTTGCCTATTTTATGTTTTTGCAGAGAGACTTCGGTCTCGCTAGTAGTTTCACGTGGACTTCGACGTTTAGCTTGATACCTCAGCTACGATCTTGTGCCTCGGCAGGATCTGATAGATAGTCAGGCTTCTCAGCCTTTTTCATTTATAGTTGTCTGTACTCAGACATGATAGCTTCCGTTTGTGCTTTGACTTGTATGCTCTGAGTGTTGGGTCATGAGACCCATGTTTGCAATATCTCGCTCCTCGGAGCCTATTGAATAAAGTACTTGTGTCGTAGAGTCATGTTGTGATGCTTCGTTGTATTTGCACATATCGAGCATATTGTGTGTGTGATTGAAATGCTTGGTATGTGTGGGATCTGACCATCTAGTTGTTTATCTTTAGTAGCCTCTCTTACCGGGAAATGTCTCCTAGTGTTTCCACTGAGCCATGGTAGCTTGCTACTGCTCCGGAACACTTAGGCTGGCCGGCATGTGTCCTTCTTCGTTCCTGTGTCTGTCCCTTCGGGGAAATGTCACGCGATGAATACCGGAGTCCTGTTAGCCTGCTACAGCCCGGTTCACCGGAGTCCTGCTAGCCCAGTGCTACAGCCTGGATTCACTCGCTGATGACCGACACGTTCGATGCTGGGTCATGGATGCCTGTCCCTGTAAGTCTGTGCCGCTTTGGGTTTATGACTAGCCATGTCAGCCCGGGCTCCTTATCATATGGATGCTAGCGACACTGTCATATACGTGTGCCAAAAGGCGCAAACGGTCCCGGGTAAAGGTAAGGCGACACCCGTGGGAATACCGTGCGTGAGGCCGCAAAGTGATATGAGGTGTTACATGCTAGATCGATGTGGCATTGAGTCGGGGTCCTGACAGCGTTGGTATCAGAGCTTGACTGCCTGTAGGATTACCAAGCCAAACTGGTCGAAGTTGAGTCTAGAAATTCTTAGTTATATAAGGGAATTGATTGTGGGATGGAACGTAAGGCTCTTTTTACTCCTTATACCTCATGGCCTTCTGATCTGAGTCATCATCTTCTCTTCTACGGGGATTGAGAACTAGGATATCTCTTCTTTCTATCAGGATCACGTGTTACTAATCCGTAGACTTATAAGATTGTTGATTCAAGCCTCAGTTCAGCTCCTACTACTTCCGTATGTTAATTGTTGATCTCGGAACCTTGATATTGTGCTTCTGAGTGGTTATGCCACCATTTTTGTGAATGTCTCAAATCTTTTCTGAGCATTTACAGCCGTTATGCTGTCCGAGTCATCCCAGGTTTCTAAATAGTCCGATGCATTTGCAAATCCCTTCCTTCTGTTTCCGATGTTCCCATGGGCCAGATTAACCACACTAATCGGTGTGTTGAGGTAATTATTGCCTCGACATATATGTTGGAATTATTATTATGACCCTAAGTGCTTAGGGGATCATCTAGTGGTCTAGCCATGATTTGTGTCCTAGTGTGAAGATTCTGGCCTTTATTCTCGGAAGCATCCCGTGATGCTACTTAGTAGTAGGTATTCTATTCCTGGGTTCTTGAACCCGAGATTCACTCTACGTACTTCATGTCGATAGTAATTGCTAGCTCCCTTAGGTTATTAGTAACCTTTGCGATAGTCCTTGAAGCCCGTGGTATCTTCTTCTTCCAGGTACCATGAACTACTTATGGCAGAAGTTCCTCGTTGAACTGAAATATCACAACAGGATTATTCTTGAGGAGTTCTCCATTCATAAATCGTGACTCTGCCAGTTCTACCTTTCTGCATGGGTTATCCGGAAGAAATATGTTGAACTTGGTTCGACATACTAATCTATGCATCCACAACTCAGAAAGTTATATGTTCCTTTGAGTTGTTCTCTTTAGTTGCATTCTGACCCTCGTCTATCAATTGATAGTCAAGAGTATGCGTGCGTTCGTTCATCGATGCCTATGACTCTTGTGGTCTGTCAAGCCATTCTATTCCGGAATGACTAGGAGAAACAAACTCCAGTACCTCTTCCATATCTAGGATTGGGTCAAAGTAGTTGTATTCCGCAGATCAAATGCCAATCCAGCTTTTGGTTCTGCTCTACCTTGGAGTATTACATATTTTATATCGAGATTGTTATAGGAATTGCACACCATCCCATGAACTCTTGGTACAGTGATACTTCTTGCCATCACTGTTCATTCCTCGGCCCTCGTGTTGATGCAACCGGAATACCGACAAATGAATTGTGATGTGTGAAATCAATACTGCTAGCAACTCTGTTGCTTGGTAGTTAAAGGATAATAATTTCATTCTTAGTGTGTTGGTTATTGAATCATCATTCTAAGATTGATCGTGCTACCTAGTCCATTCTCCTGGTTCACTCCTCGATCGATGAGTTAGGATTATTTCAAATCCTTGCTCTATTGATCATATCGTCTTGCCTCAAAAAGCAAGATTGTTCTCGAGCTTAGTAACATACCGGTGGTTCGTGATTTTCTGAATATCTTCTCAGAAGTATTACCAGGTTGTCACCTGACCGCTATGTTGAGTTCGTGATCAAGTTGGTTTATTCCTGTAAACCACCCCCTTCTCCAAGAATCCGTGTTGGATACCCTGAGCCAGTTGGATAAGCCAAACAACAACTTGGAGAGTTGGAAGATAAAAGCTTGTCCGACTTAGCTCATGTTAAGGGATATCTTTTGTGTGTGTGTGTGTGTGTGTTGAAGAAAGATGATATCTTCATCAATTGGTCCTCGTGAACAATTGTTGGATCTATTATCTTACCCAAACCTTTGATTGAGTATGGGCTATCATCCAATCAGACCAGAACCAACGATATTCGTAATGTTGTCTTACTCGTGGTTGATCCCTCGAGCATACACCATTATATCTTTTGGGTCTGACCAATGCTATCACCGTGTTCACTTAACTATGGAATTCCTTTTAAAAGGAAACCTAGATGAATTGTTGTTGAGCCCATTGACAAAATCCTTATCTCCATAATTTTGCTGAACATTAAGCTAGTGTTGGAAACTTTTGAAGCATTTCCTTCATGCTAGCTCATGAAGTATTTGTTTGATGAAAGGAGTGACTCCCTCTTATACACGTGCATTTGGTGAAAGTTGCCGCCGTGAATTTGAGAAAGCTAGTTTTGTTTCCTTGGAATCATCCCAAATCAGTCATGCACACGTGCGAAGTATTCTGTGGTCTGGAGACTTGCAACCTTCATTCCATATGTGTCCCGAGCACACCAAGCCACTGATTGATTTGTTCAAGGAGAAGAAGTTCCTTCATAAGAGCTAATCATATGACTTATGCAAGGACTTCGTTATCCACGGTGATGGTTCCCAACCAGAACTTGGTAGTGTTTTATTATAAGACTACTTTGTGGTCATGCCTGTCTGGGACAACGTGTTCACATGTTTGTAGCAGAACCAGCTCATGTTTTGGAGCTTGCTATCGTAGTTCATCTCTCGAGAATCCCGCAACGTCATTTCGTCGATTTGTGTTGCAAATCTCCGTTTTTCTCCCTAGACTCGATGAGTCTGGAATATCCTGACACCAACCAGATCTGAATCTCAGGCAGATATGATGGTTGGAATATTTCCCAAGAATTATAATATTGGTCGCGCGATAACCGGTAAAGTGGATGTCGTGGCCAACACACCCAGCCGGAAGACCTGTTATCATAATATCTTGATTGATGAAGTTGGCCACCTCCCCATAGGGATTTCGTAGGATTTACTCCCTAGTTGCCCCTATGGATCTTTGTGTTCCCGAAGTCCGACCTTTACTTGATGTTCTAGATACCAAACCATTTCAATGAATGGGATACACTAGCACATCAAGGAGAACATTAGAAGCGGAGTGCTAAATGTCTCTCGGTCGATCATCCAGATTTTGTTTCCTTGCCCTCGCTAAGGTGAAATCTGAGAAGGTGTTATCTTCCTTTGCATCTGCATCATCCATCATTAGCCATCATGGTAGTATGTTGTGTTGTCAGCACCCTTGACACGGATGTTGATAAAACCTTGATGATTGTGGAAATGCTCAAGTTCTTGAGAGCACGCACAAGCGCTACGTCTTATCATCGGCACTAGCTGGGATTGCCCCAGATTTCCTCGGTTATGCTATAACCACTCCAACAGTGAATTCACTCTCTATTGTTGGGTTCTTTCCCAGTTACCAGAATCATTCCCAGCATTTGCATTTTGTTCCCAGCTTGCACCGCCAATGTGCCATTCTACATGGGTCTCTTCCATTTCCGGTGGTAAGCAAATTCATCCATTACGTTGTCTTCAACAAGGTAATCCACATCATCCAAGTTTGAGTATGCCATTCTACCGAACCCCTCTAAATGATCGATTATGATTTGCCTTAAGCTGGTATAAAGAGTTTCAATGATCTTTGAATCAAAGGTAATTCTTTTTGCCACTTAAGATAATACCCTACGATCACCCTCCTCCAGGATGTTTCGTTGTGGTATCATGGCAATTCAACTCCTCGCTACGTTAACAATCGATTACCACCTTCTTAAGTGTGGAATTATTGTCTACCTAGCGAACCTTCGTCATCCGTTTCCTTCCACCCCTCTTGATGTGTATCTCGTGTCTCAACCGAGAGATGGTTCTAAGTCTCATTCCGTGAGTTAGTCCTGAGTTGTTCGTTCTTTAAGAAGATTAATCCTTCTAGAGTTTTCCTTTCCTCTTCTTGTCATGATTGGTTGGAGTCCCCGGAGCAAGACCTCGAGACAAAGATGGTGGTCAAGTCAACATTTTTATGAAGTACAACCTGGATCGTGAAGATTATTTTAGTTTGCGTTTCCCTTTTATCTTACCCTACGCTTGAATCTCGGGTCGAGATTCTTGTTTAGTGGGGGTGAGTTGTCACATCCCTAGCTTTACCTTGGCCTTGTACTAGCTTGGTTGTTGCATCATGTTTAAATTCAAATGAAATTTGAATTGAGGAATTTTCAAAGCCTCAGAAACCTCTAAAAATAACCAACAATTAAATCTTCTCAAATGTGTCCAAGAAAATGTTCCTGATTTCCTCTGGAAATATTGGCAAGAGGTAAAATCCAAACCAATATTTTTGGAGTCACAGAGATATTTATTTTGGCCATTTGAATTAATCCAATAACTGTTTGCTTTGGATTTATATTTAATATATATTAAATATGACTCCAAATAATTCTGGAAGTTTGTGAGTGGCTTTGTATATATTTTAGTAAGCCACATAATAAACCACAGAATTTATTAAAATGGTTTAGTATTTTACTAAACTAAAACAAAACAGAACAAAATAGAAAACAGAACAGAAAAAAATAAAAGGAGTGAAGCCTACCTGGCCTCACCCGTGCAGCTACCAGCCGGCCCAGCTCCCCCCCTGGTCGGCCCAGCCCACCCGCGCCTTCCCTGTCGTCTTCCTCCTCGGACAGAAGGACGAGGGCGTGTGCCCGACGCTCGCCGGCACGCGCGCGCGCCACCTCCCCCCCTGCTGGCCACCTCCTGCTTCCCCCGGACTCCCTCGATGCCCCGGACGAAGCCACGCAGCTGCCCCGCACCGCTCTCACTCTCCCTCGTCCTCCTCTTCTCCCCCTGCCCTCTCTCCCTCTCACCCGAGAACCACCGCCGCCGCCGACGGGCATCACCGTAGCCACTGGCCTCCCCTCGCCTCCCCGACCCGCTTCCGAGCTCCGCCACAACCCCCTCCACCTCCTCGTTGAGCTACGGACCTCCCGGACGTGCTGCAACGCCGCCACCATCGCCGTTTCCGTCGCCGGCCACCGAAGTTCGCCGCGGTCAAATTCGCCGCCTCCGACGCCTCCCCGAGCTCCCCGAGGCCACCGTCGCAACCCCTGTGAGCTCCACTCCGTTTCCCCTCCTCCATTTTGTTCGTTCCCGTGCCGTAGCACCCCGGCCACATTCCCGAGCGCCGCCGTCCGCCATGGACGCCGGGCATGGCACTGACGTGCTGCTGCGGCCAGTCCGACGAGCCTAGTGTGCTCCTAGCTGCCCCAGGAGTCCGCATAGCCCCTCAGCCAGCCCCCTAGCGCCCCGTAACCTCGCTCCGCCCAAACCCGAGCTCCGGCAGCCGCCTCGGGCTCCATTCCGGCGAACCCCGGCCACCCCGCACCTCCCGTTGGCCCCCCTAGATGCGCACGAGCACGGGCTACGCCCCGGTGGTCTCCGCGAGTCCAGCCGCCGTCTGTAGCTCAAGTCCGGCGAGCTCCCGCCGCAGTTTTGGTCGTCGCCGGCCGAACTCCAGCGAAGTCGACGTGGCTTAGTTAATTAGTCACTAACCCCCCACCTACTGACGCTGACAAGTGGGCCCCAGGGCTTAGTCAAAGCTAACCAGCCCGGGTCAACGCGGGATTAGTCCCTGTGTCACTGACGTGTGGACCCCACACGTCAGGTTTGACCCGGGGCAGCCCTGTTGACTTGCTGATGCAAGCATGATGCAGTGCTGATGTCATAACTCATTTCTGGATTTAATTTAATTCTGAAATTCCAGAAAATAACTAAAACTTCAATAAATCATAGAAAATTAACCGTAACTCCAAATTTAATAAATTATATATGAAAAATTATCAGAAAAATTCAAGGAATCCATCTGTACCATTTTCATGCATGTTAGAACAACTTATCACTACTGTTTAGGGCAAATGAAGTGAATGACATTTAAATAACCACATATGGAGTTTGAATTTGAATTTTATATTCAAACCAACTTCATTTAATCTGTTGCTAGTTGCATTAGCCCAAAACACATTCATTTTGCCATGTCATGATCATGCATCATATTGTGCATTGCATTGATTGTGTTCCTTTCTGTGTTGCCGGTATTTGTCCCCTCTCGATAGACGTGATACCGATGATGTGATCGTTGACACTGATGAAGACTCAATGCTATCTTCAGAAGTGCCAGGCAAGCAAAACCCCCTTGTTCATTCCGATACAATCCTACTCTCTCGCTCCTGCTCTCTTTTACTGCATTAGGACAACAACGATTCATCTGTTACTTGCTGCGGTAGCTGAACCCCTTTATCCTTTGCATGACCTGTCATTCCACAGTAAATAGATGAAACCCACTAGTATGAGTAGGAGTTGTTTGAGCCCTGTTGTGCCTACTCATTCATGCTTGTTTGTCATGCCTGCTACTGCTTAGAGTTGAGTCAGGTCTGATTCATCGGGGATGAATCAGAGGCGTGTGAACATGTCCTACTATGTGTGAGCTAAGCGTGTGAACACGTTTTGGTAAAGGTAGCGGTGAGAGGCCATGTAGGAGTACATGGTGGGTTGTCTCATTGCAGCCGTCCTCAGGAACTGAGTTCTGTGTTTGTGATCCATGATTCAGCTACTACCACGCATTGGGCCCGAAACCAATGGACCCTCTCGGCTTCTTGATCACCCTTGTCCTCTGTCCAGGAGTTGCAAGTAGTTTCTGGTGTTTGTAGTATGCTGGAGGCCGTGCGCAGCGCTGACCGTAGGGGTGGGCTGTGATGCGGTAGGCACGTGGCCGGGTAAACCGGGCGCCCGTTTGGTGTCACGGAACCCTGTACACATCGTTTGGGGCTGTGAGCGAAACTCCGGCCGGATCTCCTCATGGATGGAACCCGAATAGGCGATAAACCTGGACTAGAGACTTAGGTGATTAGGTAGGCCGTGGCCGACACCCACGTTGGGCTTCCGCTTGAAGGTTGCCGAGTACATGTCGTGTAAACGGCGGTAAGTGGTGAGAGCGTGTGTGAAGAAGTACACCCCTGCAGGGTTAACCTAATCTATTCGAATAGCCGTGTCCACGGAAAAGGACCTCTGGGTTGCTTATATCAGTTCATAGACAAGTGAAAGTGGATACTCTAAAATACGCAAGATAAGCGTGAGTGCTATGGATGGCGTTCTCGTAGGGAGACGGGAGCGATTCCATAGTGGTGTATTGATATGGTGAATATGTGGACTCGTGTGCGCCACCTCAAAGAGTTACATTGCAGTCGTAGTTTAGGATAGCCACCGAGTCAAAGCTGGCTTGCTGCAGTTAAACCCCACCATCCCCTTGTTGAAAATGATGCATATGTAGTTAGTTCTGATGTAAGTCTTGCTGGGTACATTTGTACTCACGTTTGCCTATTTTATGTTTTTGCAGAGAGACTTCGGTCTCGCTAGTAGTTTCACGTGGACTTCGACGTTTAGCTTGATACCTCAGCTACGATCTTGTGCCCTCGGCAGGATCTGATAGATAGTCAGGCTTCTCAGCCTTTTTCATTTATAGTTGTCTGTACTCAGACATGATAGCTTCCGTTTGTGCTTTGACTTGTATGCTCTGAGTGTTGGGTCATGAGACCCATGTTTGCAATATCTCGCTCCTCGGAGCCTATTGAATAAAGTACTTGTGTCGTAGAGTCATGTTGTGATGCTTCGTTGTATTTGCACATATCGAGCATATTGTGTGTGTGATTGAAATGCTTGGTATGTGTGGGATCTGACCATCTAGTTGTTTATCTTTAGTAGCCTCTCTTACCGGGAAATGTCTCCTAGTGTTTCCACTGAGCCATGGTAGCTTGCTACTGCTCCGGAACACTTAGGCTGGCCGGCATGTGTCCTTCTTCGTTCCTGTGTTTGTCCCTTCGGGGAAATGTCACGCGATGAATACCGGAGTCCTATTAGCCTGCTACAGCCCGGTTCACCGGAGTCCTGCTAGCCCAGTGCTACAGCCTGGATTCACTCGCTGATGACCGACACGTTCGATGCTGGGTCATGGATGCCTGTCCCTGTAAGTCTGTGCCGCTTTGGGTTTACGACTAGCCATGTCAGCCCGGGCTCCTTATCATATGGATGCTAGCGACACTGTCATATACGTGTGCCAAAAGGCGCAAACGGTCCCGGGCAAAGGTAAGGCGACACCCGTGGGAATACCGTGCGTGAGGCCGCAAAGTGATATGAGGTGTTACATGCTAGATCGATGTGGCATTGAGTCGGGGTCCTGACAATGTGTTTGTCACATATTTTATGATGCTCTCTTTGTGTTCCAATTATTATCTTTCATGTGAGCATCAATGAAATCTTATGCCTAGCTAGGGGCATAAAACGATAGCGCTTGTTGGGAGGCAACCCAATGAATAAATTTTTTTTTGTCTTTTTATTTCTTTTTTTAGTGTTTGCACAATTATGCTACTGTTATGATTCTGTTTTTTATGTTCTAATTAGTGTTTGTGCCAAGCAAAGCCTTTGGGATCATGTTTGGTGATAGTTTATTTGATCCTGTTGGAAAACAAAACTTTTGCGCTCAGTAAAATAATTTTCATAAATCACATAAACGTGCTTTTGCTCTGAATTTTTTACACAATATTTATATACAAATTTCCCATGTTGTCCTAATATTTCAGAATTATTGGATTTACAGAAGTATACGAAGTTCCCTGATTACTACCGACTATTCTGTTTTTGACATATTCTATTTTCTTTGCATTGTGTGCTTATTTTAATGAATCTATGGTTTGTATTGGAGGGTATGAGCCATAGCAAAGTTGGAATACAGTAGATATAATGCAAGAATAAAATATGAATGGGTTTACAACAATACTTATAGTAGTGATTTGCTTTGTTATACTAACGGATCTCACGAAGGTTTTGTTGAGTTTTGTGTGATTGAAGTTTTCAAGTTTTGAGTGGGATCACGATGGATGAAGGAATAAGGAGTAAGAAGAGCCAAAGCTTGGGGACGCCCCATGGCATCCCAAGCTATTATCTAAAAGAGAAGCAAGCAACTAAGCTTGGGGATGCCCCCGAGTGGCATCCCCTCTTTCTTCTAACGACCATCGGTATTTTACTTGGAACTATATTTTTATTCGTCACATATCATGAGTTTTGCTTGGAGCATCTTGTATTATTTGAGTCTTTGCTTGTTTTCTTTTTTATTTTTGTGTCATCTATCCTTGCTGGACACACCTATTTGAGAGAGCCAAAATTATGCTATGACCTGTTAGAATTGCTCTCTATGCTTCACTTAAATCTTTTGAGCTATGGAATTGCTCTAGTGCTTCACTTATAACTTTTTTGAGCACGGTGTGCTTTATTATTTTTGAAGAAATGCTCTCATGCTTCACTTATATTTATTTGAGAGTTAGTAAAATTTTTAAGAAATTCTCTCATGCTTCACTTAAATTATTTTGAGAGAAGAAATTTTTATGCTCATGTTCTTCACTTAGATTTGTTTGAGCTATCAATAGCAACATATGAAATTAGTCCCAAAGTGATAGATATCCAAGGGGGATATAATAAAAACTGTCATGAAGCTCATTGGACAAAATAAACTTGATTCTTTGTAATAGTTTTGCGATATGATGATAGTGATATGTGAGTGATGTTAATGAGTAATCATGTTTTTCGTAAGGATATTGATGTTAAGGTTTGTGATTCCCTATGCAAGCACAAAATTCAATAGTTATGAAATGAAATTACATCCTACTTGTGGTACATTATTCGGTGTTAGTTATGCTTAATGCTCGCTTATGTGATTTTTCGTTTCTTGGTTGGATGCTTCTCAATCTTTTTGCTAGCCTTCACTTGCACTAAGTATGATCACTACTCGTGCATCCAAATCCTTAAACCCAGTTTTGCCACATGAGTCCACTATACCTACCTATATGTGCTATTTCCGTGCTGTACTAAGCAAATTTGTATGTGTCATCTCTAATTTCAAAATAAATTTCCTTTTTGTGTGCTCGTACCGCTCCGGTAGGGGGTGGCTAATATTTTTCCATGCTAGATGTGTTATTCTCAAGATGAGTGTTTATTCACTTGTCATTGCACGAGAGTACGACAAAGGTATTAGGGATGCCTAGTCACAAAATGAAAAATGAATTTACTTTATGTTGTCAAATAATAAATTCCTTGGAAAGTGTTGGTATGGACGACACCCGTGGATTCGGTTAGACATGGAATGTGAAAGTATGGTGGAAAAAGGAATAAACTTTATTTTTCTGTTTAGGAACCGCCTATGATATATCTAGCATTGAAAGTATTGGGAACTACTCGATCATTTTCGTTGATAGGAAAGGCAGGCCACCCAAAATGTTTTATCTCTTTCGCTTTGAGCTCTGCACCTCTACAAATCCCTACTTCCCTCTGCGAAGGGCCTTTCTATTTACTTTATGCAATTTATATTTTTATTTTGAGTCTCCATCTTCTCTTATAAAGCACCAACTAAGGGGCACTCTGATCGTACTTGAGCATTGGGTGTAGCTAATATGCGAATGTGTTTCATGAATGGGTCAATGATTGAGCATAATAGGCAAGGGATAACTTACTTTAGTATTGATATTTTGAAGGGCACGGTTGCTTGTTGATATGCTTGAGTATTGAAATCTTCATGTCAAAACTAGACTATTGCTTTGAATTATATAAAAGTCCAAATGTCCATGCTACAAAGAAAAGAATATGTGATGAACATGTTAGGCAACATTCCACATCAAAAATTCTGTTTTTACCATTTAACTACTCCAGGACGAGCATGAATTAAGCTTGGGGATGCTGATATGTCTCCAATATATCTATAATTTTGATTGTTCCATGTTGTTATATTATCATTCTTGGATGTTTTACAATCATTTTATAGAAACTTCATATCATTTTTGGGACTAACCTATTGACGTAGTCCCCAGTGCCAGTTGCTGTTTTTGCTTGTTTTTTACTTCGTAGAAAATCAATACCAAACAGAGTCCAAATGCAACAAAACTTTTTGGTAATTTTTTCTGGACGAGAAGACACCTATTGGGCCTAAGAAGTACCAGAGGGGGGCTCCGAGGGGAGCACAAGCCACCTGGGAGCGCCTGAGGGCCCAGGCGCGCCCTGGTGGGTTGTGCCCACCTCGGCAGCCTCCCGCACCGCCTCTTTGCTCTATAAATACCCCAATATTCCAGAAACCCTAGGAGAGTCGACAAAAAACAATTCCAGCCGCCGCAAGTTCCAGAAACCACAGATCCAATCTAGACACCATCACGGAGGGGTTCATCATCTTCATTGGTGCCTCTCCGATGATGCGTGAGTAGTTCGTTGTAGACCTACGGGTCCGTAGTTAGTAGCTAGATGGCTTCCTCTCTCTCTTTTGATTCTCAACACAATGGTCTCTTGGAGATCTGTTTGATGTAACTCTTTTTGTAGTGTGTTTGTTGGGATCTGATGAACTTTGAGTTTATGCTCAGATCTATGTTTTTATACATGAAAGTGATTTGAGTCTTTTGATCTCTTATATGCATGATTACTTATAGCCTCGTATTTTTCTTCAAATCTTTGGTTTAGTTAGGCCGACTAGATCAATTTTTCTTGCCTTGGGAAGAGGTGCTTTGTGATGGGTTGATCTTACGGTGCTCAATCCGAGTGACAAAAGGGGAAATGACACGTATGCATCATTGCTATTAAGGATAACAAGATGGGGTCTATTCCTAGATGAATAGATCTTGTCTACATCATGTCATCATTCTTATTGCATTACTCCCATTTTCCATGAACTTAATACACTAGATGCATGCTGGATAGCGGTCGATGTGTGGAGTAATAGTAGTAGATGTAGGCAGGAGTCAGTCTACTAATCTTGGACGTGATGCCTATATAATGATCATTGTCTGGATATCATCATGATTATTTGAAGTTCTATCAATTGACCAACAGTAATTTTTTTACCCACCGTATGCTAATTTTCTCGAAAGAAGCCACTAGTGAAATCTACAGCCCCCAGGTCTATTTTCTCATCATATATTTTCATATCTATTTTTTCTTTGCCTTTTCGTTTATTTGCCACTTTTATTTTCAGATCTATATTATCAAAAACCAAAAAATACCTCGCTGCATTTTATTTGCTTTTATCTACATCTATCAATCTACTACAATTTTATCCTGTCAACTTGACAACTTCTGGCACCGTTACTCGAAAGGGATTGACAACCCCTTTAACACGTCGTGTTGCAAGTATTTGTTCTTTGTGTGCAGGTGTTGTTTATGTAGTGTTGCGTGGTTCTCCTACTAGTTCGATAACCTTGATCTCATCACTGAGGGAAATACCTTCCGTAGCTGTGCTACATCATCCCTTCCTCTTTGGGGAAATACCGACGTAGTTCAAGCCGCATCAATAAGTATCGAGGGCTGGATATTGGACCGTGTGGGCGTGAGAGATTAATGGATGTTGTCTATAGCTAAGGATTTACAAGTAATTCGGTATCAGGTAAGAAAGTGTTAGGGAACGTAGCATGCAATTTCAAAAAATTTCCTACGCTCACACAAGATCTATCTAGGAGGTGCATAGCAACGAGAGGGGGGGAGTGTGTCCATGTACCCTCGTAGACCGAAAGCGGAAGCATTAGCTTAACACGGTTGATGTAGTCGAACGTCTTCTCGATCCAACCGATCAAGCAACGAACGTACGACACCTCCAAGTTCTGTACACGTTCGGCTCGATGATGTCCCTCGAACTCTTGATCCAGCAAAGTGTCGAGGGAGAGTTTTGTCAGCACGACGGCGTGGTGACGGTGATGGTGAAGTAATCCGCGCAGGGCTTTGCCTAAGCACTATGACAATATGACCGGAGGAGTAAACGGTGGAGGGGGGCACCGCACACGGCTAAGAACCATTTATGTGCCTTAGAGGTGCCCTCCCGCCCCCGTATATAAAGGAGGGAGAGGGGAGGATGCTGGTCTAGGGGGTGCGCCAAGTGGGGGGAGTCCCACTTGGACTCCTAGTCCAAGTCGGCCCACCCCCTTTCCTTTTACCGGAAGGGGAAAGGGGGAAGGAGAGGGAGAAAGAGAAGGAAAGGGGGGCCGCGCCCCCTCCCCTTGTCCAATTCGGACTCCCAATGGGGGGGGGGGGCACCCCTTGTGGGCTGCCTTGCCTCCCCCTTATGGCCCATATGGCCCAATTCTTTCCCCCGGAGGGTTCCGGTAACCCCCCACGTACCCCGATATGTATCCGATGCACTCCGGAACACTTCCGGTGTCTGAATACTATCATCCAATATATCAATCTTTACCTCTCGACCATTTCGATACTCCTCGTCATGTCCTTGATCTCATCCGGGACTCCAAACAATCTTCGGTCACCAAAAACATAACTCATAATACAAATCGTCATCGAACGTTAAGCGTGCGGACCCTACGGGTTAGAGAACTATGTAGACATGACCGAGACACCTCTCCGGTCAATAACCAATAGCGGAACCTGGATGCTCATATTGGTTCCCACATATTCTATGAAGATCTTTATTGGTCGAACTGTTATAACAACATACGTTATTCCCTTTGTCATCGGTATGTTACTTGCCCGAGATTCGATCGTTGGTATCCTCATACCTAGTTGAATCGCGTTATCGGCAAGTCTCTTTACTCATTCCATAATGAATCATCCCGTAACTAACTCATTAGTCACATTGCTTGCAAGGCTTATTATGATGTGCATTACCGAGAGGGCTCAGAGATACCTCTCCGACACTTGGACTGACAAATCCTAATCTCGATCTATGCCAATCCAACAAAACACCTTTGGAGATACCTGTAGAGCATCTTTATAATCACCCATTTACGTTGCGACGTTTGATAGCACACAAGGTATTCCTCCAGTATTTGGGAGTTGCATAATCTCATAGTCAAAGGAACATGTATAAGTCATGAAGAAAGCAATATCAATAAAACTTGACAATCATTATGCTAGGCTAATGGATCGGTCTTGTCCATCACATCATTCTCCTAATGATGTGATCCCGCTCATCAAATGACAACACATGTCTATGGTTAGGAAACTTAACCATCTTTGATTAATGAGCTAGTCTAGTAGAGGCTTACTAGGGATAATGTGTTTTGTCTATGTATCCACACATGTATCAAGTTTCCGGTTAATACAATTCTAGCATGAATAATAGATATTTATCATGATATAAGGAAATATAAATAACAAATTTATTATTGCCTCTAGGGCATATTTCCTTCAGTCTCCCACTTGCACCAGAGTAAATAATCTAGATTACAATGTAACGATTCTAACACCCATGGAGTCTTGGTGTTGATCATGTTTTGCTCGTGGAAGAGGCTTAGTCAACGGGTCTGCCACATTCAGATCCGTATGTATTTTGCAAGTCTCTATGTCTCCCTCCTTGACTTGATCACGGATGGAGTTGAAGCGTCTCTTGATGTGTTTGGTTCTTTTGTGAAATCTGGATTCCTTCGCCAAGGCTATTGCTCTAGTATTGTCACAAAAGATTTTCATTGGACCCGATGCACTAGGTATTACACCTAGATCGGTTATGAACTCCTTCATCCAGGCTCCTTCATTCGCTGCTTCCAAAGCAGCTATGTACTCCGCTTCATACGTAGATCCCACCACGATGCTTTGCTTGGAACTGCACCAACTGACAGCTCCACCATTCAATATAAATACGTATCCAGTTTGCGACTTAGAGTCTTCCGGATCAGTGTCAAAGCTACCATCGACATAACCATTTAGGACGAGCTCTTTGTCACCTCCATAAGCGAGAAACATATCCTTAGTCCTTTTCAGGTACTTCAGGATGTCTTGACCGATGTCCAGTGATCCACTCCTGGATTACTTTGGTACCTCCCTACTATACTTGTAACAAGGAACACATCAGGTCTGGTACACAGCATAGCATACATGATAGAACCTATGGTTGAAGCATAGGGAATGACTTTCATTTTCTCTCTATCTTCCGCAGTGGTCGAGCATTGAGTCTGACTCAACTTCGCACCTTGTAATACAGGCAAGAACCCTTTCTTTGACTGATCCATTTTGAACTTCTTCAAAACTTTATCAAGGTATGTGCTTTGTGAAAGTCCAATTAAGCATCTTGATCAATCTCTATAGATCTTGATGCCCAATATACAAGCAGTTTCACCGAGGTCTTTCATTGAAAAACACTTATTAAAGTATCCTTTTATGCTATCCAGAAATTCTATATCATTTACAATCAAAAATATATATAATATTAGAAACACTACAAAGCTCTCACTCACTTTCTTGTAAATACATGCTTCTCCAAAAGTCTGTATAAAACCATATGCTTTGATCACCCCATCAAAGCGTATATTCCAACTCCGAGAGGCTTGCACCAGTCCATAAATGGATCGTTGGAGCTTGCACACTTTGTCATCACCTTTAGGATCGACAAAACCTTTTGGTTGCATCATATACAACTCTTCTTTTAAAAATCCATTAAGGAATGCAATTTTGACATCCATTTGCTAGATTTCATAATCATAAAATGCAACAATTGCTAACATGATTTGGACAGACTTAATCATCGCTATGGGTGAGAAGGTCTCATCGTAGTCAACTCCTTCAACTTGTTGAAAACCTTTCGAGACAAGTCGAGCTTTGTAGACAGTAACATTACCATCAATGTCAATCTTCTTCTTAAAGATCCATTTATTCTCTATGGCTTGCCGATCATTGGGCAAGTCCACCAAAGTCCATACTTTGTTCTTGTACGTGGATCCCATCTTAGATTTCATGGCCTCAAGCCATTTTGCGGAATCTGGGCTCATCATCGCTTCCTCATAGTTCATAGGTTCGTCATGGTCTAGTAACATGACTTCCAAAACAGGATTACCATACCACTCTGGTGCGGAACGTGCTGTGGTTGACCTACGAGGTTCGGTAGTAACTTGATCCAAAGATTCATGATCATCATCATTAGCTTCCTCACTAATTGGTGTAGGCATCACTGAAACTGATTTCTGTGATGAACTGCTTTCCAATTCAAGAGAAGGTACAATTACCTCATCAAGTTCTACTTTCCTCGCACTCACTTCTTTCGAGAGAAACTCCTTCTCTTGAAAGGATCCATTCTTAGCAACAAAGATCTTGCCTTCGGATCTGTGATAGAAGGTGTACCCAACAGTCTCTTTTGGTTATCCTATGCAGATGCACTTCTCCGATTTGGGTTCGAGCTTATCAGGCTGAAGCTTTTTCACATAAGCATGGCAACCCCAAACTTTAAGAAACGACAGTTTAGGTTTCTTGCCAAACCATAGTTCATACGGTGTCGTCTCAACGAATTTAGACAGTGCCCTATTTAAAGTGAATGCAGCTGCCTCTAATGCATAACCCCAAAATGATAGTGGTAATAGGTAAGAGATATCATAGATTGCACCATATCTAATAAAGTACGGCTACGATGTTCGGACACACCATTACGCTGTGGTGTTCCAGGTGGCGTGAGTTGTGAAACTATTCCACATTGTTTTAAATGAAGGCCAAACTCGTAACTCAAATATTTGCCTCCGCGATCAGATTGTAGAAACTTTATTTTCTTGTTATGATGATTCTCCACTTCACTCTGAAATTCTTTGAACTTTTCAAGTGTTTCATACTTGTGTTCCATTAAGTAGATATACCCATATCTGCTCAAATCGTTTGTGAAGGTCAGAAAATAACGATACCCATCGCGAGCCTCAACACTCATTGGACCGCATACATCGGTATGTATTATTTCTAGTAAGTCAGTAGCTTGCTCCATTGTTCCAGAGAATGGAGTTTTAGTCATCTTGCCCATGAGGCATGGTTCACAAGCATCAAATGATTCATAATCAAGTGATTCCAAAAGTCCATCTGCATGAAGTTTCTTGATGCACTTTACACCAATATGACCTAAACGACAGTGCCACAAATATGTTGCACTATCATTATCAACTTTGCATCTTTTGGCATCAATATTATGAATATGTGTATCACCATAATCGAGATTCAACAAAAATAGATCACTCTTTAAGGGTGCATGCCCATAAAAGATATTACTCATATAAATAGAACAACCATTATTCTCTAACTAAATGAATAACCGTCTCACATTAAACAAGATCCAGATATAATGTTCATGCTCAATGCTGGCACCAAATAACAATTATTCAGGTCTAAAACTAATCCCGAAGGTAGATGTAGAGGTAGCGTGCCGACGGCGATCACATCGACCTTGGAACCATTCCCTACGCGCATCATCACCTTGTCCTTAGCCAATCTTCATTTAATCTGTAGTCCCTGTTTCGAGTTACAAATATGAGCAACTGAACTGGTATCAAATACCCAGGTACTACTACGAGCATCAGTAAGGTATACATCAATAACATGTATATCAAATATACCTTTGTTCACTTTTGCCATCCTTCTTATCCGCCAAATACTTGGGTCAGTTCCGCTTCCAATGACCAATCTCTTTGCAGTAGAAGCACTCAGTTTCAGGCTTAGGTCTAGCCTTGGGATTCTTCTCGGGAGTGGCAACTTGCTTGCCATTCTTCTTGAAGTTCCCCTTCTTTCCTTTGCCCTTTTTCTTGAAACTACTTGTCTTGTTAACCATCAACACTTGATGCTCCTTCTTGATTTCTACCTCCACAGCTTTGAGCATTGTGAAGAGCTCGGGAATAGTCTTCTCCATCCCTTGCATATTATATTTCATCATGAAGCCTTTATAGCTTGGTGGCAGTGATTGAAGAACTCTGTCAATAACACTATCATCTGGAAGATTAACTCCCAGCTGAGTCAAGTGGTTATGATACCCAGACATTCTGAGTATGTGTTCACTGACAGAACTGTTCTCCTCCATCTTGCAGCTATAGAACTTGCTGGAGACTTCATATCTCTCAACTCGGGCATTTGCTTGAAATATTAACTTCAACTCTTGGAACATCTCATATGCTCCATGACGTTCAAAACGTTTTTGAAGTCCCGATTCTAAGTCGTAGAACATGGCACACTGAACTATCGAGTAGTCATCAGATCGAGCTTGCTAGACGTTCATAACATCAGCATCTACTCCTGCAGTAGGCCTTTCACCTAGAGGTGCATCAAGGACACAATTCTTCTATGCAACAATGAGGATAATCCTCAAGTTACGGACCCAGTCCGTGTAGTTGCTGCCATCATCTTTCAACTTAGCTTTCTCTAGGAACGCATTAAAATTCAAGGGAACGGTAGCACGAGCCATTGATCTACAACATAGATATGCAAAAACTATCAAGACTAAGTTCAAGATAAATTGAGTTCAATTGATCATATGACTTAAGAACTCCCACTTAGATAGACATCCCTTGTCGGAGATATACCCCACGGTATGACCCAGCCGGAAGTATGACCCGACCGGACTTGGCGTTTCATTGGTAACCCGCCAGAGGATTGGCGGCTCACTGGTCTGGCGACTCACGAGCCTGGCGACACACTAATGGTTCTGATGGCGGGTCAGATAGACGACTAGGCCCAAGGCCCAGAATGCCGGCTTATGTTAATGGGCCGGCTTAAGAGGAAAGCGTAAGGAATATTCCCTTACGAAGGAAGCAAGACTAAGACTCCACTTGCAATAGACTAGTCCTAATCCTAATAAGACTCCACATGTAACCCGCCCCTTTGTCACATCCCTAGTTCTATTATGCATAGTGCTAGCATCTGGTGTTGCATCATGTTTAAATTTCAGTTAAACCTGAAATAGGGATTGCCTAAACCCTAGCACCAAATGAATTCAACTAGGTTCAACTAAAATATTTCCAGTTAGTCCAAATGGCTTTCAAAAATGTTCATCATTTCTGGAAAATGCTGGAAACATAACCAGGGGTGTTGCACATTTTTCCATGACATATTTGGGCTCTGGATTAAATCATAAAGTATTTGCATTTGGGCATTTAAATGCTATTAAATATTTTAAATGCTCAAATATTCATAAACTAAAATGTTTACTGTTGGATATATTCCAAACAGTAGTCATGATTAGTTTCATGATTTTTGGAAAAGCCCTGACATTTTTTATAAAGCCTAGAAGCTACAGAATAATAGAAAAAGAAAACAAGAAAAGAGAGATAGAGAGAGAAGTACCTGGCGCTCACCCTGCAGCCCACCTGGCCTGGCACTGTGCCGGCCCAGCCCACCTGGCAAGTGCCAGTCATCGGCCGCCTCCCGCCAGAGCAGGCAGGCAGCTGCATGTCGGCCGCGCGCGCCGCCGTGGCCACCTCCTGCTTGCCACCGAGAGGCTCTCGGCCCTTCTAGCGATTCCACGGAGACGCCCCGTGTCCCCTCGCTCCTCTCCCTCACTCGCTGCACCCTCTTCCCTTCCCTGGCTCTCTCCCGAACACACCCGAGCGCCACCGTCGCCACGGCCATAGGCCCTCCCTCGCCTCGCCGACGTGTCCATGGCCTCCGCCGTGATGCCCCCGTCCTCTCCGCCGAGCCACATGACGCCGGACGCCCTGGAGCACCATCGTCGACGCCATCTTCGTCCTCTGCTCCGGCGGCCGCCGTCGACCGATTCGTCATCACCAGGCCGTCCCCGAGCCCTCCGAGATCACCTACGACCTCGCTGTGAGCACCTGCATCTAATCCCCCTAACCCCGCTGCCTCTTGCGCGCCGTAGCCGTCGCCCCCTTGCTGCCCGCAGCACGCCGCCGGCCGAGCTCACCGTCAACGCAGCTCCGGTGACCATTTGGTCACCCCGGCGACTCCAACACGCTCGTAGCACCCCGTAGAGCAGCCCCAGCGCATCAGTTGGCTCGCTTGCAAGCTGCAACACCGATCCCGCGACCACCCGAACTCCGGCCGCCGCCTCAGAGCTCGCCGTCGTCGGCTTCGGCCACCATAGGTCCGGCCACCACCACCACTCGATGCGCGCCAGCGAGAGCTCTCCAACGAGCCCAAGAACGGCCTCGTCCGTGCCCTGTGGGCCTTTTCCGAGCCGCGCCACCGTCTCGGGCCTCGCCGGCGTCGAGTCGCCGGTGGGTTTGACCCACTTTGACCCTGGTCGGGCCCCACCTAGGTCAATGACATGTGGGGCTGGCACTAGCCGGATTAGTTAGATGCTAGTTAGTGCTAATCACCACTATTAGGTGCTAATCCCCTCGCTAAACTAAACCTGAGCCACTGACAAGTGGGCCCCCCTGCTAACTAACCAGATTAGTTTAACTAAAATTAGTTAGTTTAATTAACTACTGACACGCAGGGCCCACATGTCAGTTTGACCTGGACCAGCCCCGTTGACCACTGACGTCACAGTGACGCAATGCTGACGCAATAAGTATTTTCTGGATTTATTTTTATACAGGAAATTCCATAAAATGCTCTAAACTTCTAAAAATCATATAAAATCAACCGTAACTCCAAATGAAACAAATTATATATGAAAAATGATCAGAAAAATCCAATCTATCCATTTGTACCATTTTCATGCATGTTAGAACAACCTATAGCTGCTGTTTAGCACAAGTCATATAAATGGCATTTAAACCTTCACATATGGAGTTTGAATTTGAATCTTGGATTCAAGCCAACTCCATTTAACCTGCTGCTAGTTGCATTAGCTCAAACCACATCATATTGACATGTCATGATCATGCATCATATTGTGCATTGCATTGATTGTGTTCTTCCTTATTTGTCGGTGTTTGTCCCCTCTCGATAGACGTGACTCCGACGATGTGATCGATGACACAAATGAAGAAATATACTATCTTCAGAAGTGCCAGACAAGCAAAACCCCCTTGTTCATTCTGATACAATCCTACTCTCTCGCTCCTGCTCTCTTTTACTGCATTAGGACAACAACGATTCAACTGTTACTTGCTGCGGTAGCTGAACCCCTTTATCCTCTGCATGACCTGTCATTGCCACAGTAAATAGATGAAACCCACTAGCATGAGTAGGAGTTGTTTGAGCCCTGTTGTGCCTACTCATTCATGCTTGTTTGTCATGCCTGCTACTGCTTAGAGTTGAGTCAGGTCTGATTCATCGGGGATGAATCAGAGGTGTATGAATATGTCCTACTGTGTGTGAGCTAAGTGTGTGAATACGATTTGGTAAAGGTAGCGGTGAGAGGCCATGTAGGAGTACATGGTGGGTTGTATCATTGCAGCCGTCCTCAGGAACTGAGTTCTGAGTTTGTGATCCATGAAACAGATACTACCACGCATTGGGCCCGAAACCAATGGACCCTCTCGGCTTCTTAATCACCCTTGTCCTCTGTCCAGGAGTTGCAAGTAGTTTCTGGTGTTTGTAGTTGCTGGAGGCCGTGGGCAGCGCTGACCGGAGGGGTGGGCTGTGATGCGGTAGGCACGTGGCCGGGTATACCGGGCGCCCGTTTGGTGTCACGGAACCCTGTACACATCGTTTGGGGCTGTGAGCGAAACCCCGGCCGGATCTCCTCATGGATGGAACCCGAATAGGTGATAAACCTGGACTAGAGACTTGAGTGTTTAGGTAGGCCGTGGCCGACACCCACGTTGGGCTTCCGCTTGAAGGTTGCCGAGTACATGTCGTGTAAACGGCGGTAAGTGGTGAGAGCGTGTGTGAAGAAGTACACCCCTGCAGGGTTAACATCATCTATTCGAATAGCCGTGTCCGCGGAGAAGGACTTCTGGGTTGCCTGTACAGTTCATAGACAAGTGAAAGTGGATACTCTAAAATGCGCAAGATAAGCGTGAGTGCTATGGATGGCGTTCTTGTAGGGAGACGGGAGCGGATCCATAGTGGTGTATTGATATGGTGAATATGTGGACTCGTGTGCGCCACCTCAAAAGAGTCACTTGCAGTCGTAGTTCAGGATAGCCACTGAGTCAAAGCTGGCTTGCTGCAGTTAAACCCCACCATCCCCTTTGTTGATAATGATGCATTTGTAGTTAGATCTGATGTAAGTCTTGCTGGGAACATTTGTACTCACGTTTGCCTATTTTATGTTTTTGCAGAGAGACGTCCGTCTCGCTAGTAGTACCGTGTGGACTTCGACGTTTAGCTTGTTACCTCAGCTACGATCTTGTGCCCTCAGCAAGATCTGGTAGATAGTCAGGCTTCTCAGCCTTTTTCATTTGTAGATGTCTGTACTCAGGCATGTTAAGCTTCCGCATGTGCTTTGACTTGTATGCTCTGAGTGTTGGGTCATGAGACCCATATTTGTAATATCTCGCTCCTTGGAGCCTATTGAATAAAATACTTGAGTTGTAGAGTCATGTTGTGATGCCATGTTGTATTTGCATATATCGAGCATATTGTGTGTATGTTATTGAAATGCTTGGTATGTGTGGGATCTGACTATCTAGTTGTTTATCCTTAGTAGCCTCTCTTACCGGGAAATGTCTCCTAGTGTTTCCACTGAGCCATGGTAGCTTGCTACTGCTCCGGAACACTTAGGCTGGCCGGCATGTGTCCTTCTTCGTTCCTATGTCTGTCCCCTCGGGGAAATGTCACGCGATGAATTCCGGAGTCCTGTTAGCCCGCTACAGCCCGGTTCACCGGAGTCCTGCTAGCCAAGTGCTACAGCCTGGATTCACTCGCTGATGACCGACACTTTCGTTGCTGGGTCATGTATGCCTGTCCCTGTAAGTTAGTGCCACTTTGGGTTCACGACTAGCCATGTCAGCCCGGGTTCTTTGTCATATGGATGCTAGCGGCTCTATCATATACGTGAGCCAAAAGGCGCAAACGGTCCCGGGCCAGGTAAGATGGCACCCGTGGGAATACCATGCGTGAGGCCGCAAAGTGATATGATGTGTTACATGCTAGATCGGTGTGACTTAGGATCGGGGTCCTGACACCCTTCAACTTATATAAGGAGCGGCAGGGCACCCCAAGAGGAAAAGCAAGAAAATAATCTTTAAGGCTAGACACAACTAAAGGGGAGCTGGCTTATATTGCGTCTCCCTGATGAGCATAATGAGACCTAGCCACAAACACCATGTAGGGGTATATCCGGATGATGTTTCCCGGGGCCCGAAGCTGTCTAAATCCTTGTCTTGTGTGTTGCGTCTCTCGTCCCGATCAACCCCTCTCAAGCTACCACATAGATGCGTTGGCCTCACGACTAAGTCCTCACACTAGGACATCTGTCATGACGTTTCCACGACAGTTGGCGCCCACCATGGGGCCAGGCGCATGGTGGTGTTGAGTTCTTGAAGGGATTTCTCCAGGGATCGAGAAGCTCGTGATGTGTTGGATGAAGAAGAGCCGGCGCAGGAGACGTCATCACCGATGGACAGTCAAAATAACATGTACATGATTTAAGTTTGAGAAAATAGGGTTTCGTGCGTGCTACCGCACACGACTCGAAAGGCAGATGGATTTTTTGGTGCGCCGTCGTTAAGTCATGCGTTTTCAAGAACGATATGATTTTCCAATGTGGCTGCAGATGTTGCAGACATTTTCTCTGAGAGTCACCGAAGTTGTTGTCTCTGATCAAGTTAGTGCAGACGAGCGCATTGTTTCCATCACATCAAGCATCAACCCTGATGATTGCAAGTACTAGTACGTCACTAGAAGACAAGAAGAATATGTTTTGGATCAGTACGTCATTAGAGGCCAAGTTAGTTTTTTCTTTGACAATTCTGACTATTACAAGGAAGCTACGACGAGGTTAATTCCAGAATTAAGAAGGGAAATGTTACCAAGTTGGACTGACCCTTGATTACCAAAAAAAGGAAGGAAAACAATAATAATAAAAAAGGATAAGACTACGACTCGGCGTGGATTCATCCAAACCGGCCACAACTCGGGTGACTCTGCTATTGCGCCGGGGCCCAGCCACCACGTCTCCGGCCGGGCCTCGTATGGCTTCCACTGCCGTCGAGCCGCCCCGGCCGATGAGTTGCCTCCGCCACTGCCATGAGCCGTTCACCGCAACAGCCGCATCAAGCTGACCTCGGTCTATGCCTCGTTGCCACAAGCCGCCGCTGCCGTCATGTCTTGCCTCATCAGCCACGACAGTAGCAAGTCAGCGTCGCCGTCACCTCCAAGCTGCCCCGTCTTGACCGGCCTCTGGGTTACCCCTCGGCCGGCTTGCTACCGCGACCGATTGCGGCCACGTCCTCCTCTCCAGCTGCGCGTCAAGTCGCCCTCGCGGCATTGTTGCTAAACCACCAACGTGGCCTCAACAGCTTAGAGCCGGCCACCTTCCCGAGCACCGGCCTGGTGTCGTCTTTAACCGCCACTTTGGTTTATATCTACTATCGAGCCACCTCGACTCCGCGTGACCCGCCGCCTGCTTAAACTGCAGCAGGGGAAAAGCCGCCGTTGCATTCTTCGTGTCTGTTGTGGTCCGGTGCCTCCGAGGCTCGCCGCTAGCGTCTGAGCCGTTGCTTCCACACCACCAAAGTCATGGGGATTCGGTTGAGAGTATTGGCAAACAGGGAAGTTCACTATGTTGTGAAACCAACACAACAGCATATTGAGGGAGAGTGCCAATGTGATTTTGTTACATTACCTGGGATTTCTGCTGCAGTTTTGTGAACCCCCAAAATGCAAGGGGTGTGATTAGAAGTATGATTCCTATCTCTACTGTCCAAGTTGCCAATTTACAAAAAAATATGACAGATCCGTGTTGTGAAAATATTGCCAGTACTCTCGAGATGGAGCAGATGATAATCATCCAGTTCCAATTAATATTGATGGAAAATCACATGAAGACCCAGACATTAGTGGTATTTCTAGCACGACTGTTGACCCAAACATCAATTTAAAGGATACAAGCTGTTCACATCCAGGACACATTGTGATGGAAGTCTAGGCTCTACTTTAAATACTTTGGTTGATTTTACACCACCATTAAAAACTGATGGGTCAAAGATGGAGAGCAAGAAAAAAAATGCACACATTGGTTCTTGTGCTGGAGTCTATGCGCAAGAACGGAGGGAGTACTACTCTATGGCCTCAATTGCACTCATTAAAAAATGAAGGATAAGGAGGGTGGTGGCCATTGTATCAGAAGTTTAAAGCTACTAGCACTATTGCATGGAAAAGCCAAGATGTATTTATCCACTATCAGCATCCGGGTTCATCCGATAAAATACCAGGTGCTATTTTTTCTATCTATTTTTAAGTACATATCAATTTACCCAAGAACAATTACTCTGGCTCGCAATGTTTTCTATGCAGGACAATTATTCATTGAAAAAATGATCGTTATGTCACGGATATAAAGCTTGCGCTACTATTATCAAAGCGTCAGCATCCAACCATAACACATTGTTCAACAAATGTGTGTGTAAGCCGCCGCCTCAGTGGCCTAGACTACAACAACAACACCGCGGCCGGCTCACTCATCTCCGCCGGTTTACAACACCATGGACAACTCATCTATCTGCTCCTATGGCCGACTCGGCCATGATTGATTTCAGCTTCACCATGGTGATCATCAACTCTGTGGTGGATAATCACTAGACTGGCATATCAGGTGAAATCCATCCAGTATATTTTATATTACATATTATTTTCTTTAAAAGAGCAATTACTTTCGCTTGCAAGTTCTCCCATGCAGGACTCAAATCGGTCTATATCACGGTCAACTATGGAGAATGTCGAGCCAACTCATTGAGTCGTCTTAAGACTCGGGGGCTACATGGACATGGCTCAGTTAAATGTTGCCAGTTTAAAGGCCATCAAGAAAAATTCCGGCTCAAGAAGAATTTATCTCTCGCAAAGCTCGAGTTCTCAGGGAAAATTAAAGGGACCAAAGAGAGTCTGTTGCAAAGCACAACTGAAACATAGGCACCCTGCTTCAAAGACCAACTGGGGGCTGGTCGTATTCGAACCTTAGCTATTAACCCCTTTTGGGTCCGACTTTCATCGTATTCAAATCAGAGTCGTTAAAAAAGTCTCAAGGTCATTTGGGGGCTTCCTGTTCAAACATAGGTCATATTCGAACCAAAGAGAACATAGCTGTCGGTACCCTCTTGATCGGTGCAATGCCAAACCCACTAGGGGGTTTCTTGATCATATTCGAATCATAGCTTAATCCCTTTTGGGTCCGACTTTGATCGTATTCGAATCGGAGTCATTAAAAAAAGTCTCAAGGTCATTTGGGGGCTTCCTGTTCAAACATAGGTCGTATTCGAACCAAAGAGAACATAGTTGTCGGTACCTTCTTGATCGGCGCAATGCCAAACCCATTAGGGGGCTTCTTGATCATATTCGAATCATAGCTTAACCCCTTTTGGGTCCGACTTTGATCGTATTCGAACCGTAGTCATTAAAAATGTCTCAAGGTCATTTGGGGGCTTCCTGTTCAAACATAGGTCGTATTCGAACCAAAGAGAACATAGCTGTCGGTACCCTCTTGATCGGCGCAATGCCAAAACCACTAGGGGGCTTCCTGATCATATTTGAATCCTAGCTTAACCCCTTTTGGTCCGGCTTACTGATTGTATTCAAATCAGAAGCCTCGCCTTTTCTCTCTGTTTGGCTTAAGTTTTTGTTTAAACAATCTTTGGGTTTGTCTTGAGACTTTTTGCTCATATCTGAAGCATATATATGTGGTTTCGATTAACCCGGCTTGACTTTGGATGATAAGTCGCCAGTATATGACAATCATAAACATTTGGAAGTTTTGGCTTCTAAAGATTGGGTTATCACCCTTACTGCATTGGTCTCATAAGCCGGTAGTACGATTTTATCACAGGTTCTTCTAAACCGGCCCTGGCTATGGACTTTAAGTCCCCAGTATCATTTTGGATTGCGCCATGGGAATAATGTGCTTATAAATCATTGGATTGTTACCTTCACTGCATATGGTGATGTAAGTCGACAGTCTAAGTCAATTCTACAGGTATGTTTCCCTGGTTATATAAATATGTGAGGTTTATTAACCCACACTGGCTTTTGACTTTAAGTCACCAATATGTTTAGGCTTGAATGTCCTGGCTTAGTCTTTTCAGTAATTACATAAGACTATATTATGTTTGGGTTGTTACCTGCCCTGGCTTTTGATGTTAAGTCACCAGGGCATATGTTGTTTAAACACTGTGCGGGATTTGCAGAACTATGACTTATATAAATGCTTGAGTCCAAGCTCATCATTAAAATTGACGCTTCATAATGATTATCCCTTCTGGATTTTCTCAAAGGCTATAAGTCATCGGGTTATAAAAATTCTGGCTTACAATGGAGGCGTATTAAATTGCCATCAGCCAAGAGCTGCCGGGTATTTAAACTCCGGATTTACTTGTCAACAGATAAGGTATTCAAAGTCGCTTTGGTGCAATGGCTATTATTTTATCAATGGATATGATTTATTCTACAATGGATGGAATAGTCCCGAGTCGCTGCTGGCTTACGACCCAACACTTGGGGGTTACATTATTCAGATTGAGGTTATATCAAATATGCAAGTCCCATGTCACTGCCAGCATACACCATGGCACTTGGGGGCTAATGTAAAGTCATTTTTTGATCAACTTATTGAAGACCCGACTCACCCCATTGTAATGAGCCGGCCCTTGGGGGCGACCAATTGCTCCTGTCAAAAATTCAAGGTACACAAGCCTTAGACCATTATATTGAAAGATCCAGTATTCAGTTGGTAGAGTACAAAGCTCTTAACCTTATGGACAGGGGTTCAAGCCCCATGGTGGATATTACATCATATGATATTATTATCTATGAATTATATACAAAGTCCCAACTCAGTATTATCTTACTTAGCCGGCCCTTGGGGCCTACACGTTGCTATTCAAGTTTGCATGATTATAAATACAAAGTCCCTGCTCATTATTGCATAATAACCCGGCCCTTGGGGGCTACACTGGTTGAAGTTTTTATGAGCATAAGGCAATTACAAGTCGCAGGTCGCTGCAAGCATGATAACCCGACACTTGGGGGCTACAGGTGATATACATATAAGGGAGAAAAGTCTTCAAATTCTCAGTTTTGAGCAGACCAGATTGACTCGGTGTCTGCAACAATCATGACCCGATGTCGGCAACAATTATGACTCGGCATCATCTATTTATGTCGGTGTACAAAAGTAGGGGCTCTCCTTTTTGACCCCTTTACTTGTGCACGGGCAGTCGGAGCCACACGCCATGGCCGCACATAGCAGGGCAAAGGAGAGAAGCCGGAGAGAAGCCGAAGGCTCAAGATGAAAAGGCAACATCAAGGACCAAGGCCACAAAGTGCAGATGGGTGACGTAGGTTTCCCCGGCAAGACCCTTGCCGGGGCAGCCTCCGCAGCCCTGGCAAGCCCCTTGCCGGGGCAGCTCGCCCGCACCAGCGGAGCAGGCCACCCTTGAACCCATGGCCTCCAATATCAACAACCACGTTGGACCAGGGCTCGGGAGCCACCTCCATGGTGGCATGCAAATCTTTGTGAAGACATAGAATGCTCAAGATCAGATGAGGATTGGAAGTAGGGATGCAATGGGTCGGGTTTGGGGCGGGTGGAGTTGGTCCAAATCCAACCCATGACCCATCTTCCCGCCCTCTGCCCATCCACCAAAGTATCCATGGGCACAACTTGTGCCCATGCCCAAATCCACTGGATACCCAGATACCCATGGAGCTCCATTGGCATAGAAAAATCAGCATGAAAACTTCCCACAGAACAAATCAAAACAGAAGTTGCATAAATAAAGTACGTAGCATATTTAAATTCAAATGCACTACCAACATTATGTGCACTAGTAATTGGAGACCCATCCGGCTGTCCACAAGAGCACACTTGGCTCCAAATTAGTCTTCAGTAATGATGGAGTCATTTTCATCCTGACATATGGTCCCATGTGTCATAAGGGTATCCACTTGATATCCATGGAGCGGAAATTGTAACCGTGCCCAACCCGACCGTTCGCGGATATCCAAATCCATGGATCCATGTGTCAGGACCCCGACTCAATGCCACATCGATCTAGCATGTAACACCTCATATCACTTTGCGGCCTCACGCACGGTATTCCCACGGGTGTCGCCTTACCTTTGCCCGGGACCGTTTGCGCCTTTTGGCACACATATATGATAGTGTCGCTAGCATCCATATGATAAGGAGCCCGGGCTGACATGGCTAGTCGTAAACCCAAAGTGGCACTAACTTACAGGGACAGGCATCCATGACCCAGCATCGAACGTGTCGGTCATCAGCGAGTGAATCCAGGCTGTAGCACTGGGCTAGCAGGACTCCGGTGAACCGGGCTGTAGCGGGCTAACAGGACTCCGATATTCATCGCGTGACATTTCCCCGAAGGGACAGACAGAGGAACGAAGAAGGACACATGCCGGCCAGCCTAAGTGTTCCGGAGCAGTAGCAAGCTACCATGGCCCGGTGGAAACACTAGGAGACATTTTCCGGTAAGAGAGGCTACTAAGAATAAACAACTAGATAGTCAGATCCCACACATACCAAGCATTTCAATAACATACACACAATATGCTCGATATGTGCTAACACAACATGGCATCACAACATGACTCTACGACTCAAGTATTTATTCATTAGGCTCCGAGGAGCGAGATATTACAAACAGGGGTCTCATGACCCAACATTCAGAGCATACAAGTCAAAGCACAAGTGAAAGCTATCATGTCTGAGTACAGACATCTATAAATGAAAAAGGCTGAGAAGCCTGACTATCTACCAGATCCTGCCGAGGGCACAAGATCGTAGCTGAGGTAACAAGCTAAACGTCGAAGTCCACGCGGAACTACTAGCGAGACCGAAGTCTCTCTGCAAAACATAAAATAGGCAAACGTGAGTACAAATGTACCCAGCAAGACTTACATCAGAACTAACTACATATGCATCATTATCAACAAAGGGGATGGTGGGGTTTAACTGCAGCTAGCCAGCTTTGACTCTGTGGCTATCCTGAACTACGACTGCAAGTAACTCTTTTGAGGTGGCGCACACGAGTCCACATATTCACCAACCAATACACCACTATGGATCCGCTCCCGTCTCCCTACGAGAACGCCATCCATAGCACTCATGCTTATCTTGCGTATTTTAGAGTATCCACTTTCACTTGTCTATGAACTGTACAGGCAACCCAGAAGTCCTTTTCCGCGGACACGGCTATTCGAATAGATGATGTTAACCCTGCAGGGGTGTACTTCTTCACACACGCTCTCACCACTTACCGCCATTTACACGACATGTACTCAGCAACCTTCAAGCGGAAGCCCAAGGCGGGTGTCGGCCACGGCCTGCCTAAACACTCAAGTCTCTAGTCCAGGTTTATCGCCTATTCGGGTTCCATCCATGAGGAGATCCGGCCGGAGTTTCGCTCACAGCCCCAAACGATGTGAATAGGGTTCCGTGACACCAAACGGGCGCCCGGTTTACCCGGCCACGTGCCTACCGCATCACAGCCCACCCCTACGGTCAGCGCTGCGCACGGCCTCTAGCATACTACAAACACCAGAAACTACTTGCAACTCCTGGACAGAGGACAAGGGTGATCAAGAAGCCGAGAGAGTCCATTGGTTTCGGGCCCAATGCGTGGTAGTAGCTGAATCATGGATCACAAACACAGAACTCAGTTCCTGAGGACGGCTGCAATGAGACAACCCACCATGTACTCCTACATGGCCTCTCACCGCTACCTTTACCAAATCGTATTCACACACTTAGCTCACACAAACAGTAGGACATGTTCACACACCTCTGATTCATCCCCGATGAATCAGACCTGACTCAACTCTAAGCAGTAGCAGGCATGACAAACAAGCATGAATGAGTAGGCACAACAGGGCTCAAACAACTCCTACTCATGCTAGTGGGTTTCATCTATTTACTGTGGCAATGACAGGTCATGCAGAGGATAAAGGGGTTCAGCTACCGCAGCAAGTAACAGATGAATCGGTGTTGTCCTAATGCATTAAAAGAGAGCAGGAGCGAGAGAGTAGGATTGTATCGGAATAAACAAGGGGGTTTTGCTTGCCTGGCACTTCCGAAGATAATATAGCTCTTCATCAGTGTCATCGATCTCATCGTCGGAACCACGTCTATTGAGAGGGAACAACCATCGACAAACAAGAAGAAACACAATCAATGCAATGCAACAATATGATGCATGATAATGACATGGCAATATGCTGGTGTTTTGGGCTAATGCACCTAGCTATGCTTTAAATGAAGTTGGTTTGAATACATGATTCAAATTCAAACTCCATATGTGATTATTTAAATGCCATTCACTTCATTTGTCCTAAACAGTAGTGATAAGTTGTTCTAACATGCATGGAAATGGTACAGATGGATAGATTGGATTTTTCTGATCATTTTTCATATATAACTTGTCTGATTTGGAGTTACAGATTAAAAGTTATGAATTTTTGAAGTTTAAACTATATTCTGGAATTTCCTATATTAGAATAAATCCAGAAATTAATTTATTGCGTCAGCCATGCGTCAGGATGACGTCAGGGTCAACGGAGACGTCCAGGTCAAACCTGACTGTGGGTCCAGGGTGTCAGGGTAATTAGATTAGTTAAAGTTTAATTTAAACTAAACCTATTTAGTTAACAGGGCTGGGCCCCACCTGTCATTGACTCATCGGAGTCAACCAGGGCCCACCCGCGGTCAAACCCAGGTCGGCTGCACCGGCGTTTAGCCGCCGGCGAGCCCGACGCGGCGGCGGAAGTGGTTTTGGCCGTTCCGGCAACCAAACGAGTCGCTGAGGCCATCGGAGTGGAGCTGGGGAGGAGCCGCAGCTCTTGGTGGAGTCCGTTGGGGTCGGGGTGGCCGGAGTTGGCGCCGGCGGCGACTTTGGCGGCCACCGAAGTTCGGCCGAAGGCGAACTTGACGCTAGAGGGGTCGGTGAGGTGCGGGGAGTAGCTGGTTAGGTGCTACGTGACGTGGTGAGCATGATGGACACCAGTTTGTGGCCGGAGGGTGACCGGGAGCATGTCGGCGACGAGCTCCGCGGCGGTGGGTGCGGTTGAGCTCCGGGAGGTCGCTACACAGCTCGGGAGCAAGAAAAGAAGGGAGGGGAAGATGGCTAAGCTCACGGGGAGTTCGACGAAGCACTTGGTGCGGCCGGGGACGGGCCAGAGCGACGTCGGCGTTGAAGGGGATCTCCGGCGACGGCGGTTCGGTCGGGGTCGATGCGGTGGGCTCGGGCCTTGCCAGCGCTCGGGGCTCGGCTTGCTCGAAGGAGAGGAGGGTGGCGGAGCTCCTGGACACGGCGGCACGGCGTGGGGTTGACGGAGGGCGTGGCTACGGCGAGGGGGTGGCGGAGATGGCGTCGGCCATGGCGGGGGAGCGCGAGAGAGAGGAGTTGGGGGAGAATGGAGGTGTCCTGGGGGTTCACGGCGCGGCGTGGAGTTCATCCATCCAGCCACGAGGCGAGGAGGTGAAGCAGGGCGACGGCCAGCTGCGTGGCGCACGCTGCGGCCGCCGTCGGGCACCTGCCTGCCTGCCTGGCCGGCAAGCAGCTCGCTGGAGCGGCGCTGGGCTGGGCCGGCAGGTGGGCCGGGTGCTGGGCGCCAGGTAAGTTTCCCTGTTACTCCCTGTTTTCTGTTTTTTTAATTCCTCTGCAACTTTGTTGAATTATTAAAAATACTTAGGCAACTCCTAAAATCACCAAACTACTCCTGGTCCATAGTTGGATTATTTCCAACATGAAACATTTTAGTTTGGAGATATTTGAGCATTTGAAATATTTTATATAATTTTAAATGCCCAAATTCAAATATCTATGATTTAATTCAAAGACCCTAAGATGACCTAGGAAAATATGCATCACTTTTGGCAGAGTTTCTGAACCAAGACAAAAATGATGGGCATTTTAGAAGGGCATTTCAGGTTCATTGAAAAAGTTTTTAGTAAACCCTAGTTGGTTTCAGAGGGGGCTGGGGGTTCTGTCATCCCCATTTCAGGTTTCTGATGAAAGAATAGACATGATGCAACACTCCAATGCATGAACTAGCTAGGGTGTGACAACTCACCCCCACTAAACAAGAATCTCGCCCCGAGATTCAAGACGTGAGGTAAGAGGATAAGGGAGTCACAAAACTATCACAATCTTCATGATCCAGGTTGCACTTCATAAGAACCTTGATTCGATCATCATCTTGTCTCGGTGTCTTGCTCTGGGAACTCCAACTAACATGACGAGAAGAGGAAAGGAAAACTCTAGAAGAATCTATCTTCTCGAAGACCGAACAACTCAGGATCAACTCATGGGATGAGACATTGTCACATCTCTCGAGCTGAGACACGAAGCATACATCTGAGGAAATGGAGTGAGACAGATGACGAGGGCTCGCTAGGTAGACAACAATTCCATACTTTTAAACGGTGGTAAATGATTGTCAACGTAGCGAGGAATTGGGTTGCCATGATACCATATCGAGACACCTGAGGGATGGTGACTCGTAGATATATATCCCCCGTAAGTGGCAAAAAGAATTACCTTTGATTCAGAGATCATTGAAACTCTTTAAACCAGCCTAAGGCAATTCTCGAGCGATCGTTTGGAGGGGGTCGGTAGAATGGCATACTCGGACTTGGATGATGTGGATTACCTTGTTGAAGACAACGTAATGGATGAATTTGCTTACCACCGGAAATGGAAGAGACCCATGGTAGAATGGCACATTGGCGGTGCAAGCTGGGAACAAAATGCAAATGCTGGGAATGATTCTGGTAACTAGGGAAGAACCCAACAATAGAGAGTGAATTCACTGTTTGAAAAGGTCATAGCATTGCCGAGGAAACTGAGAGGAATCCCAGTTAGAGCCGATGATAACACGTAGCGCTTGTGCGTGCTCTCAAGAACTTGAGCATTTCCACAATCATCAAGGTTTTATCAATATCCGTGTCAAGGGTGCTGACAACACAACATACTACCATGATGAATAGCGATGGACGATGCAGATGCTAAGGAAGATAACACTTTCTCAGATTTCACCTTAGCGAGGCCAAGGAACCAAAATCTGCATGATCGACCGAGAGACATTTAGCACTCGGCTTCTAATGTTCTCCTTGATGTGCTAGTGTAACCCATCCATAGCTATGGTTTGATATCTAAAACATCAAGTAAAAAGGTCGGACTTCGGAACACAGAAATCCATAGGGGCAACTAGGGAGTAAATCCTACGAAATCCCTATGGGGAGGTGGCCAACTTCCTCAAATCAAGATACTACAACAGGAGGTCTTCCGGCTGGGTGTGTTGGCCACGACATCCACTTTACCGGTTATCGCGAGACCAATATTATAGTTCTTGGGAAATGTTCCAACCATCACATCTGCCTGAGATTCAGATCTGGTTGGTGTCAGAATATTCCAGACTCATCAAGTCTAGAAAGAAAAATGAAAGTTTACAGCACAAATCGACGAGGCGGCGTTGTGATATTCTCGGGGAATGAAATACGGCAGTAAGCTCCAAGACATGAGCTGGTTCTGCTACAACATGTGAACACGTTGTCCCAGACAAGCATGACCACGTGGTAGTCTTATAATAAAACACTACCGAGTTCAGGTGGGGAACCATCAACGAGGATATCAAAATCCTTGCATAAGGCATGCTCTTAAGAAGGAACTTCTTCTCCTTGAACAAATCAATCAGTGGCTTGGTGTGCTCGGAACACATATGGAATGAAGGTTGCAAGTCTCCAGACCACAGAATACTTCGCACGTATGCATGACTGACTTGGGATGATTCCAGAGGAAGCAAAACTAACTTTCTCAAATTCACGGCGGCAACTTTCACTAAATGCACATGTGTAAGAGGAAGCCACTCCTTTCATCAAACACATACTTCATGAGCTAGCATGAAGAAAATGCTTTCAAAAGTTTCCAACACTAACTTGTTGTCCAACAAGATCATGGAGGAGATAAGGATGTTGTCAATGGGCTCAACAACAATTCATCTGGGTTTCCTTTCAAAAGGAATTCCATAGTTAAGTGAACAAGTGATAGCATTGGTCAGACCCAAAAGATATAATGGTGTATGCTCGAGGGATCAACCACGAGTAAGACAACATTACGAGCATCGTTGGTACTGATTTGATTTGACGATAGCCCACACTCAAATCAAAGGATTGATAAGACAATAGGTCCAGCAACTGATCACAGGGACCAATCGATGAAGATATCATCTTTCTTCAACACACTCTACACAAGAATATCCCTTTGGAACGAACTAAGTTAGGCAAGCTTTTATCTTCCAATTCTCCAAGTTGTTGTCTAGCTTAACCAACTAGCTCAGGGATATCCAACACAGATTCTTGGAGAAAGGGTGGTTCACAAGAAACCAACTTGATCACGAGTTCAACATAACAGTCAGGAAACAACCCGGTAACACTTCCAAGAAGATATTTGGAAAGTCACGAACCACCGATATGTTAGTAAGCTCGAGAACAATCTTGCTTTTTGAGGCAAGACCATATGATCAATAGAGCGAAGATTTGAAATAATCCTAACTCATCGATCCAGGAGTGCACCGAGATCAAGGACTAGGTAGCACAATCAGTCTTAGGGTGACGATTCAATAATCAACACGCTAAGAATGAGGTTATCGTCCATTTAACAACCAAGCAACAGAGTTGCTAGCAGTATTGATTTCACACGCCATGATTCATTTGTCGGCATTTCGGTTACAATAACACAGGAATCGAGGAATGAACAATGATGGCAAGAAGTATCACTGTACCAAGAGTTCATAGGATGGTGTGCAATTCCTATAACAATCCCGATATAAAAGATGGTAATACTCCAAGGTAGAACAGAGCAAAAGCTGGATTGGCATTTTGATCTGCGGAGTACAATTGTTTTGACCCAATCCTAGATATGGAAGAGGTACTGGAGTTTGTTTCTCCTAGTCATTCCGCGATAGAATGGCTTGACGGACCACAAGAGTAATAGGCATCGATAAACGAACGAACGCATACTCTTGACTATCAATTGATAGACGAAGGTCAGTAGACAACTAAAGAGGGACAACTCAAAGGAACATATAACTTTTTGAGTTGTGGATGCGTATATTAGTATGTCGAATCAGGTTCAACATAATTCTTCCGGATAACCCATGTAGAAAGATTGAGCTGGCAGAGTCACAATATAGCATGGAGAACTCATCAAGAGCACTCTGGTTGTGATCGTTTAGTTCAACGAGGAAATTCTGCCATAAGTAGTTCATGGTATTTGGAAGAAGAAGATACCACAGACTTCAAGGACTATCGCAAAGGTTACTAATAACCTAAGGGAGCTAGCAATTACTATCAACATGAAGTAAGTAGGGTGAATCTCGGGTTCAAAACCCAAGGAGTAGAATACCTACTACTAAGTGGCATCACGGGATGCTTTCGAGAATAAAAGCCAGAATCATCACACTGGGACACAAAACATGGCTAGACTACTAGATGATCCCCTGAGACACCTAGGGGCATAATAATAACTCCAACATAAAGGTCGAGGCAGTAGAGTACCTCAACTCAACAATTTGTGTGATTAACATGGCCTAAAAGACATTGAAACCAGAGGAAAAAGGATTTTGCAAATGCATCAGACTCTTTGGAAACCTGGGATGACTCGGACAGCATAACGGCTGTAAATGCTCAGAAAAGATTTGAGACATGCTACAAAAATGGTGGCATAGCCACTCAGAAGCACAATACCAGGGTTTCGAGATCAACAGTTAACATACAGAAGTAATAGGAACTGAAACGAGGCTTAAGTCCAACAATCTTACAAGTCTACAGATTAGTAACACGTGATCCTGATAGAAAGAAGAGATAGCCTAGTTCTTAATCCCCGTAGAAGAGAAGATGATGACTCAGATCAGAAGGGCATAAGGTATAAGGAGTAAAAAGAGCCTTACGTTCCATCCCACAATCAATTCCCTTATATAACTAAAGAATTTCTAGACTCAACTTCGACCAGTTTGGCTTGGTAATCCTACAGGCAGTCAAGCTCTGATTCCAAACGCTGTCAGGACCCCGACTCAATGCCACATCGATCTAGCATGTAACACCTCATATCACTTTGCGGCCTCACGCACGATATTCCCACGGGTGTCGCCTTACCTTTGCCCGGGACCGTTTGCGCCTTTTGGCACACGTATATGATAGTGTCGCTAGCATCCATATGATAAGGAGCCCGGGCTGACATGGCTAGTCGTAAACCCAAAGTGGCACTAACTTACAGGGACAGGCATCCATGACCCAGCATCGAACGTGTCGGTCATCAGCGAGTGAATCCAGGCTGTAGCACTGGGCTAGCAGGACTCTGGTGAACCGGGCTGTAGCGGGCTAACAGGACTCCGGTATTCATCGTGTGACATTTCCCCTAAGGGACAGACACAGGAACGAAGAAGGACACATGCCGGCTAGCCTAAGTGTTCCGGAGCAGTAGCAAGCTACCATGGCCCGGTGGAAACACTAGGAGACATTTCCCGGTAAGAGAGGCTACTAAGAATAAACAACTAGATAGTCAGATCCCACACATACCAAGCATTTCAATAACATACACACAATATGCTCGATATGTGCAAACACAACATGGCATCACAACATGACTCTACGACTCAAGTATTTATTCATTAGGCTCCGAGGAGCGAGATATTACAAACAGGGGTCTCATGACCCAACATTCAGAGCATACAAGTCAAAGCACAAGCGGAAGCTATCATGTCTGAGTACAGACATCTATAAATGAAAAAGGCTGAGAAGCCTGACTATCTACCAGATCCTGCCGAGGGCACAAGATCGTAGCTGAGGTAACAAGCTAAACGTCGAAGTCCACGCGAAACTACTAGCGAGACCGAAGTCTCTCTGCAAAACATAAAATAGGCAAACGTGAGTACAAATGTACCCAGCAAGACTTACATCAGAACTAACTACATATGCATCATTATCAACAAATGGGATGGTGGGGTTTAACTGCAGCAAGCCAGCTTTGACTCTGTGGCTATCCTGAACTACGACTGCAAGTAACTCTTTTGAGGTGGCACACACGAGTCCACATATTCACCAACCAATACACCACTATGGATCCGCTCCCGTCTCCCTACGAGAACGCCATCCATAGCACTCACGCTTATCTTGCGTATTTTAGAGTATCCACTTTCACTTGTCTATGAACTGTACATGCAACCCAGAAGTCCTTTTCCGCGGACACGGCTATTCGAATAGATCATGTTAACCCTGCAGGGGTGTACTTCTTCACACACGCTCTCACCACTTACCGCCATTTACACGACATGTACTCGGCAACCTTCAAGCGGAAGCCCAACGTGGGTGTCGGCCAGGGCCTGCCTAAACACTCAAGTCTCTAGTCCAGGTTTATCGCCTATTCGGGTTCCATCCATGAGGAGATCCGGCCGGAGTTTCGCTCACAGCCCCAAACGATGTGAACAGGGTTCCGTGACACCAAACGGGCGCCCAGTTTACCCGGCCACGTGCCTACCGCATCACAACCCACCCCTACGGTCAGCGCTGCGCACGGCCTCCAGCATACTACAAACACCAGAAACTACTTGCAACTCCTGGACAGAGGACAAGGGTGATCAAGAAGCCGAGAGGGTCCATTGGTTTCGGGACCAATGTGTGGTAGTAGCTGAATCATGGATCACAAATACAGAACTCAGTTCCTGAGGACGGCTGCAATGAGACAACCCACCATGTACTCCTACATGGCCTCTCACCGCTACCTTTACCAAATCGTATTCACACACTTAGCTCACACAAACAGTAGGACATGTTCACACACCTCTGATTCATCCCCGATGAATCAGACCTGACTCAACTCTAAGCAGTAGCAGGCATGACAAACAAGCATGAATGAGTAGGCACAACAGGGCTCAAACAACTCCTACTCATGCTAGTAGGTTTCATCTATTTACTGTGGCAATGACAGGTCATGCAGAGGATAAAGGGGTTCAGCTACCGCAGCAAGTAACAGATGAATCGGTGTTGTCCTAATGCATTAAAAGAGAGCAGGAGCGAGAGAGTAGGATTGTATCGGAATAAACAAGGGGGTTTTGCTTGCCTGGCACTTCCGAAGATAATATAGCTCTTCATCAGTGTCATCGATCTCATCGTCGGAACCACGTCTATTGAGAGGGAACAACCATCGACAAACAAGAAGAAACACAATCAATGCAATGCAACAATATGATGCATGATAATGACATGGCAATATGCTGGTGTTTTGGGCTAATGCACCTAGCTATGCTTTAAATGAAGTTGGTTTGAATACATGATTCAAATTCAAACTCCATATGTGATTATTTAAATGCCATTCACTTCATTTGTCCTAAACAGTAGTGATAAGTTGTTCTAACATGCATGGAAATGGTACAGATGGATAGATTGGATTTTTCTGATCATTTTTCATATATAACTTGTCTGATTTGGAGTTACAGATTAAAAGTTATGAATTTTTGAAGTTTAAACTATATTCTGGAATTTCCTATATTAGAATAAATCCAGAAATTAATTTATTGCGTCAGCCATGCGTCAGGATGACGTCAGGGTCAACGGAGACGTCCAGGTCAAACCTGACTGTGGGTCCAGGGTGTCAGGGTAATTAGATTAGTTAAAGTTTAATTTAAACTAAACCTATTTAGTTAACAGGGCTGGGCCCCACCTGTCATTGACTCATCGGAGTCAACCAGGGCCCACCCGCGGTCAAACCCAGGTCGGCTGCACCGGCGTTTAGCCGCCGGCGAGCCCGACGCGGCGGCGGAAGTGGTTTTGGCCGTTCCGGCAACCAAACGAGTCGCGGAGGCCATCAGAGTGGAGCTGGGGAGGAGCCGCAGCTCTTGGTGGAGTCCATTGGGGTCGGGGTGGCCGGAGTTGGCGCCGGCGAAGACTTTGGCGGCCACCGGAGTTCGGCCGAAGGCGAACTTGACGCTAGAGGGGTCGGTGAGGTGTGGGGAGTAGCTGGTTAGGTGCTACGTGACGTGGTGAGCATGATGGACACCAGTTTGTGGCCGGAGGGTGACCGGGAGCACGTCGGCGACGAGCTCCGTGGCGGTGGGTGCGGTTGAGCTCCGGGAGGTCGCTACACAGCTCGGGAGCAAGAAAAGAAGGGAGGGGAAGATGGCTAAGCTCACGGGGAGTTCGACGAAGCACTTGGTGCGGCCGGGACGGGCCGGAGCGACGTCGGCGTTGAAGGGGATCTCCGGCGACGGCGGTTCGGTCGGGGTCGATGCGGTGGGCTCGGGCCTTGCGAGCGCTTGGGGCTCGGCTTGCTCGAAGGAGAGGAGGGTGGCGGAGCTCCTGGACACGGCGGCACGGCGTGGGGTTGACGGAGGGCGTGGCTACGGCGAGGGGGTGGCGGCGATGGCGTCGGCCATGGCGGGGGAGCGCGAGAGAGAGGAGTTGGGGGAGAATGGAGGTGTCCTGGGGGTTCACGGCGCGGCGTGGAGTTCATCCATCCAGCCACGAGGCGAGGAGGTGAAGCAGGGCGACGGCCAGCTGCGTGGCGCACGCTGCGGCCGCCGTCGGGCACCTGCCTGCCTGCCTGGCCGGCAAGCAGCTCGCTGGAGCGGCGCTGGGCTGGGCCGACAGGTGGGCCGGGTGCTGGGCGCCAGGTAAGTTTCCCTGTTACTCCCTGTTTTCTGTTTTTTTAATTCCTCTGCAACTTTGTTGAATTATTAAAAATACTTAGGCAACTCCTAAAATCACCAAACTCCTGGTCCATAGTTGGATTATTTCCAACATGAAACATTTTAGTTTGGAGATATTTGAGCATTTGAAATATTTTATATAATTTTAAATGCCCAAATTCAAATATCTATGATTTAATTCAAAGACCCTAAGATGACCTAGGAAAATATGCATCACTTTTGGCAGAGGTTCTGAACCAAGACAAAAATGATGGGCATTTTAGAAGGGCATTTCAGGTTCATTGAAAAAGTTTTTAGTAAACCCTAGTTGGTTTTAGAGGGGGCTGGGGGTTCTGTCATCCCCATTTCAGGTTTCTAATGAAAGAATAGACATGATGCAACACTCGAATGCATGAACTAGCTAGGGTGTGACACCATGGGCGGAAATGCGCTCCATACCCTTGCCCAACCGGGTCGGGTATCCACGGATATCCAGATCCATGGATAAAATTGCCATCCCTAATCGGAAGGCAACACTCCCCGTCAAGATGCTTACCGAAGAAACCCACAAGACCCCCGGCAAGATCCTTGCCAGGGACGCCAGCGTGCCACGGCAAAGACCCTTACCGGGCCACCCGGCAAGACCCTTGCCGAGCCACCCAACAAGACCCTTGCCAGAGGCGAGAGTAGGGCCACTGCCAGGCCTGCACCAACCACATTCCCGCTGCCGTTCACATGCAGCTGCCAGCCAAACCAGCTGGGCAGGCACCTGCGTGGCAACATGCAGCTTCCAGGCCAACTCAGCACACACCTGCGTGGCGGCATGCAGATCTTTGTGGAGGCTCCACCACCGCGCCACCTCAGCTGCTTGCCTGCCTACATGGCACCGCATGCATCGCTGGCCAGGGCGCGTGTCGAAGCGAGGAGGAGCGGCGACGGACGGGATGGGCCTCGCTCCCGTCCCCGATAAAGTGAAGGGACACCTAAGCCATGCATTAAATGCATCTTGTCCTATAATATGGGCGATAAGCTCACAATACTGTAGGCTCTTTCCACCTCCTGTGTGCCACTGTGGCAGCCCCTTTCGCCTATAAAAGGAGGCCCAAGGCATACAGGAAAAGGATTCGGCTCTTTCGAACCACACAACACCTGTAGCTAGTTCGGGAGATCAAGAACACTCAATACATCCACCAAGCAGGACTAGGGTTTTACGCATCCTCGCGGCCCGAACCTGGGTAAACAATCCTCATGCCAATTGCTAATCCTGCTCTTCTCACAACCCCGCGCCCCGCAACTGTAGTAGGGATTCTCGTGATCCCATAGGTGTCGTTTCCCACCAACATCTTTGGCGCGCCAGGTAGGGGGTGCAATTGTGAGAATCTGGTCTAGCAGTTGACCTAGCCGTTCTCCATCGCCATGGCTCCTAAGAAGAAGACGACCACGACGATCGGTTCGTCTGGGACCGGATTGCCAATACCGGTGCAGACCAGTAGCGGGCCAGTCGTGGAGAGAACCCGTGGCGCAGCCTACGAACATCCACATCACCTTGGCGGTCCAGTCCTGGCGAGCGGTGTCGTTCGCGTGCCAGGCGACGAGCCACTAGTCGCGGGCTCTAGAGACGGAGTCAGGCCCCTGCGGGCGGCGCGGGGCCCTCCAGGGGGGCCGCCACCCCGCCAGACGGCGGCGCGATGGCCTCCAAGATGCCAACACCGGCGCCCATCGTGCGCTCTTCTCAGGTTGTACGTGACGAGCAGCGCCACCCTGCTGGTGACCCTGGGCACCGTCCTGGGAAGAGTCCCATGCGCCCTTCACATGATGAGGCAGGCCAGCATGCGTGCTGAGGTGCTGACAGGGATGGCGAACGGCTGCGGGGCCGTGACACAGCTCCTTCTAACGCGGTTAGAAGTCGAGGCGCATCGCGGTCCACCCAGCTTTCGCCGCCACCCATGCCAGAAGAAGCCCTAGCACGCGCGCAACCGCTCCTCGATTTTCCTCCCGCCGCGGAGAAGCTCGACGAATGGAGGGCCACTGTCCGGAGCCTCGTCGGCATCGCCAACAACGATCAGTTGTGGCCGGCGGGACCCATAGGCCGTCGCTTCATCGGGCCACCGCAGCCAGCGGAGGCCGGGCCGGAGGCAATGCGGCCACAGTGCACTCCCCTCCTCCATCCCGACCATCGCGGGTGTCGATCCATCGCGATGACGCTCGTGATGATATCTCCATAGCATCGTCCGACCCGCGAACCCACCGCGACCAACGCCAGGTTCTTCGGGAGCGAGTTCATGAAGACGCTCGAACCACCATCGAGCGTCGGCATGGCGCGCGCCACCAGTCGGACAGGCAGGCAGGGCCTACTATGGACCACCCAGCACCGAGAGGCTACGGTGGCCTACCTTATGAGGTAGGTTGTCCGGCCTTCACCCATGAGCTGCAGCAATTCCAGTGGCCCTCCCACCGCATGTTCAAGCCTGATGTTGGCGAAAAGTACAACGACAAGACTCACCCGTCAGAGTTCCTCAGCATCTACACCATCGCGATGCAAGCTGCTGGTGAGGGAGTCCTGGATAAGGGGGTATCCGGACAGCCGGACTATATGCTTTGGCCGGACTGTTGGACTATGAAGATACAAGATAGAAGACTTTGTCCCGTGTCCGGATGGGACTCTCCTTCGCATGGAAGACAAGCTTGGAGATTCGGATGTAGATCTCCTTCTCTGTAAACCGACTCTGTGTAACCCTAGCCCCCTCCGGTGTCTATATAAACCAGAGGGTTTAGTCCGTAGGACTCACGATCATCAACTATCATACCATAGGCTAGCTTCTAGGGTTTAGCCTCTCTGATCTCGTGGTAGATCAACTCTTGTAATACTCATATCATCAAGATCAATCAAGCAGGAAGTAGGGTATTACCTCCATCGAGAGGGCCCGAACCTGGGTAAAACATCGTGTCCCCAGTCTCCTGTTACCATTAGCCTTAGACGCACAGTTCGGGACCCCCTACCCGAGATCCGCCAGTTTTGACACCGACATTGGTGCTTTCATTGAGAGGTCCTCTGTGTCGTCACTACAAGGTTAGATGGCTTCTCCGACCTTCAACCACGCGGGCCTGTGCGAGACTTTTCTCCCCAGACAGATCTTCGTGTTCGGCAGCTTCGCACTGTTGGCCAATTCGCTTGGCCATCTGGAGCAGATTGATAGCTACGCCCCCGGACATCAGGTCAGGTTTGGAAACCTAAACTACACCGCCGACATCCGCGGAGACTTGATCTTCGACGGATTCGGGCCTGTGTCAGGAGCGCCGAAAAATCACGACGTGCAGGACCTAGATCGGCAGTCGGACAGTATTCGGAACATCGCACCTGCTACCGCTCCGGACTTCGCTCTAGAGCGGGTCGTGCCTTCCAAGGACGGGTAGATGGACCCTACCTCGGAGGCCGCACACTCCTAGGCTTTGGAGCCGAACATAGAATCCTCTCCTAAAGGGATCTGTGTCTCCGGACCCCCGGACTCATCTCCGGCAGTGTGTTCTGGACCACGCGCGCTCGTGCCCGTTGAATCTAACTGGGCTCCAGTCATGGAGTTCACCGCCGCGGATATCTTTTAGCACTCACCCTTCGGAGATGTGCTAGATTCTTTAAGGTCTCTCTCTCTGTCAGGAGACTCCTGGCCGAACTATGTCCGGCTTGAGTGGAAAGCTGGCGACGAAGAAATTCATTTCCCACCCACCACCCACTTAATAGCCACGGTTGATAACTTGACCGACATGCTTAACTTCGACTCCGAAGACATCGACGGTATAGACGACGATGCAGGAGAAGAACAGGAACCACCGCTCACAGGGCGCTGGACTGCCACCTCTTCATATGACATATACATGGTAGATACTCCCAAAGAAACCAATGGCGATGAGGCAACGGAAGATACCCCCTTGGGGAAGAAAGCAAAACACGGGCGTCATCTGCGCCGCTCCAAGCCTCGCCATAGCAATACCGGCATTGGAGAAGAAAATCCAGATGGTGCCGAAGAGGAGTACGACTCTGATCAACCCACCTTCGAGCAAGCTGAACAGGAACACAGGCTGGCTAGCCCAGATGAACAGGCGACGGACGGATACTTGGAGGACGATTACTATATGCCTCCCTCCGAAGACGAGGTGAGCCTCGGTGATGATGAATTCGGCGTACCAGAGGATCCCATAGAGCAGGAGCGCTTCAAGCATAGGCTTATGGGCACTGCACGAAGCCTGAAGAAGAAGCAGCAGCAGCTCCAAGCTGACCAAGACCTGCTCGTAGACAGATGGATCGAAGTCCTGGCGGCCGAGGAATACGGACTCGAGCCCCCGAGTAGAGGATACCCAAAACATAAACCGCTAGAAGAAGAGGCCGAAGAGCCTGAACTTCCAGCACAAGATGAGGCTGACCGGCCACCTCGTGGCCGGGATAAAACAGGCTATCAGGCCGGTCACCAGCCCGCACCCCCACCCCGGTTCACCATGGCCCGGGGGAATAAGCAGGACCTGCGAGACATATTGGAGAACAACGCAGGACAACCAAGATTGATCTACGGATCACGGGGGCGCGCCACAGCTCATGACACCGATCGTCATGCCGGATACAATGTTGATAAATCCGGCCAGGCCGGACATTACCGACCAGACCCAATCGGAATACGCCGCGACATAGCCCGGCACAGAGGCGCCGCACACCCCCTCTGCTTCACTAATGAAGTAATGGAACATGAATTCGCAGAAGGGTTTAAACCCGTTAACATCGAGTCATACAATGGCACAATAGACCCTGCGGTGTGGATCGAGGATTTTCTTCTCCACATTCACATGGCCCGCGGTGATTACCTACATGCCATCAAGTATCTCCCACTAAAGCTTAAAGGGCTAGCTAGACACTGGCTGAATAGCCTGCCAGCAAACTCCATTGGAAGTTGGGAAAATCTTGAGGACGCATTCCTCGATAACTTCCAGGGCACCTATGTGCGACCACCAGATGCTGATGACTTAAGTCACATTACCCAACAGCCCGGAGAGTCAGCCAGGAAATTCTGGACTCCGTTTCTCACTAAAAAGAACCAATTTGTCGACTGTCTGGACGCTGAGGCCCTGGCGACCTTTAAGCATAATATCCGCGACGAGTGGCTTGCCCGACATCTCGGCCAAGAAAAACAGAAGACCATGGCGGCCCTCATGACACTATTGAGCCGCTTTTGCGCGGGTGAGGACAGTTGGCTGGCTCGCAGCAACACCGCGCCTGGAAACCCTGGCACTTCAGACATCCTTGACAGTAACAGAAAGCCACGACGCAACAGACACAAGCGTCGAAATAATGGTGAGAATGCAGAGGATACGACAGTCAATGCCGGATTCAGAAACTCCAAATCCGGTCAGCGGAAGAAGTCGTTCAAAAGAAACAATCCGGGATCGTCTAGTCTGGACCGCATACTCGACCGCTCGTGCCAGATTCATGGCACCCCCGACAAACCAGCCAATCACACTAACATAGATTGCTGGGTGTTCAAACAGGCCGGCAAGATAAATGCCGAGAACAAGGACAAGGGGCTGCACAACGATGATGATGAGGAGCCCAGGTGTCCGAACACTGGAGGGCAGAAGAAATTTCCCCCCAAGTCAAAACGGTGAACATGATTTATGCCACTCACATCCCCAAGCGGGAGCAAAAGCGTGCACTTAGGGACGTCTATGCGATGGAGCCCGTAGCCCCAAAATTCAACCCATGGTCATCCTGCCCGATCACCTTCGATCGTAGGGACCATCCAACCAGCATCTGTCATGGCGGCTCAGCCGCATTGGTCCTTGACCCAATCATCAATGGATTCCACCTCACGCTAGTCCTCATGGACGGTGGCAGCATCCTGAACCTGCTTTATCAGGATACAATGCACAAAATGGGCATTGATCCTTCATGGATCAAACCCACCAAAACCACCTTCAAACGTGTAATTCTAGGGGTAGAGGCCCGCTGCACGGGCTCCATAACACTGGAAGTGGTCTTCGGATCTCCGGATAACTTTCGAAGCGAGGAGTTAATCTTTGATATCGTTCCTTTCCATAGTGGCTATCACGCACTACATGGATGAACCGCGTTCGCTCGTTTCAATGCGGTACCGCACTATGCATACCTCAAACTCAAGATGCCAGTACCTCGCAGGGTCATAACAGTTAATGGAAATACAGACCGCTCCCTCCGTACGGAAGAACACACCGCGGCCCTCGCGGTAGAAGTACAAAGCAGCCTCCTCCGACAAACAGCCAATCCGGCAACGACATCTCCGAACACCGTCAAACGAGTCCGGAGTACCCCCCAACAGGACAATCAGACATGCCAGGAGCTCAATTAGCAATCCGGCCTCCACCCCAGCCCCATTCAAGCAGCGTTCGTACCACGCGTGCACAATTACGCGCTCAAAATACCATGGGCATAGGTGGAGGCGAGATGACAATGCGGCCAGAGTGCGGTTCAGCCGCCAGGAGGCCCGCATACCTTTTTTCTTTTTCAGGATCCCACTTTCGGGCAGCCCCTTCAGAAGAGATCGGATAACCGGACTCATTATGGAGGGGGCATCAAGGAGGCAAGAGGCTTTTTGCACACAAGGGAATACTCAGGTGGTCCTCTTCAATGATCCTTATACCTGTTCTTACACACCCGCATGTAGCCTGCCCTTGGATAGGACATGTCAAATAGTCCTATTTTTTCTGCTTAATGCATTAATTGTACACCTACGTCTTGCCGCATTGTCCAAATAAATTGGAAGTAGTACGTAGCGTCAGCTTCTTATTACTATCCTCATAATTTCTGTTGAATATTTATTCAATATTGCATCAGTATGTTTTGGTACGGTCAGTTTGCCGGGGGCTTCTTATCGGGCCCCATACTATGGCAAGGAAAGTCCGAACACTTTCAACAGTGCGACACCCCGAACTTATAGCATTATATGCATCAGCTCCGAATCATGTCTTGGGTCAATAGTTGGGTTAGCCCGGCTCCCTTGTTTTGGTACCTTACATTCTGTTATATCGGCTAAGGTAGCGCAGGGAGAATTACTGCGATTGTGTCCCGGTTCTTCCGGACGAGCAACTCAGTAGAGAAAGCCGAAAACTGACCATCATGATGCGGCAAGAGCTGGTCGCTGTTCGCGAGGTACCAAAATCCCTAAAGATTTTTTCCGCTTAAGGCGAGGAATCGGCTTCATCCGATTTAGGCATGTATTACACCCCAGTTCGACTTTCCGAATATTAGGGGCTTCGCCGAAATTTAAAATTGTAGACTTCTATGGTCAAGTGAGAGTTATAAAGCCGAATAGTCCGATTGCCTGGTTCGCTGTGCCAAACACCTCCTTAAGGGACCAAAACTTTGGATAAAGAGTGTTTGGGTCTCCACGAACACCCCAGTACTAGTTGCAAGGGGGCGGAAGCCGACGACCGGCCTACTTTCAGATTGTGATAAACGACCGCAGAGAAGGTACTATTTTAAATCAAACAAAGTGTTGCATAGCACAAATAAACCCGTTCTCATTTTACACGGACGACATGAGTACATTCACTCAAAAATTATGTTCTTCGGACATTCATTCGCCACAAGACGAGCGCCTTTCAAAACGCCATCATAATATTTCTCGGGGCAGCGACGCCCCTTGCCCTCTGGGGGTCCATCCTTCACGAGCTTCTCAGTGTCCAGCTTGCCCCAATGCACCTTCGCGCGGGAAAAGGCCCGTCGGGCACCTTTAATGCATGCAGACTGCTTGATGACTTCTAGCCGTGGACAGGAATGCACCATCCGCTTCACCAGGCCAAAGTAGCTGCCGAGCAGGGGCTCGCCAGGCCACATCCGGACTATGAGGTCCCCCATGGCCTGTTCGGCCGCATTGTGGAGTTCGACCAGCTGCTTCAGTTGGTCACTCAGAGGCATCGGGTGTTCGGCCTCAGTATATTGGGACCAGAACAGCTTCTTCGTAGAGCTCCCCTCTTCAGCGCGATAGAACTCTGCAGCATCCGAAATGCTGCGTGGCAGATCTGCGAATGCCCCTGGAGAGCTCCGGATTCGTGTAAGTAAAAGAAATGAATCCTCCACATGCTTGCTTTGCATAAAAATGCCTTACCCTCCGCTATCTTCTTGGCTGCTCGGATTTCTTGAAGGGCCTTTTGGGCTTCGGCCTTGGTGTCGGCCACGCTCTGGAGGGCCTTTGCAAGCTCAGACGCTTGCGTCTTGAAGTCATGCTCCAGGGAGCCAAACTTTTGGCCGAGCTCCAGGAGCTCTTGCTGTACCTCTCCCACCCGAGCATCTTGCTTCTCTCGCACGGCGCGCTCAGTATCCGCCTTGGCTTCAGCCGCGGACAATGCTTCCTTCAGGGCCGCCACTTCGGTCGCGGTCCCTATCAAAAGCCATGATGCTTTTTCTTAGCATCACCAACTTTTTATCCTCTATACGACATATGGACGGGGTTTTTCTCACCTTTGTTCGCCTCGAGCTGCTTCTTCACGAGGACGAGCTCTTCTTCGGCCTGCCCTAGTTCGCGCTTGAGTCCGGCAACCTCGGTCGTGCACACAGCGGCGGTCAGCAGCAGTGCCTGTTTGATTCATACAGACAAATACTATTAGCTTCCTGCATTTTTTTAGTTGACCCTCTGTTTGGCTTTTCTTTCTGAACACCAACGAGAGCATCGGGCGCTACTATCTATCAGGTGATATTTCCTCACAGTTTCTTTACCTCAAAACCTATTAGCAGGCTAGTGCAGGCTTCGGTCAATCCACTCTTGGCGGACCGAACCTTCTCAATCACCGTACCCATAAGTGTACGGTGTCCATCCTCGATGGAAGCGCCTCGAAGCACTTCCAACAAATTATCTGATGCCTCCGCCTGGGCGGAGGTCATCGGCATGGCCGGCTGGCCCTCCTTCTCGAGGGACTGCTTACTGGAATCTGGAACCTTTGTAGGCTCCGGTGCAGTAACCGGCCGAGAGCCAGACTTGCTATGGCTCCCGTCAACATAATCCATGGGGTTCTCATCCCCCATGTGTCAGGCCCCCGAGATTTGGCCTTGGGGCGTCTCCGGAACCGTCACCTCCTGCTCTGGCATCCTCCGGGACAACACCTCGGTGTCATCCACGGATCGTGGAGAGGTCGCTGTTGGGAGCGAATTCATCTCTGACTCATTCAGATACTCCTCCGAAGAGGACTTCTCGAGATCGGACCTGGCCGGACTGCATATATGTGTTCGGCGTCATTACAAACTATGAGGTCGAAAGTCACACGAAAAAATATTATGGAATGCAGATACTTACGACCTCGCCCGGGATTTGCCCCTGGGCAGCCACTCCTCATCGCTAAAAGCGGCGGTAGTGGATTGATCTGGAAGGGACGCCTTGCCCGGCGTCCCGGCCTCCCCCGACGGGGCAGCCTTTCTTTTCTTCTCCTCCCTAGCACGGGGAGGAGGCATTTATTCATGTTCTCCCCCGTCTTCAGGGGGGGGGAGAATCTTCCTCGCCGTCTTCGGATGATGACTCTATCACGATCCTACGCCGGTGACCTTTTTTGGTCCCTGTGGCCGCCTTCTTGGACCCTTCGGCCCCCTGAGTTGAGGCGGCCTTCTTCTTCTTCCTCTCCTCCCCTTCGTGGGAGGAGTGCTCCTCGTCCTCTTCTGGCAAGGCATCGAGTGCGGCCTCATGTCGAAGACCCTTTCGGGTCCCCGTGGCCTTCTTTTCGGCCTTTTTCTCCGGCACCTTGTAAGGCGCCGGAACCAGCATCTCCGCCAGGAGTGCGCTTACGGGGTCCTTTGGCAATGGAGCCGGACAGTTGATCCGCTCCGCCATCTCCACCCACTCCTATTCAGTCAACAAGGTGACTTAAGAATCCTCCCCCGAAAGTACTAAGGGAACGTCTCGTAAATAGTCAAGGGACTTACCGGACTGGCAAGGCGCGTTGCGCTGAGCCCCCGGTCCTCGGAAAGGGGAGGAGGGACTTCGCCCGTCTTGAACAGAACTTTCCAGATTTCTTTGTGCGTTGTGCCGAAGAGCTCTAGCAGCATCTAGTGTTCGGCCGGGTCGAACCCCCACATATCAAACGCCCGTCTTTGACACGGGAGAATCCGACGAATGAGCATGACGTGGACCATGTTGATAAGCTTGATCTTCTTGTCCCTCATATTTCTAAGGCAGGTCTCGAGTCCGGTCAGCTCCGTGGATTCGCCCCAGGCCAGACCCTTCTTCTCCCAGGAGGTGAGCCACGTGGGGTTTCCGGATCTGAATTTTGGGGCCACCACCCAGTTGGCGTCGCGTGGCTTGGTGATGTAGAAGCACCCTGATTGCCACCCCTTTATGGACTCCACGAAGGAGCCCTCGAGCCATTTAACATTGGCGCCTCCGCACTCTGCCTGTTGGCCGCTCACGATCTTCGGCTTCACGCAGAAGATTTTCAGCCACAAGCCGAAGTGAGGCTTGATGCGGAGGAAGGCCTCACACACGACGATGAACGCCGAGATGTTGAGGATGAAATTTGGGGCCAGATCGTGAAAATCTAGCCCATAGTAGTACATAAGCCCGCGAACGAAAGGGTGGAGTGGAAACCCTAGTCCACGGACGAAGTGAGGGAGAAATACCACTCTCTCCCGAGGCTTTGTCGTAGGGGTGATTTGTCCCTCTGTTGGAAGCCTGTGCGCAATGTTAGCGGCCAGGTATCCGGCCTCCCGAAGCTTGGTAATGTTCTCCTCTATGACAGAGGAGGCCATCCACTTGCCTCCCGCACCGGACATGCTGCGGTCTTGCGGAGAAGGTGAGAACTTGGGCGCTGGAGCTCGTGGGTGCGAGAACGGATGAGCAAAGGAAGAGGAAGGCGTGGGTGAAAATGGTAGATTCCTGCTCCTTTATAAAGGCGATGTGAATGTGCACCTCCCCACTTGCCTCTTGAAATCTCTTAATTTTCCACGCGCCTCGATTAATGGCGCTGGTTGGGTTACCCATACCCGCATTGATGGAGATCCCGTGATAAGGGGACACGATCTCTGCTTTGACAAGACGTGTCAAAGAAACTGCCTCGCGATGTGTGCGGAAGTAGGTTGAAAACGGTTCGAATAAAAACCAGACCGTGGCGTGATGTCGCTTTTCGAAGAATTGTCAGTAGATTGAATTCGTGGATTATTATTATTCTCTCTACGGTGGTGTATGGAATGTTATCTTACAGAGCCGGACATGGTCCTCGTGGTCGGAATTTATCTTGGAGTATTCGGAGATGGAACCCGCCTCGCAATGCCGAAGACAATCTACGCGCCGGACTCATCATCATTGAAGCCTGGTTCAGGGGTTACTGAGGGAGTCCTGGATAAGGGGGTATCCGGACAGCCGGACTATATGCTTTGGCCGGACTGTTGGACTGTGAAGATACAAGATAGAAGACTTCGTCCCATGTCCGGATGGGACTCTCCTTGGCATGGAAGGCAAGCTTGGCGATTCGGATGTAGATCTCCTTCTCTGTAAACCGACTCTGTGTAACCCTAGCCCCCTCCGGTGTCCATATAAACCGGAGGGTTTAGTCTGTAGGACTCACGATCATCAACTATCATACCATAGGCTAGCTTCTAGGGTTTAGCCTCTCTGATCTCGTGGTAGATCAACTCTTGTAATACTCATATCATCAAGATCAATCAAGCAGAAAGTAGGGTATTACCTCCATCGAGAGGGTCCGAACCTGGGTAAAACATCGTGTCCCCAGTCTCCTGTTACCATTAGCCTTAGACGCACAGTTCGGGACCCCCTACCCGAGATCCGCCGGTTTTGACACCGACAGTTGGGGCCCGCGACGACAAGGTGCTTGCCAATTACTTTCCGTTGGCACTTAAGCCCAATGTTATGTCATGGTTAATGCACTTGCCGGTAGACTCCATTTCTTCTTGGGCGGATCTGTGTCATGAGTTTGTTGGCGCCCTTACCGGAGGCCACCAAGCTCATGGCTAGGCGAGTGATCTGCATATCATCCCCCGGAAGGAAGGAGAAAACTTGCACAAGTACATCCAAAGGTTCAGCCGAGTGCAAGACAACATCCCCGATGTTTATCCTGCCGCCGTGATCAGTGCATTCCATCAGAATGTGTGCAATCGTATGCGTGAAGAGCTGGCGATGAACAAGATTAGAGATGTGGCCCAACTTTATGTTCTGGACGATCGGTGCGCTCGCGCTAAAGAGGGAAGGAAGTACCCCAGCAAAGACGCTGGTGCAGAAACTGACTCCACGGATGATACCGCCACCCCGGCGAAGAAGGGCCGGCGCCGTAACAGGAAGCGCAGTAGCAAGACCGTGCTTGCCGTCGAGGGATCCGACGATACCGGCGCCACGAAGAAACCCAAGGCGAGTGACCCCGGCAAGGAGGCGGCCGGGTGTGCCGCTGGCCAGGCCTTGGCGGCTGTCGATAAGCCAGGGGCTCCGACAAGCAGTATTGCAAGATCCATCGCACCAAAGGCCACGATCTCCAGAACTGCCAACAAGTAGAGCTGCTCGCTGAGAAGCAGAAAGCCGAATACGAATGGCGGGACAAGGAGAAAGGCCAAGAAGGTGCCGAAGGATCTGACAAGAAACGTGGCCGCCAAGGGGGCCGCGGAGGCAAGGACAATTAGCAGGAGAGGCCCGCCCGGGGCCGCGACAAGAAGTAGGAAGACGATGATCATGACGACGACGATGAGTCCGGCGACCACGAGTTTCAAAAAGCCACATAAGCCATGTGCGTCGACGGTGGCGCCTTGCTGCATACATCCCACCGCCAGCTCAAGCAGTGGGCGTGTGAGATCATAGCGGTGGAGCCGTCGATCAACGCACGGAAGCCGCTGAGGTGGTCCAGCACACCTATCAACTTCGACACCGAGGACCACCCTGACCGCACTATTGCGGTCGGGTGCTTGCCATTGTTGGTCTCACCAACAATCCGCAACCTCAAGGTAACGAAGATGCTGGTTGATGGTGGGGCCGGTATGAACTTAATCTCGCCCGTTCTGATCAAGAGGCTGCAAATCCCTAATGGAGACCTCGAGGAGACGGGCACGTTCCAAAGGGTCAACCCGGGGAGGAGCCAACTGAAAGGAAAGGTCATGCTGCCCGTGATGTTCTGAGGTGAGATGAATCACAGGACGGAGAGGATTATCTTCGATGTAGCCAAGATCCCCTTGTCCTACAACGAGATCCTCGGCCGCTCGACACTAGCCAAGTTCATGGCGGCTTCACATTATGCCTACAACATGCTGAAGATGCCCGGGCCAATGAACATCATCACCGTCCCCTCCGACAAGAAAGATGCCTTGATTTGCGCCGACCAACTCTACCGGGAAGCAGTTGCAGCAGCTGCCACCAAGGCACCTGCTCCTGCCGATGGAGCCCTGGGAGGGAAGAAGACCGGCGAGACCCCTCGCACCTACTCCGGCAAGCGCACCTCTTCGGGGTGTTGCTCTCCCGTTGAGGACGTGCCAGAGAGCTCCGACGACAAGAGCAAAAAGTCCAGAGCTGCACCACCAGAGACCAAGAAGGTGCCCATCAAGGAGGACGACACGAGGGAGCTTTTACCATAAGCTCCACCCTTGACAGCAAATAGGAAAGAGAGATCGTCACTTTCCTGCGGGCAAATGTCAATGTGTTTGCATGGCAAGCCTCCGACATCCCCGGCGTTCCCAAGGAAGTGATTGAGCACCAACTTGCTGTCTGTCCTCATGCGCGGCCCGTCAAGCAGAAGGTTAGGAAGCAAGCTCTGGAAAGGCAGGAGTTCATCATAGAGGGGATCAGAAAACTAGAGGCGGCAGGCTTAGTAAGAGGAGTACTCCATCTGACGTGGTTGGCCAATCCGGTAATGGTGCGCAAGGCAAACGGGAAGTGGAGACTGTGTATTGATTACACAAACATCAACAAGGCTTGTCCAAAGGATCCCTTCTCGTTACCGCGCATTGACCAGATTGTTGACTCCACGGCTGGGTGTGACCTGTTATCATTCCTCAACGCCTACTCAGTATACCACCAGATCTTCATGACAAAAGAGGACGAGGAGAAGACAGCATTCATCACCCATGTGATATGTATTGCTTTTTACGGATGCCTTTCGGGTTGAAGAGTGCTGGCTTAACCTTTGCAAGAGCGCTCCAAATTGGTTTTGAGCCCCAGCTACATAGAAATATGGAAGCTTATATGGATGACATAGTGGTCAAAACCAAGGACAAAGCAACACTTGTGCAAGATCTGGAGGAAACATTTGCAAACCTGCGCAAGATCAACCTGAAATTGAACCCTGAGAAGTGTGTCTTCAGCGTCCCGTCTGGCAAGCTTCTCGGATTCTTTGTGTCCCAACGCGGGATTGAAGCAAACCCAGATAAGATCAATGCCATTGAGTAGATTGAGGCACCCAAACGGCAAGGATGTGCGTCGGCTCACTGGCTGCATTGCCGCCATGAGCCGGTTCATCTCCAAGTCCGCGGAGTGTGCCCTTCCTTTTTTCAAGATCTTGAAGAAAACAGGGCTAGTGGAGTGGACCCTGAAGGCCGAGGCAGCGCTGCAGGATTTGAAGAAATACCTCTCCTCTACCCCAGTGCTGGTTGCGCCCAAACGACAAGAACCGTTGCTGATGTATCTAGCGGCAACAAATCAGGTGGTAGCGCCGCACTAGTGGCGCAGAGAGAGGTCGACGAGGAGGCAACATCAGCGGCAGAGTCAACAGATGGCAAGCCGGAACCCTCTCCGGCAGGGCTCGATCCCGGCAAGACTGAGTCCCGAGCAGAGGCTGACGCCAGTGCGACAGGACCCACGCGACCGGGTGAAGAGGCGCAGAAGAAGAAAATGGTGCAGCACCTAGTTTACTTCATGAGCTCCCTCTTGCAGGGGGCTAGGTCGAGGTACTCATGTGTGCAAAAGCTGCTCTTCGGCCTTCTTATGGCCTCGAGGAAGCTGCATCATTATTTCCAAGCACACGATATCATGGTGGTCACCCGCCTCCCATTGCAGCGGATACTGCATAAACCATATGCAACGGGGAGGATCTGGAATGGGCCTTGGAGTTGTCAAGTTTCGATTTAAAGTTCGAAAGCACCTCGACGATTTAGAGCAAAGTCTTGGCGGAGTTTGTTGCAGAATGGACCTCGATGCCCGACGAAGAGGTGCAGGAGACCACTCTCCCCGACAAGGAAATGAGCCGCAACTGGATCATGTACTTTGATGGGGCCTTTTCACTGCAAGGCGCCGGTGCTGGTGTGCTGCTTGTCGCACCCACCGGAGAGCACCTCAAGTATGTCATCCAGACGCACTTCCCCCAGGAGATGTCAACTAACAACACCGCCGAGTACGAGGGTTTGCTTGCCGATCTCAGGATCATGGCGGACCTCGGAGTCAAAAAGCTCATCATCAGGGGCGACTCATAGCTCGTCGTCAGGCAGATCAACAAAGATTATCAAAGCCCGTTGATGGAGGCTTATGTAGATGAGGTGAGGAAACTCGAGGAGTGCTTGTTGGGGAACGTAGTAATTTCAAAAAATTTCCTATGCATACGCAAGATCATGGTGATGGCATAGCAACGAGAGGGGAGAGTGTTCTCCACGTACCCTCGTAGACCGTAAGCGGAAGCGTTAGCACAACACGGTTGATGTAGTCGTACGTCTTCACGATCCGACCGATCCAAGCACCGAACGTACGGCACCTCCGAGTTCAGCACACGTTCAGCTCGATGATGATCCCCAGACACCGATCCAGCAAAGTGTCGGGGATGAGTTCCGTCAGCACGATGGCGTGATGACGATGATGATGCTCTACCGGCGCAGGGCTTTGCCTAAACTCCGCGACGATATGACCGAGGTGGAATATGGTGGAGGGGGGCATCGCACACGGCTAAGGAACGATCCGTAGATCAACTTGTGTGTCATGGCGTGCCCCCCTGCCCCCGTATATAAAGGAGGGAGGAGGAGGTGCGACCGGCCAAGGAGGGCGCGCCAAGGGGGAGTCCTACTCCCACCGGGAGTAGGACTCCTTCTTTCCTAGTCCAACTAGGAGAAGGGGGGAAAGGAGGGGAGTGGAGAAGGAAGGGAGAGGGGGGCCGCGCCCCAAACCCTTTGTCCAATTCGGACCGGGCTTGGGATGGGCGCGCGCCACCTCCTGGCTCCTTCCCACTAAGGCCCATTAAGGCCCAATACTCTTCCCCGTATTCCCGTAACTCCCCGGTACTCCGAAAAATACCCGAATCACTCGGAACCTTTCCGAAGTCCGAATATAGTCGTCCAATATATGGATCTTTACGCCTCGACCATTTCGAGACTCCTCGTCATGTCCCCGATCTCATCCGGGACTCCGAACTCCTTCGGTACATCAAAACTCATAAACTCATAATATAACTGTCATCGAAACCTTAAGCGTGCGGACCCTACGGGTTCAAGAACTATGCAGACATGACCTAGAACTATTCTTGGTCAATAACCAATAGCGGAACCTGGATGCCCATATTGGCTCCTACATATTCTACGAAGATCTTTATCGGTCAAACCGCATAACAACATACTTTGTTCCCTTTGTCATCGGTATGTTACTTGCCCGAGATTCGATCGTCGGTATCTAATACCTAGTTCAATCTCGTTACCGGAAAGTCTCTTTACTCATTACATAATGCATCATTCCGTAACTAACTCATTAGCTACATTGCTTGCAAGGCTTATAGTGATGTGCATTACCGAGAGGGCCCAGAGATACCTCTCCGACAATCGGAGTGACAAAACCTAATCTCGAAATATGCCAACCCAACATGTACCTTTGGAGACACCTTTAGTACTCCTTTATAATCACCCAGTTACGTTGTGACGTTTGGTAGCACCCAAAGTGTTCCTCCGGTAAACAGGAGTTGCATAATCTCATAGTTACAGGAACATGTATAAGTCATGAAGAAAGCAATAGCAATATACTAAACGATCAAGTGCTAGGCTAACGGAATGGGTCATGTCAATCACATCATTTCTCCTAATGATGTGATCCCGTTAATCAAATGACAACATATGTCTATGGTTAGGAAACAGAACCATCTTTGATTAATGAGCTAGTCAAGTAGAGGCATACTAGTGATGTTATGTTGGTCTATGTATTCACACATGTATTATGTTTCCGGTTAATACAATTCTAGCATGAATAATAAACATTTATCATGATATAAGGAAATAAATAATAACTTTATTATTGCCTCTAGGGCATATTTCCTTCAGTCTCCCACTTGCACTAGAGTCAATAATCTAGTTCACATCAGCATGTGATTCAACACCAATATTCACATCTATATGTGATTAATACCCATAGTTCACATCGTCATGTGATCAACACCCAAAGGGTTTACTAGAGTCAATAATCTAGTTCACATCGCTATGTGATTAACACCCAAAGAGTACTAAGGTATGATCATGTTTTGCTCGTGAGAGAAGTTTAGACAACGGGTCTGTCATATTACAGAGTCGTATGTATTTTGCAAATATTCTATGTCTACAATGCTTTGCACGGAGCTACTCTAGCTAATTGCTCCCACTTTCAATATGTATCCAGATTGAGACTTAGAGTCATCTGGATCGGTGTAAAAGCTTGCATCGATGTAACTCTTTACGACGAACTCTTTTATCACCTCCATAATCGAGAAACATATCCTTATTCTACTGAGGATAATTTTGACCAATGTCCAGTGATCTACTCCTAGATCACTATTGTACTCCCTTGCCAAACCAGGGCAGAGTATACAATAGGTCTGGTCCATAGCATGGCATACTTTTATAGAACTTATGACTGATGCATAGGGAATGACTTCCATTCTATGACTGATGCATAGGGAATGACTTCCATTCTCTTTCTATTTTCTGCCGTGGTCGGGTCTTGAGTCTTACTCAATTTCATACCTTTGCAACATAGGCAAGAACTCTTTCTTTGACTGTTCCATTTTGAACTACTTCAAAATCTTGTCAAGGTATGTACTTATTGAAAAATCTTATCAAGCGTCTTGATCTATCTCTATAGATCTTGATGCTCAATGTGTAAGCAGCTTCATCGAGGTCTTTCTTTGAAAAACTCCCTTCAAACACTTCTTTATGCTTTCCAGAAAATTCTACATCATTTCCGATCAATAATATGTCATTCACATATACTTATCAGAAAGGTTGTAGTGCTCCCACTCACTTTCTTGTAAATACAGGTATTTCCAAAAGTCTGTATAAAACCATATGCTTTAATCAACTCATCAAAGAGTATATTCCAACTCTGAGATGCTTGCACCAGTCCATTGATGGATCGCTGGAGCTTGCACATTTTGTTAGCACCTTTAGGATTGACAAAACCTTCTGGTTGTATCATATACAGCTCTTCTTCAATAAATCTATTAAGGAATGTAGTTTTGACATCCATTTGCCAAATTTCATAAAATGTGGCAATTGCTAACATGATTCGGACAGACTTTTAAGCATCGATACGAGTGAGAAAATCTCATTGTATTCAACATCTTGAACTTTGTCAAAAACCTTTTTCGACAAGTCTAGCTTTGTAGATAGTAACACTACTATCAGCGTCTGTCTTCCTTTTGAAGATCCATTTATTTTCTATGGCTTGCCGATCATCGGGCAAGTCCACCAAAGTCCACACTTTGTTCTCATACATGGATCCCATCTCAGATTTCATGGCCTCAAACCATTTTGCGGAATCTGGGCTCATCATCGCTTCCTCATAGTTCGTAGGTTCATCATGGTCTAGTAACATGATTTCCAGAATAAGATTACCATACCACTCTGGTGCGGATCTTAATCTGGAAGATCTACAAAGTTTGGTAGTAACTTGATCTGAAGCTTCATGATCATTATCATTAGCTTCCTCACTAATTGGTGTAGGAATCACTAGAACTGATTTCTGTGATGAACTACTTTCCAATTCGGGAGAAGGTACAATTACCTTATCAAGTTCTACTTTCCTCCCACTCACTTCTTTCGAGAGAAACTTCTTCTCTAGAAAGGATCCATTCTAGGCAACGAATGTTTTGCCTTCAGATCTGTGATAGAAGGTGTACCCAACAGTTTCCTTTGGGTATTCTATGAAGACGCACTTCTCCGATTTGGGTTTGAGCTTATCAAGATGAAACTTTTTCACATAAGCATCGTAGCCCCAAACTTTTAAGAAACGACAACTTGGGTTTCTTGCTAAACCACAGTTCATATAGTGTTGTCTCAACGGATTTAGATGGTGCCCTTTTAACGTGAATGCAGCTGTCTCTAATGCATAACCCCAAAATGATAATGGTAAATCAATAAGAGACATCATAGATCGCACCATATCCAATAAAGTGCGGTTACGATGTTCGGACACACCATAACGTTGTGGTGTTCCAGGTGGCGTGAGCTGTGAAACTATTCCACATTGTTTTAATTGAAGACCAAACTCGTAACTCAAATATTCGTCTCCGTGATCAGATCGTAGAAACTTTATTTTCTTGTTACGATGATTTTTCCACTTCACTCTGAAATTCTTTGAACCTTTCAATTATTTCAGACTTATGTTTCATCAAGTAGATATACCCATATCTGCTCAAGTCATCTTGTGAAGGTCAGAAAATAACGATACCCGCCACGAGCATCAACACTCATTGGACCGCATACATCGGTATGTATTATTTCCAATAAGTCACTAGCTCGTTCCATTGTTCCGGGGAACGGATTTTTAGTCATCTTGCCCAAAAGGCATGGTTCGCAAGCATCAAATGATTCATAACCAAGTGATTCCAAAAATCCATCTTTATGGAGTTTCTTCATGCGCTTTACACCGATATGACTCAAACGGCAGTGCCACAAATAAGTTGCACTATCATTATTAACTTTGCATCTTTTGGCATCAATATTATGAATATGTGTATTACTATGATCGAGATCCAACAAACTATTTTCATTGGGTGTATGACCATTGAAGGTTTTATTCATGTAAACAGAACAACAATTATTCTATGATTTTAAATGAATAACCGTATTGCAATAAACATGATCAAATAATATTCATGCTCAACACAAACGCCAAATAACATTTATTTAGGTTTAACACTAATCCCAAAAGTATAGGGAGTGTGCGATGATGATCATATTAATCTTGGAACTACTTCCAACACTCATCGTCACTTCCCCTTCAACTAGTCTCTGTTTATTCTGTAACTCCTGTTTCGAGTTACTAATCTTAGAAACCAAACAAGTATCAAATACTCAGGAGCTACTATAAACACTAGTGAGGCACACATCAATAACCTGTATATCAAATATACCCTTGTTCACTTTTACATCCTTCTTATCCACCAAATATTCAGGGCATTTCCACTTCCAGTGACCATTTCCTTGGCAGTATAATCATTCATTTTCAGGCTTTGGTCTAGCTTTGGGCTTCTTCGTGGGAGTGACAACTTGCTTGTCATTCTACTTGAAGTTCCCTTTCTTTCCCTTTGCCCTTTTCTTGAAACTAGTGGTCTTGTCAATCATCAACACTTGATGCTCTTTCTTGATTTCTACCTTCGTCGATTTCAACATCACGAAGAGCTCGGGAATCGTTTTCATCATCCTTTGCATACTATAGTTCATCACGAAGTTCTAGTAACTTAGTGATGGTGACTAGAGAATTCTGTCAATCACTATCTTATCTGGAAGATTAACTCCCACTTGATTCAAGCGATTGAAGTACCCAGACAATCTGAGCACATGCTCACTAGTTGAGCAATTCTCCTCCATCTTTTAGCTATAGAACTTGTTGGAGACTTCATATCTCTCAACTCGGGTATTTGCTTGAAATATTAACTTCAACTCCTGGAACATCTCATATGGTCCATGACGTTCAAAACGTCTTTGAAGTCCCGATTCTAAGCCGTTAAGCATGGTGCACTAAACTATCAAGTAGTCATCATATTGAGCTAGCCAAACGTTCATAACGTCTGCATCTGCTCCTGCAATAGGTTTGTCACCTAGCGGTGCATCAAGGACATAATTCTTCTGTGCAGCAATGAGGATAAACCTCAGATCACAGATCCAATCCGCATCATTGCTACTAACATCTTTCAACACAGTTTTCTCTAGGAACATTTCTCTAGGAACATATCAAAATAAACATATGAAAGCAACAACGCAAGCTATTGATCTACAACATAATTTGCAAAATACTACCAGGACTAAGTTCATGATAAATTAAAGTTCAATTAATCATATTACTTAAGAACTCCCACTTAGACAGACATCTCTCTAGTCATCTAAGTGATCACGTGATCCAAATCAACTAAACCATGTCCGATCATCACGTGAGATGGAGTAGTTTCAATGGTGAACATCATTATGTTGATCATATCTACTATATGATTCACGCTCGACCTTTCGGTCTCCGTGTTCTGAGGCCATATCTGTATATGCTAGGCTCGTCAAGTTTAACCCGAGTATTCCGCATGTGCAACTCTTTTGCACCCGTTGTATTTGAACGTAGAGCCTATCACACCCGATCATCACGTGGTGTCTCAGCACGAAGAACTTTCACAACGGTGCATACTCAGGGAGAACACTTCTTGATAATTAGTGAGAGATCATCTTAAAATGCTACCGTCAATGAAAGCAAGATAAGATGCATAAAGGATAAACATCACATGTAATCAATATAAGTGATATGATATGGCCATCATCATCTTGTGCTTGTGATCTCCATCTTTGAAGCACCGTCGTGATCACCATCATCACCGGCGCAACACATTGATCTCCATCATAGCGTCATTGTCGTTACGCCATCTATTGCTTCTACGACTATCGCTACCGCTTAGTGATAAAGTAAAGCAATTACAGGGCGTTTGCATTTCATACAATAAAGCGACAACCATATGGCTCCTGCCAGTTGCCGATAACTTCGGTTACAAAACATGATCATCTCATACAATAAAATATAGCATCATGTCTTGACCATATCACATCACAACATGCCCTGCAAAAACAAGTTAGACGTCCTCTACTTTGTTGTTGCAAATTTTACGTGGCTGCTAGTTCGTCAAGTTAGTGCTGTTTTAACCTTCGCAAGGACCGGGCGTAGCCACACTTGATTCAGCTAAAGTGAGAGAGACAGACACCCGCCAGCCACCTTTAAGCACAAGTGCTCGTAACAGTGAAACCAGTCTCGCGTAAGCGTACGCGTAATGTCGGTCCGGGCCGCTTCATCTCACAATACCGCCGAACCAAAGTATGACATGCTGGTAAGCAATATGACTTGTATCGCCCACAACTCACTTGTGTTCTACTCGTGCATATAACATCAACGCATAAAACCTAGGCTCGGATGCCACTGTTGGGGAACGTAGTAATTTCAAAAAATTTCCTACGCATATGCAAGATCATGGTGATGGCATAGCAACGAGAGGGGAGAGTGTTGTCCACGTACCCTCGTAGACCGTAAGCGGAAGCGTTAGCACAACGCGGTTGATGTAGTCGTATGTCTTCATGATCTGACCGATCCAAGCACCGAACGTACGGCACCTCCGAGTTCAGCACACGTTCAGCTCGATGACGATTCCCGGACTCCGATCCAGCAAAGTGTCGGGGATGAGTTCCGTCAGACGACGGCGTGGTGACGATGACGATGCTCTACGGCGCAGGGCTTCGCCTAAACTCCGCGACGATATGACCGAGGTGGAATATGGTGGAGGGGGCACCGCACACGGCTAAGGAACGATCTGTAGATCAACTTGTGTGTCATGGGGTGCCCCCCTGCCCCCGTATATAAAGGAGGGAGGGGGGAGGTGCGGCCGGCCAAGGAGGGCGTGCCGAGGGGGAGTCCTACTCCCACCGGGAGTAGGACTCCTTCTTTCCTAGTCCAACTAGGAGAAGGGGGGAAAGGAGGGGAGTGGAGAAGGAAGGGAGAGGGGGGCCGCGCCCCAAACCCTTTGTCCAATTAGGACTGGGCTTGGGAGGTGCGCGCGCCACCTCCTGGCTCCTTCCCACTAAGGCCCATTAAGGCCCAATACTCTTCCCCGTATTCCCGTAACTCCCCGGTACTCCGAAAAATACCGGAATCACTTGGAACCTTTCCGAAGTCCGAATATAGTCGTCCAATATATCGATCTTTACGTCTTGACCATTTCGAGACTCCTCGTCATGTCCCCGATCTCATTCGGGACTCCGAACTCCTTCGGTACATCAAAACTCATAAACTCATAATATAACTGTCATCGAAACCTTAAGCGTGCGAACCCTACGGGTTCGAGAACTATGCAGACATGACCTAGAACTATTCTTGGTCAATAACCAATAGCGGAACCTAGATGCCCATATTGGCTCCTACATATTCTACGAAGATCTTTATCGGTCAAACCGCATAACAACATACTTTGTTCCCTTTGTCATCGGTATGTTACTTGCCCGAGATTCGATCGTCGGTATCTAATACCTAGTTCAATCTCGTTACCGACAAGTCTCTTTTCTCGTTACGTAATGCATCATTCCGTAACTAACTCATTAGCTACATTGCTTGCAAGGCTTATAGTGATGTGCATTACCGAGAGGGCCCAGAGATACCTCTCCGACAATCGGAGTGAAAAAACCTAATCTCGAAATATGCCAACCCAACATGTACCTTTGGAGACACCTGTAGTACTCCTTTATAATCACCCAGTTACGTTGTGACGTTTGGTAGCACCCAAAGTGTTCCTCCGGTAAACGGGAGTTGCATAATCTCATAGTTACAGGAACATGTATAAGTCATGAAGAAAGCAATAGCAATATACTAAACGATCAAGTGCTAGGCTAACGTAATGGGTCATGTCAATCACATCATTTCTCCTAATGATGTGATCCCGCTAATCAAATGACAAAACATGTCTATTGTTAGGAAACATAACCATCTTTGATTAATGAGCTAGTCAAGTAGAGGCATACTAGTGACGTTATGGTGGTCTATGTATTCACACATGTATTATGTTTCCGGTTAATACAATTCTAGCATGAATAATAAACATTTATCATGATATAAGGAAATAAATAATAACTTTATTATTGCCTCTAGGGCATATTTCCTTCAGCGCTTTGACGGTATACAAGCGGAGCATGTCCCTCGGACGGAGAACAACATCGCCGACTACCTGTCAAAGCGCGCTGCCCTCAAGCTACCTGTGGAACCAGGTACTTTTGTGCTTTAGTTAACTCAACCATCCGTTGAACCGTCAACCAGGCAGAACAAGCGGAGGAAGCTACGCTCCGGCAAGTACTTCCCCACCGAGCTCCCCGGAGCCGCCGGCGAAGATGTTGCCGTGGATGCCGATCCTGCGGCGGGGCAACCGACTCCGGCAGGGCCTCAGGTCATGGCCGTAGAGACGGCCGCTCCCGTGGCAGAAGAGATGCCTTTGGCCCTAGTCGTCGAGCCACAGGCTCTAGCATGGGCGCAACACACCGTCTGATTCCTCCAAAAAGGAGAGCTTCCCGAGGAGCAAGAAGAGGCAGAAAGATCAGCCCGCCGATCTGCTCTGTACCAATTCGTTGATAACGTATTGTACAGGAAAAGACCGAATGGGGTGAAATTAAGGTGCATCTCCCAGGAGGAAGGACTAAAGCTGTTGGCAGAGATACATGAAGGCATATGTGGCTCCCACATAGGGTCAAGGGCCCTTGCCGGCAAGGCTTTCCAGCAAGATTTCTTCTGGACCACCACCCTCCAGGATGCGATGGCCCTAGTAACCAAGTGTGAAGCATGCCAGTTCCATTCGAAGAAGCTTCATCAACCAGCTCAAGCCCTTCAAACCATCCCTCTCTTCTGGCCCTTCTCGGTCTGGGGGCTCGACATAATGGGCCCTTTCCCCCGTGCTGTCAGGGGCTTTGAGTACTTGTATGTTGCAATCGACAAGTTCACAAAGTGGCCAGAGGTGGAAGCAGTGAGGAAGGTGGCGACACAGTCAGCCATCAAGTTCTTCAAGGGACTAGTGTGCCGTTTTGGGGTACCCAACAGGATCATCACTGACAACGGCACATAGTTCACAAGCCATGCCTTCATGCAATACATTGAGGATCTCGGCAGCAGGGTCTGTTTTGCCTCCGTGGCACTTCCACGGAGCAACGGCCAAGTGGAGAGAACAAATGCTGAAGTCCTGCGAGGCTTAAGAACGAAGACTTTTGATAGGCTGCGCAAGAGTGGAAGACGCTGGATTGATGAGTTGTCGGCGGTTCTTTGGTCGATCAGAACGACACCAAATCGAGCCACCGGCCAGACACCCTTTGCCCTGGTCTATGGGGCAGAAGCAGTTCTCCCCACGAAACTCATGTACGGGTCACCTCGAGTGCTCGCTTATGATGAGCTTGAGCAAGAGCGATTGCGGCAAGATGACGCAACGCTCCTTGAGGAAGATCGTCTTCGGGCGGCTGTGAGAGCAGCACGCTACAAACAAGCCTTGCGCTGCTACCATAGCTGCAAGGTTCATGCCCGGAGCTTTAAGGAAGGCGACCTTGTTCTTTGGCACGTTCAGTTGGCCAAGAATTCCAACAAGTTGACGCTGAAGTGGGAAGGCCCTTATCGGGTAACACGAGTCACCAGGCCCGGCGCATTTTGGCTGGAGACCAAAGATGCCATTCCAGTGAGCAACTCCTGGAACATCGAGCATCTCCGCAAGTTTTACCCATAAGGAGCGGCTTCCGGGCCTCTCGGCAAGCCACCCTTTTGTACAAGCCTTGCCGGCAAGGCATGTAACCCTTTGTAATAAGCCAGGCGCAGACTCTAAGCATAAATAAACAAAGCGCTGGCGCCCTAAGTTATAGCATGCATGCTAGGTTGAGTCTCTTCTTCGGCGGCTAACCCCTAGCTTAGAGGTCGAGTGCGCGTCTCTCTGTTCTTCTTTGTCTTCTTTGGTCCGCAGGGCACATAAGTATTCTTGCCGAGCTATTTTGGAAGAAAGGGGATGGACCAGCGTCCGGGCCCCGACAAGCTAAAGTTGTCGAGGGCCGCAAGAACAAGGATCCATCCGCGGCAAGCCAAGGTTGCCGGGGGCTGCAGATCTAGATAAGTTCTCTATCCTCTATCATGCATTTTGTTATGGTTTGGGATATGTGAAACCTCGTTTTATTTCTAGGCTACCGTGCTCCCTTTTCTTCAAACCCAAGGATTATCTCCTAGGTCCGGATCTGGTCGTAGTCGCAGCAGCAAAGAAATGAAACGAGGAGCCTAAGCCCACCTCATCCCTGCCTCCGCCAAGGGTGTGAGAAAGGTCGAGCGAAGTGGGGGGACGGCAAGGCCTATTGCCCGACGAAAAAAGTTTATCTTAAAAAAATAACGAGGATTCGCTCCTTGTCGTGGGTTCCACCCGCAAACAAAAAAACCCGGCAACATCCCTTTTTCATTAAAAAACACCCCGTACAAGTACAGTTCATACGAAATGAAAAACATAAGCAAGGGGATTACAAGTTCTAAAGTTAACAAAGGCCCGAAGGCTTACAAGACTAAAAAGAGATAAGATGCCCGTAATCCCTTTCTTGTCCCTCTCCTCAGGAAATGAAACAAGAAAGCAGAAGGGCAAAAGGGGCGCCTAGGCAAGCTACGAGTGGCAGAAGACACCAAGAGAACATCTCGGTGGCCATCCAAAGGCCGGGTGGTGATGGCGGCGCCAAAGGAAGAGCTCAAAGACGATGCGGCAGAGCGTCAATACACGACGAAGGCGTCGGTGCCCGCGTACTCCGACTTGACGGCCTTGCCGCCCGCCCTCTTCCTCTTCCACAGCCTCCCAACGCCAGCCTCCCAAGGAGACGACCCCGAGAAGTTCAAGTTGTCGGCAACACGGATGATGGGGTCGCTGGTGCCACCCGGAGCGGCGCCCGATGCCTAGTCGGACCCGTCATCCTACCGCCCACTACCCTCGTCATTGCTGCCGTTGTCTTCCTCGCCACTCTCGCTCGAGGAGGAATCTTCATCGTCAGAAGAGCTCTCCACGCAGCACCTTACGCGAGTCCCGAAGTGCCCGAAGATCTTGACGGAGAGGAGGCCACTCTCCATTAGTTTGAAATGGAGAGTGAGCCCCTCCGTCAAGATGTGGATGCGAGCAAAAAATTTCCACCCTCGGCAGAGATACATGACGTGAGGGGCGGGGAACTCGACGTCGGCTCATGTGCCGCTGTTCCCGCAACCCCTCATATGCAGCCGCAACGCCTACGACGGATCCAGCTCCATCTCCCACGCAAATGGAGTCGGGAGGCGAAGACGATGGCGCGGTGGCTGGCGCAACCTGATAAAGAATTCGCAAGGGTTGTCCCCTACGTGGCCATCCATCGGAGGAGGGGCCACTGGCGGAGGCGAGGCCGATCTGCCGCCCCGTCCTCCTCTCCCTCGAGCGCCACGTCAGCCTCGACCTTGCCCCTCCCCCTCCCTCTAGCGGCCGGCTCCACCGCTACGAGATCCTGAGGAGGGGCGATGTGTTGCCTAGCCAAGACCCTCGCCGCCACCGATGAAGCACCGCCATGCCCCCTCGCCATGACAGAAGAAAGGAGGAAGCGGGAATGGGGAGAGATAGATGATGTAGGATTGAGAGGCGCCGTTCCTTCCGCTCCCCTCTTTATAGAGGGGCGGGGGCGAGGCTCGGCCGCCCCCTCTCGGCCAATCCGGCCCGTTGAAGTGACAGCAAGCGGGGACGTCGACCGCCCTCCCCGCTCCATTGAAGGCGCGTGGGAATCCACCCACGCGCGCGCGACTCCCCACATCCCGCGCGCCTGTCATTCACTCTGCATCGTGCATGCAGCAAACGTGGCGCGAGGGATGGGCGCGGTGGGACGCGTGGAGCGACAGTTCCCAAGTGAGGACAGTAAATGAGCAGCGGCCCTGCGGTCTCAAAGAGACACACAAGCCGCCTCTTTACTGTCCACCACAAGATGACGCCAGCATGCTTCCGTCATGCACGCGTGCACGACCCCCACGTCGCGCGTTCAACGCAGGTCGTGGGAAGCGCAGCAGACGGAACAGTTACCGTGGTAAAATCCGCCCCGCCTGCCCACGCACTGTTCTGGGCCTGGCCCAACAACGTGTCACGCTTATGTATGGCCCAGGCCCGGGGGCTCCTGTCGGTGTACAAAAGTAGGGGCTCTCCTTTTTGACCCCTTTACTTGTGCACGGGCAGTCGGAGCCACGCGCCATGGCCGCACATAGCAGGGCAAAGGAGGGAAGCCGAAGGCCCGAGATGAACAAGGCAACATCAAGGACCAAGGCCACAAAGTGCAGATGGGCGAAACAGGATTCCCCGAAAAGACCCTTGCCGGGGGCAGCCTCCGCAGCCCTGGAAAGCCCCTTGCCGGGGCAGCTCGCCCGCACCAGCGAAGCGGGCCACCCTTGAACCCACGGCCTCCAATGTCAACAACCACGTTGGACCAGGGCTCGGGAGGCACCTCCATGGTGGCATGCAGATCTTTGTGAAGACATAGAATGCTCAAGATCAGATGAGGATTGGAAGGAAACACTCCCCGTCAAGATCCTTAGCGAAGAAACCCACAAGTCCCCCAGCAAGATCCTTGCCGGGGACGCTAGCGCGCCACGGCAAGATCCTTGCCGGGCCACCCGACAAGACCCTTGCCAGAGGCGACACTAGGGCCACTGCCAGGCCCGCACCAACCACATTCCTGCCGCCATTCGCATGCAGCTGCCAGCCCAACCAGCTGGGCAGGCACCTGCGTGGCAACATGCAGCTTCCAGGCCAACTCAGCACACACCTGCGTGGCGACATGCAGATCTTCATGGAGGCTCCACCTCAGCTGCTTGCCTTCCTACATGGCACCGCATGCATCGCTGGCTAGGGCGCGTGTCGAAGCGAGGAGGAGCGGCGACGGACGGGACATGCCTCGCTCCGTCCCCGATAAAGTGAATGGACACATAAGCCATGCATTAAATGCATCTTGTCCTGTAATACGGGCGATAAGCTCGCAATATTGTAGGCTCTTTCCACCTCCTGTGTGCCACTGTGGCAGCCCCTTTCGCCTATAAAAGGAGGCCCAATGCATACAGGAAAAGGATTCAGCTCTTTCGAACCACACAGCACACGTAGCTAGATCGAGAGCTCAAGAACACTCAATACATCCACCAAGCAGGACTAGGGTTTTACGCATCCTCGTGGCTCAAACCTGGGTAAATGATCCTCGTGCCAATTGCTAATCCTGCTCTTCTCACAACCCCGCGCCCCGCAACCGTAGTAGGGATTCTCGTGATCCCATAGGTGTCATTTCCCACCGACAATTTATAACCCGACAATTTTTGTAATTATAAATTGGCAAGTTTCTACATCTTCAAGCCGGCTAAAAATCAGATGAGTATTTCAAGACCAATATTTTTGTCAAGTCAGAGCATGGAAGGCCGACTCAAATGGATTCTTTATTCACAATATTTCTTTTACAAGAAAATTGATTATAAAGTTGATCTATTGACCCTAACTTTCCAGAAGGAGGAAATGACAAGGACTTAAGGATGATCAGGTGCCGGTTCAGGAAAATATTTAACCCGGAGCACAACCTATCAAGTTTGTTCTTGTGTTTATTTTACAGGATCAGTTTAACATGGATAAATCCAAATTAAACTGGGGACTAATGTCGGGGATATACCCCGTGGTATGACCCGGCCGGACTTGGCGGTTCATTGGTAACCCACCGGAGGATTAGCGGCTCATTGGTCTGATGACTCACGAGCCTGGCGACACACTAACGGTTCCGACAGCGGGTCAGATAGAAGACTAGGCCCAAGGCCGAGAAGGCTGGCTTATGTTATGATGGGCCGGCTTAAGAGTAAAGCGTAAGGAATATTCCCTTACAAAGGAAGCAAGACTAGGACTCCACTTGCAATAGACTAGTCCTAATCCTAATAAGACTCCACATGTAACTTGCCCCTTCAACTTATATAAGGAGGGGTAGGGCACCCCAAGAGGAAAAGCAAGAAAATAATCTCTGAGGCTAGACACAACTAAAGGGGAGACGACTTATACGGTGTCTCCCTAATGAGCATAATGAGACCTAGCCACAAACAACATGTAGGGCTATTTCCGGATGATGTTTCCCGGGGCCCGAAGCTGTCTAAATCCTAGTCTTGTGTGTTGCGTCTGTCGTTCCGATCAACCCCTCTCAATATACCACATAGATGTGTTGGCCTCACGACTAAGTCCTCACACTAGGACACCTATCGTGACATTTCCAGGACATCCCTCGAGTCATCTAAATGATCACGTGATCCAAATCAACTAAACCATGTCCGATCATCACGTGAGATGGAGTAGTTTTCACTGGTGAACATCTCTATGTTGATCATATCTACTATAAGATTCACGTTCGACCTTTCAGTCTCCAGTGTTCCGAGGCCATGTCTGTACATTCTAGGCTCGTCAAGTTTAACCCGAGTATTCTGCACGTGCAAAACAGTCTTGCACCCGTTGTATGTGAACGTAAATCTTATCACACCCGATCATCACGTGGTGTCTCGGCACGACGAACTGTCGCAACGGTGCATACTCAGGGAGAACACTCTTATACCTTGAAATTTTAGTGAGGGATCATCTTATAATGCTACCGCCGTACTATAAGCAAAATAAGATGCATAAAAGATAAACATCACACGCAATCAAAATATGTGACATGATATGGCCATCATCATCTTGTGCTTTTGATCTCCATCTCCAAAGCACCGTCATGATCTCCATCATCACCGGCTTGACACCTTGATCTCCATCGTAGTGTCGTGGTCGTCTCGCCAACTATTGCTTCTACAACTATCGCTAATGCACAGTGATAAAGTAAAGCCATTGCATAGTGTGTGCATCTCATACAATAAAGCGACAACCATAAGACTCCTGCCAGTTGCCGATAACTTTATAAAACATGATCATCTCATACAACAACGTATATCACATCATGTATTGACCCTATCACATCACAACATGCCCTGCAAAAACAAGTTAGACATCCTCTACTTTGTAGTTGCAACTTTTACGTGGCTACTACGGACTTCTAGTAAGAACCGTTCTTACCTACGCATCAAAACCACATGGATGTTTTGTCAAGTTTGCTGTCTTAACCTTCAGCAAGGACCGCCTGTAGTTAAATTTGATTCAATTAAAGTTGGAGAAACAGTCACCCGCCAGCCACCTTTATGCAAAACAAGTTGCATGTCCGTCGGTGTAACCGGTCTCATGAACACGGTCATGTAAGGTTGGTCCGGGCCGCTTCATCCAACAATACCACCAAATCAAAATAATACGTTGGTGGTAAGCAGTATGACTATCATCACCCACAACTCTTTGTGTTCTACTCATGCATATCATCTACACATAGACTTGGCTCGGATTCCACTATTAGGGAACATAGCATGCAATTTCAAAAAATTTCCTACGCTCACGCAATATCTATCTAGGAGATGCATAGCAACGAGAGGGGGAGAGTGTGTCCGCGTACCCTCGTAGACCGAAAGCGGAAGCTTTAGCTTAGCACGGTTGATGTAGTCGAATGTCTTCTCGATCCAACCGATCAAGCACCGAACGTATGACACCTCCAAGTTCTGCACACGTTCATCTCGATGAGGTCCCTTGAACTCTCGATCCAGCAAAGTGTCGAGGGAGAGTTTCGTCAGCACGGTAGCATGGTGATGGTGATGGTGAAGTAATTGATACATCCATTTTGCATCATATTTTCTTACTATTATTTATAATGTTTCTATCTATAATAATGCTTTTTGGAGTAATTCTAATGCCTTTTCTCTCATAATTTGCAAGGTACACACCAAGAGAGAGAATTCCGGCAGCTGGAAATCTGGAACTGAAAAAGTTACGTCAGGCCACCTATTCTGCACAACTCCAAATGAGCTGAAACTTCACAAAGATTTTTTATGGATTATTTAAGTAATACTGGAGCCAATAAACACAAGAGGGGGGCCACCAGGTGGGCACAACTCACCTGGGCGTGTCAGCCCCCCCGGGAGCGCCATGGTGGGTTGTGGCCTCCTCGGCCCACCTCCGGTGCCCATCTTCTGGTATATAAGTCATTTTGACCTAGAAAAAATAAGGAGAAGACTTTCGGGGCGGAGCGCCGCCGTCTCGAGGCGGAACTTGGGCAGGAGCACTTTTTCCCTCTGGCGGAGCGATTCTGCCGGGGGAACTTCCCTCCCAGAGGGGGAAATCATCGTCATCATCATCACCAACAACTCTCCCATCTTGGGGAGGGCAATCTCCATCAACATCTTAACCAGCACCATCTCATACCAAACCCTAGTTCATCTCTTGTATTCAACCTTGTTACCGGAACTATAGATTGTTTCTAGGGGGTGACTATATGGTTTATCTCTAGTAGTGTTGATTACATCTTGTAATCGATTAATATATGGTTTATTTTGTGGAAGATTATATGTTCAGATCCATGATGCTATTTAATACTCCTCTGATCATGAGGATGTTTATTATTTGTGAGTAGTTACTTTTGTTCTTGAGGTCACGAGATAAAGCATGTTGCAAGTAATCATGTGAATTTGATATGTGCTTGATATTTTGATAGTATGTATGTTGTGATTCCCTTAGTGGTGTCATGTGAACGTCAACTACATGACACATCACCATATTTTGGGCCTAAGGGACTGCATTGTGGAGTAGCAATTAGAAGGTGGGTGTCAGCATTCTGGGAACGGGGGTCCCCGGACTTGCCTGCCTGCGGCCCAGGGCGTGGCTCGCCTAGCGGCCTGGTACGGCCCATCTTCATCAGCAAACACTCAAGACCCTCGCGAGGGGCCAAGCCTTGCGAGGCGGACGACACATGATCTCCTCAGGGGCAGCTTCGCTAGGCTGGCTCGCTAGGAGCAGAGATATCTATGCAAGGGGCACCTCGCGAGGAGCGCGTGACACAAGCAGTGACGACCAAGGCCAGGCGGGCGCCATCGGGTGCAGAGTACCAGTTTCCTCTTTAGTGCAAAAGAGGCAGGCGCATGCGAGGAGTCCCGAGGAGTCAAGCAAAGGTTTCCATATCGGTGCAACAAGACCATGACCACAAGGACAGTAGGAAGAAGGTCATCGTGGAGCCCAGGATGGCGTCACCATTAGAGCCTTTGGCAGGCGAAGACCACTTTTGTCATGATAGCTTGTGCTATCTATCTCCCTTCAAACTTGGACGTTGTGGGAACCCTTCCCGCCTAATATTTGGGAAGAGGACCAGGGCCTCTATAAAGTGGACTAGCCACCACCATAGAAGGAACAAATGATCTGGAGAGAGACCAGACGAGCACCATCTCACCGAGCCCAAGAACACCTCTCCTCCTGAGGTTGTTCTTCCCTTGTACTTGTTCATCCCCAGCCTGCAAGGCAATCCACCACACCACACTGGAGTAGGGTACTACACCACAACGATGGCCTGAACCAGTATAAACCCTTGTGTCCCATGTTCTTCGAGTTCGTCGAGCTAGGCCGTGGATCGTTGAGTGCGCGAGCTAGCGAGGGGGAGAGAGAGAGATCTTCGTGCGCACCCCAGTGTACGAACCTCAATGGTTTGCCGAAACCCGTAATCCGATATTTGGCGCGCCAGGTAGGGGTGCGCCGAAGCCTTTCTCCGTCGATCCATGCTCCACCGTCCCACCAGTTCCATGGCCGACGCTCGCCGAGCTCGTGCTGAGCGTCGGGCCGCCCTGGCTGCCTGCATCGCCCAGACGCCCCCACCGGCAGGCCTCCCCATCGTTCGCCATCACCTGCTGCCAACGCCGCCACCATCCCGGCAGCACATGAGCAGCAAGCCTCATCGCTTCACCCTTCTGTGCGGCGGGACGGACGCACCGCCACCCCGTCGCTAACTCCGGCAGTCTCGTCGTCTCACGCTCGTCGCAGGCCCGTGGACACGCAGGCCACACTGCTCACGGCACACGAGCTCCTGCACTACCGCCCAGTCAACGACCTGTACGAGGAGTGGCTGGACCGCATCACCGAGCTCGTCAGCGCCGCTGGGGGCTCTCCCACGCCGTCTCTCTCGCTGCCTCGTCCGCCTCCTTCCACTGGCAACGTAGCCCATGGAGCGCCTCCACCACCACCACGTCAAGACGTCGCCCTCGCACCAAGGCGCGCGGCCCCACGACGCAATCCCCCACGCAGGGCGCCCGTGCATGAAGAAGGAAGCTACCATGAGATCCCTCGACCAAGGCAGGACGCTCCCACGCTCCCTGCACCATCGTGTCAAGATGGTGCACCGCCCGTGGCGGCTGTGCACGGAAATCGAGACCAGGCTCTGCCTCCATAGCGAGCTCCAGTGACTACAGCAGGCTGCCACGCCTTCACCCCCGAGCTGCATAGTGTCATCTGGCCCAGGAAGTTCAATCCCGACCTGGCTCCACATTACGACGGCACCCCCGACCCTGCGGAGTTCTTGCAGCTCTACGAGCTGAGCATCGAGGCGGCCAACGACGACAAAAAGGTCATGGCGAACTGGTTGCCCATGGCCCTAAAAGATGGTGCATTCTCGTGGCTCCTGAACCTGCCCGTGGGATCGATCTCCTCCTGGGGCGAGATGCGCGAGCATTTCGTCGCCAACTTCCAGGGCACTCGCGACCGTCCGCCGACCGCGGGCGACCTGCGGGGCATCAAGCAGCAACCGGAGAAACCCTGCAGAAGTACATCCAGTGCTTCAATGGCGTCCGCCTCAAGATTCCCAAGGTGATGGACGAGGCCATCATCTCCGTGTCCTCCGACAGCGTCTACGATGTCAAGATGAAGGAGGAGCTCGCGATCCACAAAGACCTGTGCACGGCCTTGGAGCTGTTCAACCTAGCGACCAAGTGTGCGAGAGCCAAGGAAGGGCGCCTCTCCCTCGTCGAGCTCCCAGCAGCAGACCTAAAAGACAAGAAGGCCAAGGTCAAGGACGTGAAGCGCAAGGGAGCATCTGTACTCGCGGTCGAGCCTGAGGTGAAGCGCGACCGCGACCACCTGGAGTCATCCAGGGGCAGCCGCCCATTCTGCGCCTTCCACAACATGCACAGCCAGAACACCAGTGATTGCCAGGAGCTCAGGGCCATCCGTGACGGGCACTTTGGCCGGTGCCCTGACCGCAATGACCGAGGCTACGGCCGTGGAGGAGGCCGAACAGGAGGACGCTGGGATGACCGCCGCCCGCGCCAGGAGTGGCGCTACCAGCCTCATGAAGACCGCTGGCACGACCAACCTCACGAGGGCGCTTGGAGAGACAAGCCTCGTGAGGACCGCCCTTGGGGCAAGGCTGGCCTCCCACCTCTACCGCCACCACCAAGGAGGAACAACGACCAGGACGAGGGGGCTGGGGGCTTCCAGGAGCCTCGCGCCGTCGCCTGCATCTTGGGCGATGCGCAGGCCCCAGCCTCTCAGCGCCTCTGTCACACCCTTGCTAGTTCATGCATTAGAGTGTTTGCATCATGTTATCTTTCATCAGAAACTTGAAATGGGGATGACAGAACTCCCAACACCCCCTGAAACCAACTAGGGTTTACTAAAAATATTTTCAATTAACCTGAAATGCCCTTCTAAAATGTTCATCATCTCTACCTTGGTCTTAAACCACTGCCAAAAATGGTGCATAGATTTCTAGGTCATCCTAAGGTCTCTGGATTAAATCATTAGCTATTTGAATTTGGGCATTTAAATACTATAAAATATTTCAAATGCTCAAATAATCCCAAACTAAAATGTTCCATGTTGGATATATTCCAAACAGTGGACATGTGCAGTTTGGTGATTTTTGAAGGTGCCTAAGTATTTTTAGAAATGCCACAAACTTGCAGAAATAAAATAAAACATAAATAAATGGGAAGGGACTTACCAGGCCGCAACCCACCACCCAGCCCACCTGGGGGCCCAACACTGTGCTGGCCCATGCCAGCCAGCTGTTTCGTCCTCGCCAGGCAGGTAGGGAGGTGACACCGACAAGCGCGAGCTCGCCACGGCACCACCTGCTTGCCGCTTCGCCCGTGGACGAGCTGGTCGACCTCCACGTCGCCCCCTCGACCCCCTGGACACGTTCATCCACTCCATCGCCTCTCCCTCGCTCCCCTCCGCCATGGCCGGTGCAACCACTGCCACCTCGCCATCATAGACGTAGCCACCGCCGTCTCTGCGCCGCCTCATCGTGTCCAGCAGCTTCGCCGTTGTCTTCTCCATCGAGCAGGCCGAGCCCCGAGCGGTCGCTTGCCCCGAAGCCACCGCATGAACCTCACCCGACTCTGCCACCGCCGGAGATCCCCTTCACCGTCACCGCAGCTATAGCTCGTCACCGACCGCTCCTCCTAGCTCATCGTCTTCACCATGAGCTTCTGCCCCTTCCCCTCCCTCTCGTTCTTGCTGCCACCCCCTGCTTCGATCGCAATGAGCAGTACCGCACGCGCCGCCGCCTGAGCTCGTCGCCGACGATACTCCGGCCATCTAACAGCCACGCCACCATGTCCAACAAGATCACTGCGTCATGTAGACCACGTAGGAGATGTCCTTGAGCCTCCAAGAGCCCCACCACGATGAGTTCAACCTCACCCGAACTCCGGCAGCCACACAACTCGTCACCGGTGACGTTTCCGGCGACCTGGAGCTCAACCACCTCCACCACTCAACGCAGTTCACTCCCAGCTACCCGTAGGTGGTCTCCGCCGTCCATTTGCTCGCCGGAGGGCAAATCCCGCAGCCTCCGCCGCGTCTGGATGTCGCCGGCAGCTAAACACCGGCAAGTCAGCATGGTTTGACCACATGTTTGACTCCCCTGAGTCACTGACATGTGGGCCTTGCCGTTTGGTCAAACCTTGATTAGTACTAACCTAATCCTAATTAATTTAATTAGTTAACAGAGACACTGACCAGTGGGTCCCACTGGTCAGGTTTGACCTGGGCACCCGTGTTGACCTGCTGATGCAATGCTGACGCAGTAACTCCTTTTTCTGGATTTATTCTTATTCAGGAAATTCCAAAAAATAGTGCAAACTTCAAAGATTCATAGAAATTAATCTGTAACTCCAAATGCAAAGTGTTATATATGAAAAATGACCAGGAAAATCCAATCTATCCATCTCTACTAGTTTCATGCATGTTTAAACAAGTTGACTTGCTTTTTAGTGCAAAATATGATAAAAGACTATTTAAGATCATATATGTGTTTGTAATTTGAATGGTTCAAAATGGCTCAAACCCATCTGGTCATAGTTGCATTAGCCCAATACACTCATTTTGCCATGTCTCATGCATGCATCATATTGTTGCGCATTGTTTGGTGTTGATTGTATATCGGTGCTCTCTGTGGCAGGTTGTGCCCCGGAAGAGTATCGCGAGTATCCAAACGAGGAGCAATACCAGTCTACGGACCCGCAAGGCAAGCAACCAACCATTTGATCATATCAACACAATCCCATGTTCTCGTTCCTACTCTCTTTTACTGCATTTAAGACAATGCGTTTCAAACTGCTGTGTGCTATGGTAGTTGAACCCATTTCCTCTACATGACCTGTCATTGCCACAATAACTAGATGAAACCCACTAGCATGTGTAGGAGTTGACTGGGCCAGGTGTATGTGTTTTCCTACCTTGCTATGCCTGCTATGCTTAGAGTCGAGTCAGGTCTGGTTCATCTGGGTGATGAGCTAGAGTGAAATGATCATGTCGGTAACGAGAGTGATGGTGTTGAACACGATTTGGTAAAGGGATCGATGAGAGGCCATGTAAGAGTATATGGTGGGTTGTTTCATTAGAACCATCCTTAAGCACTGAGATCTGTATGTGTGATTTAAGAATCAACTACTACCATGCATTGGGCCCTGAAATATGACCACACTCGACTTCTTATCCACCTAATCCTCTGTCCAGGAGTTTCAAGTAGTTTCTGGAGTTTGTAGTATACTAGGCCGTGGACAACGCTGACCCTCGGGGTGGGCCATGATGCGGTAGGTATGTGGCACGGTGTACCGGATGCCCGTTTGATATCTCGGGAACCCTGCACACATCATTCGGGGCCGTATGTGGAAACCTCGGCCGGACTCTCTGCGGATGGAACCTGGATAGGTGATAAACCTGGACTAGAGACTTAGGTGTTTATGTAGGTCATGGTCTACACCCATGTCGACTTTTTCTTGAAGTCTGCCGAGCACATGTCGTGTGCAGACGCTAAGTGGTGGAAACATGTATGAAGAAATACACCCGTGCAGGGTTAACATCATCTATTCGAATAGCCGCGTCCGCGGTAAAGAACTACTTGGTTGCCTATATAGTTCATAGACAAGTAAATGGATACTACTAAAAGCCTCAAGATAAGCGTGAGTGCCGAGGATGGCTCTTCCGTAGGATGACGGGGGTGGATCCTCGGTAGTGTATTGAAGTGGTGTGCAGTGGACTCGAGTGTGCAAAACAATTACAAGTTGGTGTCTCGTAAGATAGTTAGCCAAGAGTCAAAGCTGGCTTGCTGCAATAACCCCACCAACCCTTCTTGATAATGTGCATGTATGTAGGATCTAATGTAAGTCTTGCTGAGTATCTTTGTACTCATGTTTGCTTAATTTACGTTTAACAGAAGATGCTGCAACCCCTTCTGATGGGTTCTTCATAGACATTGATGTCTACGAGTAGGTTGAAGCCCAGGTGGTGATCCTGAGCTCACGATGGACTGTGTAGGATAGCCAGGCTTCCTCAAGCCTCTTTTATTTTCTAGATGTCTGTACTCAGACATGTTACTTCCGCTCTTGGCTTGTATGTTTGTATGACTTGAATGTTGGGTCGTGTGACCCGTGCTTGTGTGTATGATATGTATGGCTCTCTGAGCCTTTAAATAAAGTACTTGAGTTGTAGAGTTATGTTGTGATGCCATGTTGTAATTGCACATACCGAGCATATTGTGTGTATGATTGAAATGCTTGGTATGTGCGGGATCTGACTATCTAGCTGTTTATCCTTGGAAGCCTCTCTTACCAGGAAATGTCTCCTAGTGCTTCCACTGAGCCCTGGTAGCTTGCTACTGCTCCGGAACACTTAGGCTGGCTGTCATGTGTCCTTCTTCATTCCTGTGTCTGTCCCTATGGGGAAATGTTACGCGATGACTACCGGAGTCCTGTTAGCCTACTACAACCCGGTTTACCGGAGTCCTGCTAGCCCAGTTGCTACAGCCTGGATTCACTCATTGATGACCGACACGTTCGTTACTGGGTCATGTATGCCTGTCCCTGTAAGTTAGTGCCACTTTAGGTTCACGACTAGCCATGTCAGCCCGGGCTCCTTATCATATGGATGCTAGCAACACTATCATATATGTGTGCCAAAAGGCGCAAATAGTCCCGGGCAAGGTAAGGCGACACCCATGGGAATACCATGCGTGAGGCTGCAAAGTGTCTCAAAATCCTTCTTGAGCATTTACAGCCGTTATGCTATCGAATTTCTAGTAGAAATTCTAATGTCTTTGAATTATTGGTGTTTCAGATGTCGTCTCGCACAGTTCACCAGGTGGTTTGACTGACCCGCAGCATTGACGTGCCCAGGCATACAACCATGTTAGTACGGGTGATGACTGAGGTTGGTTACCGATGGTATCCTGAATATACTGTCGAGGAGCGGTTCCGCGACTTCAACCAGAGTCAGTTCACCTGTACTATGAGGATTTTCCCATCCTATCCGGGTTCCACTGAGCCTCTGCACTGGTCCTATGGACTCGGTATCACCATAGAGATGTCCGTGCAGGATGCTGCCTACTCGATGATCTCTATCGTCCAAGCTGGGTATGCTTTGCTGAACGATACTGAGTTCCGCTATCTGCCGGTGGCACGCACTGGTTCAGAGGGCTACTATACTAGGTTCTATGCCGATGCTGCTCACGAGGAGCCACTTCTGCGCACTACTACCGAGATGCTAGAGGAGAGAGATCGTGAGAACTGTACTTTACGCATGGAGTTGTACAACACCCGCCAGGACCATTGTGCTACACTGACGCGGCTTGCACTAGCCGTTCAGACATGCTACCTGGATATGTGTGACTTGTACCTTGTCCGCACACGTCTTCCGGCTTGCATGGACTATGCTGATGTTGGAGGTATCACACCTCCGCACGGGTGCCCTCTTCCACCCTTCGTGGGGCTGAGGCCTCATCCGAGCCCGTACGGTCCACAGTATCGACGTGATCATGAGTTCCCGGATCCACACGTGCCACTTCCAGGCTATGCAGGGGATCTCTACGAGGACTACTGCGGAGCTGGAGATGACTGAGCCGGATCGCGACACTAGTAGTTTGTAGTAGTCGTATTTCCACATCCCTGCATGTCTTGTGGAATATGACATAGTTTGTACTAGGTTCCGGAGGTGTAGAAAAATAATGTATAGGAGCTTGGGATGCCGCTGATGAGATGTAATCTTCCTTTCACCGCAGTTCTACTCAGTTTGGTCTTGTACTAAACCATGTATGGTGTGTATGACGATGGAATAAATGTGTCAGTTTCTGTATTTACCATGTCATACGGATGATCATCCAGCATTCCGAGTTATCCCTTATGTTATGCACTTCTATGTCGGAATTTTATCATTCTGGTCTAAACCATTGTCTTGTTTTCCTAGGATGGTCAACACCTGCAATAACCCTGCTGCCCCAGAGCAGGCTGAAGGCAGTGGGGTTAGAGATGCGAATTTGCCTCATCCTCCTTCCTTGGCTGAGGTCATGCTGGAGGCCAAGAGTAACAAATGGGAGACCAACTATTTGCTAGAACGCATCGAACAAAACACATCACTGCACCAGAGGAACGACTTGGTGTCTCTTAGTGACTTCATCAAGTTACACCCGCCCACCTTCCATCACTCTATCGAGCCCATCGACGCTAATGATTGGCTTCGCAGCATTACCCACAAGCTACGTTCTACACACGTAGCCAAAGTCGACAAGGTCACTTATGCCGCACGTTTCCCTCAAGCAGGCATGAGGCGTGAGGCGCCTGGTGTTCAGGAGTTCATCACCAAGACAACACAGGAGCTTCAAACGCCAAGAGCCATGCGCGGCGACTGCTGCCCACTACCTGGCGCGCCTCCCCATCCAAGCGATGATGGTGAGCTGCGTGTCTGCATCGACTACCTCGGGCTCAACAGGGCCGCATCTCATGAGCATTACTAGCCGTTGTGTGCTGGGTGGTGTGAGCCCCCCCCCCCCTCACAGCTACATTTGCATGCCTTACGGCCTGCTGAACGTAGCTGTTGCCTACTAGTGGCTCATGTAGGGCACCCTGGCGGCTCGCGAGGCCAGGCGCCAGGCGGTCCTGGGGGAAGAGGAGCCAGAGCCCCCAGGATCTCCCGGGAACCGACCACCGGATGACACCTAAGGAGCAACTTCTTCAGCATGTGTCTTCAGGTGCCTCGACATCACTTCAGCAACTATGCCAAGTGACTCTTTCCAGTTTGTTTAGCTGGGAGCGCCCCTCGGGCTGCATTATTCCCAGGTCGCATGGGCTTGCCCTTGCAGCATGTATCTTTTTGTGTCTTTAGCTTACCTTGTTGGGAGCGCCCCTCAGGCTGCATCATCCCTAGGCGGCATGGGTCCGTCCCTCTGGCGCATATCACTCTAGCATCTACCTGAACTAGCGTTACCCTTCCCTAGTAGCCACTTTAAAGTTATCGCTTGCCTGACCGGCACTTCGATGCCATGAACGTTGTACGCCCCAACAAACCTGCTTGTACCCGCCTCATGATTAAGGACAGGATGGACGTCTGTGCTCGGGTTCGTCCCTGCAGCGTCGCCAAATCCAAGCGGCTGAGCTCTGGCTCGCGGGCCAGCCCTGTGTACGTCATCTCCCATGGTCCTTGGTGTGTCATCCTTGCATCAGCTAAGTGCGAACAGGTGATTAAGGGCACACAACACGGTGCCTCATCGCCACGAGAGTCGTGCGCCAATTGTCTTTCTTTAGGGTGTCCGCATGAGAAGACTAGGCATGGCGTCTGTGCTCGGGTTCGTCCCTGCAGCGTCGATAAACCCAACGGCTGAGCTCTGTCTGGCGGGCCGGCCCCATTCATGTCACCTCCTGGGGTCGTTGGTGTCTGGCCTTCTCATGTGGCGGCCTCGAGGGATTCACTCGGCGCAGATTGCCTAACCATCTTGCAGGATCATCTCAAGCACCCTCAATCAAGACCAGGCGCAACCCTCCTTGAGGTAGGGCCTCGTGACTCCTGCGCTGGCTCACGGGTGCCTAGATACACCTCGTCTAGCCCTGTCGTGCAAGCCATGTGTCAGGGCAGGGCTGTACATGCCCCGGGGGCTCTCCGCAGTAGGGAGTCCCCTCCCACGTGCCAGTGGAAGTACCATGATCCGTGCTGGCAATCGACACGGTCAAGGAGCGGCTATGCTCGTGCAAGTACGGTAGCACTATGCTCCGCTCTGGTGATAAACAGCTGGCGGTGGCCTCATGGCCACTTTAACCCCAGGGAGCCACCAGGCTTAGTGCCTAGCCTCACCACGCTCCGATCCCGTTGGCGACACCCTCGAGAGCTACAACAAGAGAAGGGAGCAGCTGGGTGGGGCCTTCATCGTTTGTCACCAGCGGCTTCTCCAGGCCCTTCTCGTAGAATGCCCTTAGAGCTTCGCGGGATCTCTCTTCAAGGGACTTGAAGGCCGCACGATCCTCGGCAAGGACCTTCGCCTTGGCCTCCAGCTGGGTCCTCTCCGCCTCCAGCTTCTTCTCCAGCTCCTCCAAGAGGCCGCGCTCCGCGGCCTGCACCATCACCGACTGCTCCAGCTCAGCGTCACGACCGTTGACGACATCTTCTCGGGCCTTCATCTTCTCCTCCTCCGCCTTGCGATTTCGGGCCTCGGCCGCGCGCTCGTTGCGCATGGTCTCCAGCTCGGCCTCCATCGACCGATAGCGCTCCTCGGCGGCTTCTGCATCCTCCTGCGCCACCTTGCGAGCCGCTGCGGCCCGCTTGGCCTCCTCAGATGCTGCCACATCCTGGCTCAGAACTGCTCTAACAGATGTGTCAGAGTGCAGCCAGCCCGAGATCAACTACAAGCGCCCTGCCACCAGGCGATGGTCGGCCCCTTGGAGGTCACCCCGAAGCTGCGTTTGCACAGAAAAGGCCTCCTCCAGGGCGTCAGGTGAAGTAGAAGGGACGAGAGCTAGCAGCATGACTGGAGGAGGAGGCGGCGGCGTAATCAAGACCTGCAAGTTGACGACGGCAGGGGGCTTCTCAACCCTGGCGACATCCGTGGGTGAAACGGAGGTGGGCGCCTCCGGAGCCAGCTTGGCCGAGAAATCCACCTCCTCCTGAGTACGGACCACTAGGCCTCGCAAAGACGATTGAGCAGGGGAATTAGGCATGCCCCCTCCACCTCTCTGCGCCAGAGGGAGTGCGGCCAGACCAGGCTGCCGAGCTCGCGAAGATGTGGGTGTCTCCTCTCTCTTCTTCTTCCCCAACGACGTCGACCTGACAACACTAGAAGAGGATATCAGGAAGCAATAATGGAAGCAGGAGCACAGACAAAGTCAAGCCAAGGCACGCACTGGTCCGCGGCGGCATAATTTCGCGGCCTCTTCAGGACCGCGAATCCCAGGGGTCCCACAGCCTGCGGCGTAGGAGAGCGGGTCCCCGGGGCAGATGAAGCCATGACGGATGGCCTAGTGGCAGCCCTAGGCGGCGTCTGAGCTGGGGCGTCACCTCAGGAGATCATCGCTGACCTACTCTTCGTCTGGACCCTAGCCGGTGACCTCTTCGAGGGAGGAACATTGGGACTCACGGTGGCCCCGGCAGAGGGCGAGGCCTCCCTCACCGGGTGGTCGTCAGCGTCGTCGTCATCGGGTAGGGCATGAAGGAGACTGGCCTTGCGTGGGGGGAGGTCTCCTCAGCCTTCTCCGAGGTTGCTTCCGAGTCCTTCTCCTCCCCGCCAGAGTCGTCGGAGGACAGCACCATCGGAGCCGTCACCACAGGGGCCTCGGAGGGCACCGATGGTACGAGCCCGCGCCCATCGAAGGCAGGCCAGGCGGCGGCAACCTCCGCCCCATCTAGGCAGCGATACAAGGGGACAAGGGTGTCCGGCGGATACCCCTGGTCATCCCCAAAATAGGAGCCGGAGAGTTGCAGTTAGATCCTCCTCTGACAAGGCATCAGGGCGCAGGCGAAGGTCGTCCTCCTGGTCTTTGAGCTTCCACAAGGGATGTGAGCACGCCTGTAGTGGGGCGATGCCCTGCGCCAGGAATTCCTTGATGATCATGGCCCCCGTCAGCCTAGCCGCCTTTGGGTCGTCAAGCTTCAGGACGTCGGTCATCTTCTCCAACAACTGCTTCGCCAGTGGATCGGTGTGCCTAGCGAGGAGCCACCCGTCATGAGGCGCGGGCATCTCCATCGGCAGCACCAGCCGGGATGGGAGCACTTGGCGTCCATCAGAACCCACTTGCTCCTGAAGCCCTCGGCCTTCTTCCCAGCCTTCGAGATCGCATTGGCCTTGTTGGCCGCAACGAAGTTAGCACACCCTGAGCAAATGTCGCCCTTAAGCCGAAGGAAGAAGAAGTGGCGCAGCAGTGCCACAGCCGACATCACCCACGTCCAATCAGTAGCCACACGTCAATCAAGGCCCCAGGCTATTGGGGCCCGCAGCGCTCCGCACTTGCCCTTTGGCTTCACCTCGAAGCCAAGTTCGAGCGCGCCTTGGGCCCGTGGGCTACTGTCGGTGTTCTGGGAATGGGGGTCCCCGGACTTGCCTGCCTGCGGCCCAGGGTGTGGCTCGCCCAGCGGCCTGGTACGACCCATCTTCATCATCAAACACTCAAGAACCTCGCGAGGGGCCAAGCCTCGTGAGGCGTACGACACAAGACCTCCTCAAGGGAAGCCTCGCTAGGCTGGATCACGAGGATCGGAGATATCTATGCAAGGGGCACCTCATGAGGAGTGCGTGACGCGAGCAGTGACGACCAAGGCCAGCTGGGCACCAGGCGGACGCCAGCAGGCGCAGGCGAGGAGTCCCGAGGCGTCAAGCAAAGGTTTCCATATCGGTGCAACAAGACCAAGACCACCAGGACGGCAGGATGGAGGTCATCGGGGAGCCCAGGACGACGTCACCACGAGAGCCTTTGGCAGGCGAAGACCACGTTTGTCAGGATAGCTTGTACTAGATGTCTCCCTTCAAACTTGGTCGTTGTGGGAACCCTTCCCGCCTAATATTTGGGAAGAGGACCAGGGCCTCTATAAATAGGACTAGCCACCACCATAGAAGGAACAATTGATCTGGAGAGAGACCAGACGAGCACCAGCTCACCGAGCCCAAGAACACCTCTCCTCCTGAGGTTGTTCTTCCATTGTACTTGTTCATCCCCAGCCTGCAAGGCAATCCACCACACCACACTGGAGTAGGGTATTACACCATAATGGTGGCGCGAACCAGTATAAACCCTTGTGTCCCGTGTTCTTCGAGTTCGTCGAGCTAGGTCGTGGATCGTTGAGTGCACGAGCTAGCGAGGGAGAGAGAGATCTTTGTGCGCACCCAAGTGTTCAATCCTCAAGGGTTTGCCGGAACCCATAATCCGACAGTGGGTTGTGAGAGTGACAGAAACGTAAACCCCAGTTTATGCGTTGTTCCGTAAGGGACCGATTGGATCCTAGACTTTAATACTATGGTTAGAATTTATTCTTAATACTTTTCTCATAGTTGCAGATGCTTGCAGGAGGGTTAATCATAAGTAGGAGGTTTGTTCAAGTAAGAACAACACCTAAGCACCGTTCCACCCACATATCAAATTATCAAAGTAGCGAACACAAATCAAACCAACATGATGGAAGTGACTAGATGAAATTCCCTTGTACCCTCAAGAACGCTTTGCTTATCATAAGAGACCGTTTTGGCCTGTCCTTGGCCTCAAAAGGATTGGGCTACCTTCTGCACTTTAGTTACTACTATCATTACTTGCTCGTTACAAAATATCTCGCTATCAAACTACTACGCTACTTACAATTTTAGCACTTGCAGACATTACCTTACTGAAAACTACTTGTCATTTCCTTCTGCTTCTCATTGGGTTCGACACTCTTACTTATTGAAAAGAGCTACAATTGACCCCCTATATTTGCGGGTCACCAAGGCTATTTTCTGGAACCTTTGCTGGGGAGTGAAGCGCATTTGGTAAGTGGAATGTGGTAAGGAAACATTTATATAGTGTGCTGAAATTTATTGTCACTTGCTACTATGGAAAACAATCCTTTGAGGGGTTTGTTCGGGGTATCTTCACCTCGTCCGGAACCACAATTAACTGCCCCTCAACCTACTGCACCTACTGAAAATATTGAATATGAAATTCCTTCGGGTATGATAGAACAATTGCTAGCTAATCCTTATGCAGGATATGGAACCGAACATCCCGATATGCATTTGATATATGTAGAACAAATTTTTGGATTGTTCAAGCTTGCAGGTTTACCCGGAGATGAGGTGATGAAAAAGGTTTTCCCTTTATATTTGAAGGGAAAATCATTGGCATGCTATAGGCTATGCAATGATATTGGATCATGGAATTGGAATCGATTGAAATTGGATTTCCACCAAAAAATTATCCTATGCATCTAGTTCATCGTGATCGGAATTATATATATAATTTTTGGCCTCGTGAAGGAGAAAGTATCACTCTAGCTTGGGGGAGGCTTAAGTCAATGTTATATTCATGCCCCAATCATGAGCTCTCAAGAGAAATTATTATTGATAACTCTTATGCTCGGCTTTCTCGTAATGATCAAACAATGGTGGATACTTCTTGTGTTGGTTCTTTTATGAAGAAAACTATTGAATTCTGGTGGGATCTTTTGCAAGGAATTAAATGCAACTGAAGATTGGGAACTCGACAAAGGTAAAGAGTCAGGTATAAAGCTTAAGTATGATTGTGTCAAATCTTTTATGGATACCGATGCTTTTCAAAAGTTTAGCAGTAAATATGGACTTGACTCTGAGATAGTAGCCTCCTTTTGTGAATCATTTGCCACTCATGTTGAACTCCCTAAGGAGAAATGGTTCAAATATCACCCACCTATTAAATAAGAAATTAAAGAACCAGTACCAGTTAAAGAAGAAACTATACTCTATAATGTTGATCCAGTTGTTCCTACTGCTTATATTGAGAAACCCCTTTTCCTGTTAGGATAAAGGAACATTCTAAAGTTTCAACTGTGGTTAACAAAAGCTATGTTAGAACACCTAAACCAGATGAACAAATTAGAGTAGAACCTAATGTTACTATGGTTAAAGATCGCTTAGAAGAAGATATAGATGGGCATGTTATTTACTTATGTGCAGAAGCTGCTAGAATTGCTAAACCCGATAAATGGGATAAACATAGACCAGTTGTTGGCATGCCTGTCATTTCAGTTAAAATAGGAGATCACTGTTATCATGGTTTATGTGACATGGGTGCTAGTGTGAGTGCTATTACTTACACTTTATATCAAGAAATTAAGAAAGACATAGCACCTACACAGATAGAAGGCATAGATGTTACTGTTGAACTTGCTAATAGCGACACCATATCACCTTTTGGGATTGTTAGAGATGTTGATGTCTTGTGTGGCAAAATAAAATACCCTACTGATTTTCTTGTTCTTGGTTCCCCATAAGATGACTTCTATCCCATTATCTTTGGTAGACCTTTCTTGAACACTGTTAATGCTAAGATAGATTGCAAGAAACAAACTGTTAGTGTTAGCTTTGGTGACGAGTCTCATGAGTTTAATTTTTCCAAGTTTAGTAGAAATCATCATGAAAAAGAATTGACTAGTAGAGATGAATTAATTGGTCTTGATTCTATTGCTGTGCCACCTACTGATCCTTTAGAACAATATTTGGTAGACCAGGAAAATGATTTACATATGCATGAAAGAAATGAAATAGATAAGATTTTCTTTGAACAACGTCATCTACTTAAACACAATTTGCCTATTGAAACTCTTGGAGGTCCTCCTCCACCTAAAGGTGATCCTGTGTTTGAGTTAAAACAATTGCCATACACTTTGAAATATGCTTATATTGATGAAAAGAAGATATATCCTGTTATTATTACTGCTAACCTTTCAGAACATGAAGAAGTAAGATTATTGAAAGTTCTAAGGAAGCACCGAGCGGCTATTGGATATACTCTTGATGATTTAAAAGGGATTAGTCCCCCTCTATGTCAGCACAAAATTAATATGGAACCTAATGTTAAACTAGTTGTTGATCACCAATGTCGGTTAAATCTGAAGATGAAAGAGGTGGTAAGAACGGAAATATTAAAACTTCTGGAAGCAGCACTACTAGGAAAAGGCTAATTAGTGGCACACCTATTTTGGCCATTAATGGCGCACTACAGGTGCGCCACTATCATCACGCCACTAGTAATTAATACTAATGGCGCACCCCTGGTGCGCCATTAGTATACTAGACAATAGTGGCGCACCAAGGAGTGCACCATTAGTATGTCAAACGGTGTGCCATTACTATGCCTCCCAGGGGGGCATATTTACCTTGTGCTGTGGGTTACTAATGGCGCACTTCTAGGTAATGCGCCACTAGTGTGTTTATTGTAGTGCGCCACTAAAGTGCAGTTTGGTGCGCCACTAGTATGAATATTAGGATTTTTTTCTTTTCTGATATTTGCACAGGTTACAAAATATATTACTCCACAGAATATAGACATCACAACATATAAACAACAGATTTATCGAATACAATAGAAGATTAGTTTCCGAATACAATTCATCATATTAGTCTCCGAAGTCAAAATACCGAACAAAGTTAGAACATTACAAGTCTCCAGACCGCGAGTAGTGAGTTTGTCTTCACATTACAAGTCGATATCGATCATCTAAACTACCATCACATAGAAGAGAGCTGTGGTCATCACGATGAGCATCATCGTGATGAAACTGGCCTTCATCCGGTTCCTCCAACGCTCCCTCCTCTCTCCCGCTAGATAGCGCGCGTATCTAGCTTCCGCCTCCGCCCTATTGGTGTACCCTTTGTAACTGTTACCGCTGAAATGGTGAACCTGTCTCCGACACTCCTCCCAGTCATTGTATACTCTGGGAACCTTACCCCTTGTACATGACATACGACGACATCTCTATGCTCTAGACAAACAAAACGTTAGTAGCAATTCACAGACAATACATAAGCAATATATAAGTATGCAACAAAAGGATCAGAAGAGAAAAACAACACATTAATAGCACGATTCATGGTCCTACTAATAAATAGCATCGATTACATATAAGTTGAACGACTGTCCAAACCAAAGAGACATACAAGTTCATTAAAGTTTAATTACAACATGAGCTAATCGATATTTCAGAACTACATAGCATCACTACTTTAGACTCGACTCAGGACCGGAGCATGGATGAAGCCGCCGTCTTTCGTGATGGTCATGAAATCGCGGGCGTTGTCAGCCTGCATTTGTAGCGTTGTTTCTATCTCACTATTGTACGGTTGATATCTGAGGTAGAACTGCCCCGAGGTACGAAGGACATCTTGATGGATGATTTCCACAGACTCCGACTGGATGCGAAAGAATTCTTGTCTAATGTCCGCGTCCTGGATTGCTGACAAGCGTGTGGCCCAATCTTTGAGATTATTTGGTAGCATAAGGTGATTATGCTCCCGTACGATCGCCTGCATATGATGGAGGGCATAGTAGGCATCCTTCTGACTGCCAGGCGGCTGCTTGACGCAGGGGAACGTCGTATATTGGGTGAACACGTGCTTGTCATACCTACGAATTGGCCTGCTGAAGGTGCCTCCAGACCTGGCGTAGCCAGGGAGTACATCATCAAGAACTTTCTTGATATTTGTGTAGTCTTTCTTTGACTGATGGTCCGACTCGAAATACATGGCCATGGAATATTTTGGGCTTAAGAGGTGAGTGTGCAATGTGCGTCACTGAACAAAACACGGAATGTTAGAAAAAACAAAGAACGATTGAAATCTAAGAAATCATATGTTACGGGGCGGTGAGGGGATGACTTACTCGGGAAAGTAAGGCACGAGGAAGTTATCCTTATCTGGGTTTGCTAGAATGGCGCCTTCGAGGTGTGAACTCGTGACTTGCCGGTCCCCAGCGCTGCCCAAGATCTTGGCACGCATGTAGAAGGGGTTGACTATCACGATGTCTTGGGTCTTGTCTCTAATGACCCGCATCTCCATACTCAGCGAAAATAGCCGAACGAAGGTGTAGTGCAGCGGATGAAGGTTAAACATAGCGAAGATGTCATCAAACCGCAGGACGATCATACCCCTGATGGCGCTATCCACAAAGCCCTTGCCCTCTAGCACCTTGGCCACGAAAACCAGGTATGCCACATCATTCTTGGAGAGACGCCGCTTCTCCAAAGAAATAACACTATCATGCAGACTCCGCATAGCACCGGTTGCAGCATTGAGCAGATTAGTCAGTAGCATCGGCCTACCCTCCACATGCACCCTCCTCGAGATATCCTAGGTGAAGGTGGCCCATCCTAAGCATGGATCGTACTCGGTGCCGGCTGGCTCGCACCCTTGTTATTCTTTATTTTCCGTCCCTTCTTCTTTTGTTGTAATGGGATCGAGTTCTGCTCAGAGACCGCCTTCTTGAGTGTGTTGGGGCTGATAATATTTCGCACCTCCGCTATCTGAGGCTCGTTGAAGGCGGCAGCTGGAGGTGTCTCCTGAGAACTGAATGCCAGACGACGCCTGTTGCAATTGGATTTCTCCGCGGTACCAGCTAGATCGCGGTCGTCTTTTGTAGGGTTGGGTTCTTGAGAAGGAGGCCCCAAGAATTCGTCACCGTACCCATGTTCGGCAAAGTACTTATCAACGTTGGTAAATGTACTGTTGCCATCGTCGCCGTCGTCCGGATCCTGTACCATATGCATGTCCGGCATGTCTGGTAGCGTTGAGGTGGTCTTGCCATGGCTTGGCGCCGGCACGACTGGCGGTGTTGTCTATGGCGTGGTGTCCCCTGTCCCCAAATGAATCTGGCTCTTCGGCCAAAGTAGGGCCCAGATTAAGCAGGCGCTAAGGGTCATCTCATCATCTTCGTTGGCCCCAGCGGGTCGAAATGGAGGTAACAAGTCGTCGCAGCACCCGAACCAGTTGAACCCTATACACGGTGGGTAGCATCGGATTACCGTGGACACGGGGTTGCCCAGTTGAATGATTCTGCCCTTGGCGACATCGATCAACTCGCCGCCCATGAAGTGCAGGCGAGTGCATTGAAGGTCGGTGGTGCCCTGCGAAAACATGCAGGGCATCAGGGATGCCTAGTCAAAGGCAAGGAGATGAAGTGATCGGCCGAGAGGCTTAGTTACCATGATGGCGTCGAGCTCGGATAATGTCGAGACACCGCCAACGGCGGGCGTGCAAGTGACAGAGGGGCCACTTGCTGCCGAGGTGCCGGCTGGTGTATTCTTCACACACCCGGGTGCATTAAGCTCCAATGCCCGCGTCGGCGTCGGAGACACCAATACTGCCTCCGCCGGAGACACCAATGGTGCCGCCTGCGCATTGTGCAAGTTGCTGGCCGTGAAGCTGGGAACCGGGGGCGGCCCCTGTTGGCCGCCTACAATCCATGCCTGCAGCCCCTCAATCAAGGTAGGCACAATGGCAGTGAGTGTCGTTTCTAGTTGGTGTTGCACTTGTTCTTGGACCATCTCTGGAATCCGCGCCACTTGTGCCTTGAGTTCTTGAACCTCGCGCGACTGGATTTCCGAGCTGGTCTTTCTCTCCTTTCGCCAATTGGCATTATAGTATGACGACCATTTCATGGACAAGACTTTGTCGGCCACACGACCAGCTGACGACGGCTTACTGAACTTATCCTTGTTTTTCATTACGTTCAACGCCCTATTTAAAGTGTTGTCCCAAGGGGAGCTCTGAGACGACCCCGCGCTACTGCTTTCAGTGTCCAGTGGAAGGAATGTGAACCATTTAGAAATTTGGCTTCCTTAATTAGAATGCAACCATATGGAGCTAATTACGCGGGGGTGTATACGTTACCAGAATAAGCTCAAGCGCCTTGGTCTTCGGATCCGTGGTAAGCTCCTTTGTTACCAGTCCACCTTGTACTAGGCCCTGGCATAGTTCCTGGTCTGCTTGTCATGGTATTTCTCGAAGCGTGGCGGTAGGCCTTGCTCGGCACGCTTCGCGTCCTCCTTGTCCCATATAGTTTCCGCCACTCTGTAACTGTCGAGACCGAGTTGGTGGACCCCTTAGTTCAAGTCCCGCATATCTTTCCCACACTGACTTGATTCCACAGTTGCGTTGCTCTCGCACTTGATCTTGAACTCCTTGTAGTCATCTTCGCTGATTGAAGGATTTTTCTCCTTGATCTTCTCATAACTATCACCTTTTTCAATCATTCTCTTCACCGCGCCTCTCCAAGTAGCCAGGGCTATGCTCATCTTTGTGAGGGAGGCACTGTTCACTTTATTCCCTGAGAGGCGTGTGTTTGCGATGTCACCGGGGAACATGTATCGTTCGTGCAGCTTCGTCAAGAGGAGGTTGCACAAATTCCCTCGGTCACGATGCCTTAGGTTTTTGGTGTTGATCGAGATGGTGCTCCGGAGAATGCACCCGAGTTGTCCTGCGTACCCCTTGACAAATTCTTTGGGCACCGTTGGATGCCCCTCAGAGGACACTTCAGTAAATTCCTCCTTGACGGTGCTGAGCACATTCGGGCGCCGGTCCTTCTGTTGCCTCTTCAGTTGGCTGCCATCTGTGCGTGCGCTGCCATCATCAGTGGTGGCATCCTCGACGGCACCATCAGTGGTGTCATCCCCGACGCCACTAGGGGTTGTGTAGTCAAGATCGGTGTCTTCCGCGGCGTCCTTATAGCGGTGAGGTTCTTCCTCCATCTCCTGGGACAGCTCCCAGAATTACTTGCCCGAACCGCCGGCCTCATCTTTGTGGGCCATGTTTGCTCTAAATAGGAAAAAAGTTTGGTCAAAAATTTGGTTATTGTCAAGGAATAAGATCTCTAAGTTGACCAAATAACCTAATTCTCGAGGAATTCGCTGTTAGTGTGTTGTTGCTAAGGTCCAAGTCCCTTCCTAACCCCCTTCTTCTTGTCTCCTCTCACTATCTCTCTCACACACATGGCAAGCAAGGGTGTCTGAGTGTGTGAAAAAAATACTAAACTAATCCAAGGGCTGAAAATTGATCATCTGTTTCAGATTGCAATTTTCTTTCTTGGGGCTTCAGTGTGCAGTACAAAACTGAATTTTGGAAATATATAGAATGAACAAGCTAAGGGTTACAAATGCCCGCAAGGCTTCAAGGGTGACGGCGTAATGGTTCAGTGTTATTTAAGGGTTGGTTTGTGAGGAATTATCATGGTCTCATCATTTAGGGTTTGTCGACACCGAGGCATCCTAAAAGCTAAGCTTTTATCATTTAGGGTTTATCGACATTGAGGCATTCTAAAAGCTAAGCCCTAGGTTGACACCGACACAGATTATTTCAACCCCCCAAACAATAATGATAACATTCTTTTCCTGAACTATAAACGACTCGTGGTTTCATCTGTCCACACATGAATTCAGCATATGTGGTTAATGCAGCAAGAATAAAGGGACACCACATGTCAAAAATCTTGCATCCAAAATTTCACAATTGAGCCTAGGTACCCCTAATCTTCTTCTACAAATATTTTTTCTATATCAATCTCCAAAAAAGCATGTGATGCTGAATCAATACTCAATATATATAGGTGCTTCTCTCTTTATCACATTTTTATTGGAATATGCAACATTAATTTTCTTTTACTTGAATCATGTGCACATATTTACATTCCTATTTCATGCTTACTTGTTTGGAACTATAGAATCTACCTTGGAATCTGCAAATCTCTTAGAATGTACTAAGAGATGCCAGATTTGTTGGGGGACTCCTATACTTAAGGCATATAAGACCTGGCATTGCCTATGCCACAAGTGTGGTAGACAGATACATGCTTGATCCTAGGAGTGGACATATGGATGCAGTATAGCCTATTTTGCCGTATGTAAGATGCAGTCCCGGGAAGGGGTTTAAGCAGCAATTAGTTGTGTCCAAATCAACAGCCAAAGTAGAGTATAGAGCTATGTCACCAGGACTTAGTGAAATATTATGGGTAGAAATCCTCTATCAGAATGAAGGTGCTGGGAAAAGGTCCTTTGAAGGTGCAGTGTAATAATAAATCAGCTATAAGCATAACCAGTAACCCGATCCAACACGACAGAACCAAGTATGCGGAGATAGATCCTTTATTTATTAAGGGGAAGTTCTATGATGGTATAATTCAATTAAATCATGTAATATCAGGGAATCAAGTAGTAGATGGTCTAACTAAGGGTTTTGGAGTCAAGGAACATAATTTAGCTTGTAACGAAAGATGGGAACGATATCTATCTATCACCAATCTTGACTAGGAGTGTTGGGCTGAGCATAACAGGGTGATAATGAAGCATTAGTAGATTGCATCTTACATGTCCAGCTCTACTTTCTCGTGGCTTTTTATCCCACTGATTGGATATATATTGCATGTACACAGAATATCTCAGATAGAGGAATACAGCTAGTTGCCAATAATTGTCAAGGGACAATTTTGGAAATCTACAGATTAAGTACTAAGATACCCCGGCCCATGCATAAGTTGCAAGTACCCCATATGTCCTATTTTTAGCAAAGTCATGCTAAAATTCACGGAAAAATTCAGCACGACCTTTGCTGAAAATAGGACATATGGAGTACCCGAATTTGCCGGAACGGAAGTTAATCGACATTCCGACAAACTCAAGGGCCTCTCGGGGTACCTGCAAAATCATTATCCTAGGTGGACAAGGCAATGTGCTACTTGCTTAAATCTCTGTCCAATGCTATTTACAAGACAAACAACAGGTGGCAAAGCCCAGTGTTAAAAAAAGGCCTCCATCACAACATGGAAAATACGTTGGCCTGTGAAGAGGTAAAACAATATATGCATCTCCAGGCAGTATCATTCAACATTTTGGACAAACCACTACACCCAATACTGGATCTCCAGGCAGTATGTTAAGAGGTTTACCGAGATGAGAGTGAGGAATATGATCCTCTCCTCAGCAACGCCTTTCCTTCGAAGAAGATCTATAGCTTGATTTGCTGAGTTCCCTGGGAAAAAAAGGGCAGAAGTAGAACACTTCAGTCATGAAAAAATCAAGTGATAACTTGTCCAATATCAATTCAACTGCAGATGGACGAACAAATTACATATTTATGGACCTAAAGAACAATAATCATCTAGTATTATACACAAGTAGATGCATATATTCCAAGCAAACAATATAGAACCAAACTTCCGCTGTTTATCGGGCGCACGGTTAAATATATTTTACATCAAATTTACCAAATCCAAGGCATTTCCCAACAGGTAAACCAACAATGAAATTTTTTATTAAATCTTCAATTTTATGCATTAGTAAAGGAAAAATTATCACTGGGTGAGATTGTCATCAGGATATCTCATAACATCCAAATAGTTTCTGTGAATGCATGCCATATGTATAAATTGCATGCCATATGGACAAACCACTACAAGCAATACTGGACCAGCTCAATTGGTGCGTGCCGTCATGAAATCAATGGCTCACAGCCCTCTGCTTGGGACGGGAATAAATTCCCTCACAGCTTTAACGTATCACCATCATTGATCTGCTCCGACTAATAAGGCACCCAGTAAGAAGAAGGCATAGAATTGGCGCACACAACACAACACTAGACAACATGATGTAATTGGTGCTTGGCATCGATCAAGACAGACTACTAGTTGATCAGAATGAAGATCAGTTGGTCTGAGGAGTTGATGTTCCATCAATTGCGTATGTTGTGATGGATCGACGAATGCTTAACTACTTTGTAAGATTCATAAGATTAGATGGCGACAACAAAGTTCGATTTGAAAATCATGAGCTTTACATTAACTTGGGCTCAGCTCAATGCATATCAATGACTATCCAATAAGGAATCAACAACAATACCTTGTGCTTAACCAGGCACCGAGAATGGAGCAGCCACCGAGATTTGAGAGGAGATAGGATGAGCTTGGATGGATTTGATGGGGGTGTGTGTGGCGCTGATGTCTTTGCAATAATGTATCTGGTTCTGTTCAAGACAATTCAGGCCAAATTTATCAAAATGCTACTGGTGCAGTACAATGGAGCACGTACACATGATTGCCACTAGGGTTACTGGAGAAAACACGAACTGAACTATAGCCCGATTGTAATGTATTCAGTGGTATTAATTCAGAATCTGACCTGAAGTTGAACTAGCTAATTATTAGTGTAATGGAACTAGTTAATTAGTCCTATTGGCCACTGGCCGATTAAAGTTACTCTCCTTAGTGGACTAAATACTGGTGATTTAATTGAACTAGTCAATTAATCCTGTCACTTGCAAAATTTAACCAGTCCCCATCCTGGAAACTCAAGTGGCGGGCGTCATCCTTCCCTGGTAAGGTGAAACTACTAAAAGCATAACAAATCTATGTATTTACGCAGAGAGAGTATGAAACTGGTAGCTTTGCTGCAAATTGGGCTAGGGAATGGATCAGATGAGAAGATAAGGGGGACGGAAGGAGGGAGGGATTACATTGGGGGACGAGCAGAGGATGCGGGGTGGAAGAGGAGCGTCTCCATGGAATCCAACACCTGAAGCTCGTCGGCGGCCTCTTCATGCTGCTCTAGCCAGGAATGTCCAGGGCGTGGGCAGCCGGCGAGCAGAAGCAGACGGTGTCTCCGTGGAGTCCTACACCTGAAGCGACGGGCGGTGAGCACTACGAGGCGCGGAGCAGCGATGGGAGGCGAGGTGCCGGGGGGCGTCGGGGGCGGTGGTGCTCGGGTGCGGTGGGGGTCGGGGGCGTCGGGGGTGGTGGTGGTCGGCGTCGGGGGCGATGGGGCGACGGGCAGCGAGGCTCCGGGGCGATGGGAGGCGAGGCGCTAGGGGCGTTGGGGGCGGTGGTGGTCGGGTGCGGCGGGTGCAGTGGGGGTCGGCAGCGGGGGCAGCGAGCACGGGGACGGCGAGCACGGGGGCGGCACGGGTGAGGCAGAGATAGCAGTGGGGGGGGGGGGCTGAGAGAGATATGAGATTGGGGATCGGGGATTGAGGATTTAAGTGGGGGGAGGGTTAGCAATGGCGCACCTCCTAGTGGTGCGCCATTAGTAAAAAATAAATTGGATAGCAATGGCACACCTCCAAGCGGTGCGCCATTAGTAACTTTTTTTTGGATAGCAATGGCGCACCCTCCCCTGGTGGGCCATTACTGACTTTTTTTTTTGGATTTTTAGTTGCATCTAATAATTTTTTAGAAAATGACGATCAAATTTGAAAACATTTATGAATGTGGAAAAATATCATCAAATTTTTTATTTGAAAATATTTATGAATATGAAAAAATATCATGAAATTTGTTATTTGAAAATATCATCAAATTTGTTATTTGAAAATATCATCAAATTTGTTTTTTTATTTTTAATTGCATTCATTTGTGAATTGGTAAAACATTTGTGTATATGAAAAAATATCATCAAATTTGAAAAAATATTCAGGAATTCAAAAAGTTACATCTAATAATTTTTTAGAAAATGACGATCAAATTTGAAAACATTTATGAATGTGGAAAAATATCATCAAATTTTTTATTTGAAAATATTTATGAATATGAAAAAATATCATGAAATTTGTTATTTGAAAATATCATCAAATTTGTTATTTGAAAATATCATCAAATTTGTTTTTTTATTTTTAATTGCATTCATTTGTGAATTGGTAAAACATTTGTGTATATGAAAAAATATCATCAAATTTGAAAAAATATTCAGGAATTCAAAAAGTTACATCTAATAATTTTTTAGAAAATGACGATCAAATTTGAAAACATTTATGAATGTGGAAAAATATCATCAAATTTTTATTTGAAAATATTTATGAATATAAAAAAATATCATCAAATTTGTTATTTGAAAATATCATCAAATATCATCAAATTTATTTTTTTATTTTTAATTGCATTCATTTGTGAATTGGTAAAACATTTATGAATATGAAAAAATATCATCAAATTTGAAAAAATATTCAGGAATTCAAAACGTGCCCATAAATTTAAAAATATTCATGAGTTGAAAAAATATCATCAAATAAAAATTGGTATACCAGAATAAACATAAATACCATAATAAACATAAATAAATATTCATGAGGACTAGAACAAAAGAAATATCATTTAATATGTCGAAATACAATCGAGAAATGAAGACTACGATTTAAATACAATCGATCTTAGCTAGCAATCTTTTCACAATCTTCTTGCCCTTCTTTTTCACAAATGGAGTTCTTCTGTTGAACGGATGTCCTTTAGGTAGGGTGGTCCTGCTTCTTCTTGTGGTGTATGGCACTTCATCGTCGTCATCATGTTCCATCTTCGGGTCGCCGTACTTTTCGAAGTCTTGCACATTGGCGACTCCATCCATTCCGATGATCTTCCTTTTGCCTCTCCTCACGACAACACGACTGGGGTTTGAGGGTCAGTAATGAAGAAGCATTGGTCCACTTGGGAAGCCAGTACCCATGGCTAATTTTTCACGGTGACGTTTGTGCCCGCGGTCTTGGATTTGGCTTCGGGTATAACCATGGTGGTGAAATACCGGTCTTCTTTTAGGACGCTCTTGGCCCATCTGACACGGAACATCGGGACCTTCTCTCGAGCGTAGCTCAGCTCCCAGATCTCCTCGATCCTTCCGTAGTATCTGTCCTTGTCGTTACCGGTGTAGGATTCCATCGTTACCCCGGAGTTCTGATAGCCATCGCTCTTCATATCCTTTCCCTCGGTGTAGAATGTGTAGCCGTTGATATCGTACGCCTCATAGGTCATCAGGTTGTGCTCGGCGCCCTGTGACAAGGCGAATATGGGTTTTTCTTCCACGGAAGAATCCTCATGTAAAGGGTACGACAGAAGCTTCTCCTTGAACCAACACATGAAACATGAGTTGTGCTCTTTGATTATATATCCGTTCGTCCTTTGTTGGCCTCAGTCATTGTACATCTTCTCAATAAAGGTTTTGTTCTCTACCACCCAAGGAACGACCACGTCTTTGTGTTGTAGCATGACTAGGTTTGCTCTTTCAAAGTCGGCGAGTCGACCCTCGAAGTCGACATGCATTTCACGGTGACCATCACGGTGACCCCATCCAGCGAGCCTGCCGAGGTGCCTGTTGACGGGCAGACCAATGGGGTTCTCGATGCCTAGATAATTCGTGCAGTAGGAGATGCACTCTTCGGTTAGAAAGCCCCTTGCTATGCTTCCCTCTGGATGTGACATGCTGCAAACGTATCCTTTGATGACACCATTCATCCTTTCAAACGGCATCATGCTGTGCTGGAACGTCGGCCCGAGTTGGATGATATCCTCCACGATACGGACTAGCAGATGCACCATAACATCGAAGAATGCGGGCGGGAAGTACATCTCAAGCTCGCATAGTATCACCACGATCTCTTCTTGTAGACTTCTGAGTTGCCTCACGCCAACCGACTTCCGATAGATGCCGTCGAAAAAGTTGCATAGACCAAATAGTGTTTCATGGACGTGCGCGTCCATGATCCCATGTATTGCAACTGGAAGAATCTGCATCATTAGCACGGGACATTCATGAGACTTCATCCCGCTCAACTTCTGCTTCGCTGAGTCTAGGTATCTACTTATCTTCCCCGCGTAACTGTAAGGAAGTTTTACTCCTACGAGGCAGGTGAAAAACTGCTCGATCTCCTCCTGACTTAGAGTCATTTCCGGTCTTCTTCACCTTTTTGCCTTTGCGACGACTTTCCTTGTCTTGCTTCGCCTGATCATCATCATCATCATTAGCATGAAGCTCCTCCCTGATGCCCATTGATTTCAAGTCTGCCCTTGCTTTCGGCCCATCTTTGGTCTTCTCTGGCATGTTCAGCAGGGTACCAAGCAAACTCATGCACATGTTCTTCGTGATATGCATGACATCAAGGCTGTGAGGAACACGGTGGATCTTCTAGTACGACAAGTCCCAGAAAACAGACCTCGTTTTCCATACCTTCAGCAGCGGCTCTAGCGCCTTTCGCTTCTTTCCCGGCACTGGCGCCTTTTGCTTCTTTCCCGGCAGTGGGCAATCTTTCCAAATTTTCAACAACTCATCCATTTCCTCGCCGCTCCTCATACGCGGGCGTCTTCGGGGTTCGGTTTCACCATCGAACAGATCCTTGCGTTTTCTCCATGAGTCATCGTCGCGAATCCACCTTCGATGTCCCATGAACACGATTTTTGAAGACCCGGGATCTCTATCTACCTGGCGATATGTTGTGTCATCCATGCACCTAGCGCATCTAGAAAATCCATGGACCACCTGCGCCGCGACATATCCGTAACCGAGATAGTCGTGCACCGTCGTGAGCAGCGTGGCTCTCATAGGGAAATATTCTTTCTCTGCAGCATCCCACGTATTGGCTGGCATTTTCCACAGTGTGTCTAGCTCCTCTTTCAGCAGCCCCAGATACAGATTGATGTCATTCCCTGGTTGTTTCGGCCCTTCAATTAGCATACTCATGTGAATGTACTTCCTCTTCATGCACAACCAGGGGGGAAGGTTGTACATCCACACAAACACAGGCCAGGTGCTATGTGTGCTTCTCTGGCTGCCAAACAGATTGACTCCATCGGTGCTCGTGCCTAGCACGATGTTCCTTGGATCGTCCCCAAATTTTGGGTGTTCGAAGTTCAACGCTTGCCACTGGCTCGCATCCTTAGGGTGACTCAGCATCTTGTCTTTTTTATTTATGTCCGGATCATTTGCGTCATCTTCTCGCTTCTTCTCCTCCCTATCCGCGTGCCAACGCAGGAGCTTTGTTAGCTTAGGGTCCGCGAAATACCGCTGCAGACGAGGAGTGATCGGAAAGTACAACACCACTTTTCGAGGAGCTTTCTTCCTCTTCTTGTATCGAGTGACGCCGCACACCGGACATATGGTAGACTCCGCATGCTCGTCCCGATAAATGATGCAATTGCTCATGCATACATGGTATTTCACGTGCGGTAAATCCAGAGGACACACGATTTTCTTTGCCTCCTCGAAACTGGTCGGGCACTTGTTCCCCTTGGGAAGACGTTCGTGCCAGAATGACATGTTCTCGTCGAAGCATGCGTCAGTCATTTTGTGTTTTACCTTCATCTCCAGAGCCATGAGAGTTACTTTCAGGCGGGTATCCTCGGGCCTGCATCCTTCATACAATGGAGTAACCGCGTCTATATCCAATTGATCCAGCTTGGCTTTTTCTCGGGCAGAAGCTCTTGCGTTATCCATCTGCTTGAGAACCAGCTATTGAATATGAGGGTCCTGCACCCAGCCCATCGATGGTCCATCGTCGTCTGCTCCCGCATCTTCATCTTCATGATCATGCCCTTTGTCTGCTCCAGCATCTTCCTCATCATCATGTCCGACATCTTCTACATGATAACTATGTACTGCATCTACTTCGTGATCATCTCCTGAAGATTCTTCGTCTTCTCACCCGCCCTTGCCGCGGTTGTCTTTCTGCCCTTCCTCATTTCTTGCCCGGCCCCCATGGACGACTTCATAATCATCTTCATCACCATGCCATCGATAGCCATCCATGAAACCACGCAAGAGCAGGTGGTCCCGCACCTGTACGGAATCCGGGTCCATAAGGCTCCTCAGCTTGCATCTTCGACACAGACATCTTATCTCTGTCTCGTTCTTTTGAAGCATCTCGGCCTTCATGGAGCTCAAAAACTTATTCACGATGCCTTCGGTCATCGTGCGGACCATGGTCGCCTGCGGGGTAGAGCAAAAGGATATTTTAGAACCAAGAAAAAATTTGGCATGACTTTGCCTAAAAATAGGACCAAAAAGAATGCATAGTGCCAAATTCTCACCGAAATGGAAATGAATCAACATTCAAGCAAAATATTGGCAACTATCGCATTTAAAGTACCGGTACGTGCAAACACAAACATATATGCAACACCACAAACATATGCAACACCACAAACATACGTAGATCTAGCTAGGCCATAAAAAGTGCATGTGCACGTTGTTGGAGGGATAAAAAAAGTAGATCTACAACATAAAGAAAGCTTTCCCCTTACTTACCTATCAAAAAAGGTAATTTAACCACTTAATTTGGGTGAATCTATGGTGCAAATGAGGTGAGGAGGAGGAAGCAGCCGAGACAAGCTTGGAGGAGGATGTGGAGAGAATGAAGTGGGGAAAGTGAGTGTGGTAGGTGGCTGTCCAAAATATCTAGCTGGTCTCAGGTTACTAATGGCGCACCACCTATAAATGTGCCATTGCCATTAGTAACCAGGTGCGCCATTACTAGTTTTGCAAAAAAAAAAATAGTAGTGGCGCACCATGGATGTGGTGCGCCATTACTAGTTTGAACTAGTAATGGCGCACTATACTCTAGTGCGCCATTACTATTTAAAAAAAAGTAAATTTTTTTTTGTTAGTAGTGGCGCACAGAGTGTGTGGTGCGCCATTACTAGTTAAAACTAGTAATGGCGCACTGTGTCCTGGTGCGCCATTACTAGTTTTGAAAAAAAAATTAGTAGTGGCGCACCGTGTGTGTGGTGCGCCACTGCTATATAGTAGTGGTGCACCACATATGTGGTGTGCCATTAATGTCCATATTATCTATAGCCCTTTTCCTAGTAGTGCAGGTATAATCTATTCTATAGCTGATAGTAGATGGGTAAGTCCTGTTCATTGTGTCCCTAAGAAAGGAGGTATAACTGTTGTTCCTAATGATAAGAATGAGCTTATTCCACCTAGAATTGCTACAGGCTATAGAATGGTAATTGATTTTAGAAAATTAAATAAAGCTACTAGAAAAGATCATTACCCTTTGCCTTTTATTGATCAGATGCTTGAAAGATTATCTAATCACACACACTTTTCATTCCTTGATGGATATTCTGGCTTCTCACAAATACCTGTTTCTCAACCTAATCAAGAAAACACCACTTTTACTTGTCCTTTTGGAACCTATGCTTATAGACATATGACTTTTGGTTTATGTAATGCACCTGCTACCTTTCAAAGATGTATGATGGCTATATTCTCTGACTTCTGTGAAAAGATGTTGAGGTTTTCATGGATGACTTCTCTGTCTATGGGTAGTCTTTCGATGATTGTTTAAGCAATCTTGATCGAGTTTTGCAGAGATGTGAACAAACAAATCTTGTGTTGAATTGGGAGAAGTGCCACTTTATGGTTAATGAAGGCATTCTCTTGGGTCATAAAATTTCTGAAAAAGGTACTGAAGTGGATCAAGCTAAGCTTGAAGGAATTGAGAAAATGCCATGTCCCAAGGACAAAAAAGGTATTCGTAGTTTCCTAGGTCATGCTGGTTTCTATAGGAGGTTTATCAAAGACTTTTCTAAAATTTCTAGGCCTCTTACTAGTCTCTTGCAAAAGGATATTCCTTTTGTTTTTGATGATGATTGTCTTGAAGCCTTTGAAATACTTAAGAAAGCTTTCATTTCTGCACCTATTCTTCAACCACCTGACTGGAACTTGCCCCCTTTTGAAATTTTGTGTGATGCTAGTGATTATGCTATTGGTGTTGTTCTAGGACAAAGAGTTGATAACAAATTGAATGTTATTCATTATGCTAGTAAAACTTTAGAAAATTCTTAAAGAAAGTATGCTACTACTTAAAAAGAATTCTTAGTAGTTGTGTTTGCTTGTGGTAAGTTTAGACCTTATATTGTTGATTCCAAAGTAACTGTTCACACAGACCATGCTGCTATTAAATATCTTATGGAAAAGAAAGATGCTAAACCTATACTTATTAGTTGGGTTCTCTTGTTGCAAGAATTTGATTTGCATATCATTGATAGAAAAGGAGCTGAGAACCCTGTGGATGATAACTTGTCTAGGCTTGAAAATGTGCTTGATAACCCACTACCTATTGATGATAGTTTTCCTGATGAGCAGTTAGCTGCAATAAACATTGCTAACAGTAATCCTTGGTATGCTGACTATGCTAATTACATTGTTGCTAAATATTTACCACCTAGCTTTACTTACCAACAAAAGAAAAAAAATCTTCTATGATTTAAGACATTACTTTTGGGATGACCCACATCTTTATAAAGAAGGAGTAGATAGTATTATTAGACGTTGTGTACCTAAGCATGAACAGGGACAAATCCTACGGAAGTGTCACTCCGAACCATATGGAGGGCATCGTGCTGGAGATAGAACTGCTCATAAGGTATTGCAATCTGGATTTTATTGGCCTACTCTCTTCAAGGATGCTCGTAAGTATGTCTCATATTGTGATGAATGCCAAAGAATAGATAATATTGGTAAGCGTCAAGAAATGCCTATGAACTATTCACTTGCTGTTGAACCATTTGATGTTTGGGGATTTGATTACATGGGACCTTTTCCTTCCTCTAATGGGTATACACATATTTTGGTTGCTGTTGATTATGTTACTAAATGGGTAGAAGCTATTTCAACTAGTAGTGCTGATCACAACACCTCTATTAAAATGCTTAAGGAAGTTATTTTCCCAAGGTTTGGAGTCCCTAGATATTTAATGACTGATGCTGGTTCACACTTTATTCATGGTGCTTTCTGTAAGATGCTTGCTAAGTATGATGTTAATCATAGAATTGCGTCACCCTATCATCCTCAGTCTAGTGGTCAAGCTGAACTTAGTAATAGAGAAATAAAATTAATTTTGCAAAAGAATGTTAATAGGCCCAGGAAGAATTGGTCTAAGAAATTAGATGACACACTTTGGGCTTATAGAACAACATATAAAAATCCTATGGGTATGTCTCCTTATAAAATGGTTTATGGAAAAGCTTGTCATTTGGCTCTTGAGTTAGAACATAAAGCTTACTGGGCAGTTAAAGAACTCAACTATGATTTCAAACTTGCTAGTGAAAATAGGTGATTTGATATTAGCTCATTAGATGAATGGAGAACCCAAGCTTATGAAAATGCAAAATTATTCAAAGAAAAAGTTAAGTGATGGCATGACAAGAGAATTCAAAAGCGTGAGTTTAAAGTCGGAGAATATGTTCTTTTGTACAACTCTTCTTTTAGATTTTTTGCAAGGAAACTCCTCTGAAATGGGAAGGCCCATATGTCATCGAGGAGGTTTACCGGTCTGGGGCCATCAAAATAAATAACTCCGAAGGTACTAACCCGAAGGTTGTCAATGGGCAACGAATAAAGCATTATATCTCAGGTACGCCTATCAATGTTGAAAGAAATATTTCCAAACTTTGACACCGGAAGAGCACATAAAAGAGTCCTTCCGGAACACTCCAGAATCGTCAAAATAAGGAGGTACGTGATACGGTAAGTAAACGGACTCCAAAAAATGCGCAAAAATATTTTTTGTCAGTTTTGGAATATTTTAAAATTTTGGAAACAAAGAAACTACTAGGAAGCGCCCCCTGGTGGGCACAAGACACCAGGGTGCGCTAGGCTTGCCTGGCGCACCCAGGTGGGTTGTGCCCACCTGGAACACCTTCTGTAATCCGTTTTTCTCCCGTATGCGTGTCCTCCAAGATAAACAATCTATATATACTCCCCGAACCTGTTAACCACCGTATCGCGAAGAAATCCTCTATTCTCTTTTTCTTGTTGTTTGCTGCGCAGATCTGAAAATATGTCATCCCAAGACTCCGAGGGAGAGAGCTATGTTGTTGACCTCATCGCAAACCCAAAGTTCTATGGGGATGAGAATCACTATGGCTGGATCTTCGAAGAAGATGGAGATGAAGCGATACCTCCTCGGTTCAAAAACGAAAGCATGGAGGCGTTATGCAAGAGGATAATAAAACTCGAGATAGATAATTGTGACTTGATGATGGAGAATTTTACTCTCAGTCAGAAGCTGAAGGAAGCGAAGGGAAAATCTCCTATCTTCTCACCACTACCATTATCTTCTCCGTCACCAACATCACCTTCTTCACCGCCAAAGGAGAATTGAGTATCGGGTATGGGCACTCCCATTGGCTTCCGCCAAGCTTGGGGGAGGTGCCCCGGTATCGTATCATCCCATTGTTTTATCTTAGTTCGATCCTTTTGTTTTAGATGAAATAAAGTTTAGTTCGATCCTTTCTTATTTGTGAGTTTGCTTAGTGATCTATCATTGTAATCGTGTGCAAGTTATATAATAAAGTTTAGTTTGAGTTTTTGCTTTTTTTAGTTTCATGTTGCAAATAAAGAAAAGAAATAAATAAAGGAAATAAAAAGGGGAAAGGATGCAAATAAAAGAAAGAAAATAAATCAATAAGATCATATACTAATGATATGGTTGGTGATAGCACCACATAAGGAAAAGTATAAGTAAGAAAATTTTATTAGAAATTGACAAACATAGCATTAGTCAGTGATGCAACTCATGCAAGAATTAATAAGGGAAGGGAAGATTCACATATAAATATACTATCCTAGAAGTCTTTTGTGATTGTGAGCCCTCATTAAAATATTATATGCCAAAATTGTTGACATTGGACAAGGAAGACAACATAATGGTTTATGTTTGTTTATATTCATATAGAAGTCATATTTTCATAGATCCTTTAACATGTGGTGCTTGCCCCTATCTTTGCTAGACAAAAATTCTGCACTAAGTAGAGATACTACTTGTGCATCCAAAAAACCAGTCTACGGACCCGCAAGGCAAGCAACCAACCATTTGATCATATCGATACAATCCCATGTTCTCGTTTCTGCTCTCTTTTACTGCATTTAAGACAACGTGTTTCAAACTGCTGTGTGCTACGGTAGTTGAACCCATTTCCTCTGCATGACGTGTCATTGCCATAGTAACTAGATGAAACCCTCTAGCATGTTCAGGAGTTGTTTGAGCCATGTGTATGTGTTTTCCTACCTTGCTATGCCTGCTATGCTTAGAGTCGAGTCAGGTCTGGTTTATCTAGGTGATGGGCTAGAGTGAAATGATCATGTTGGTAACGAGAGTGATGGTGTTGAACACGATTTGGTAAAGGTATCGATGAGAGGCCATGTAGGAGTAAATGGTGGGTTGTTTCATTGGAACCGTCCTTAAGCACTGAGATCTGTATGTGTGATTTAAGAATCAGGTACTACCATGCATTGAGCCCTGAAATATGACCCCGCTCAGCTTCTTATCCACCCTAGTCCTCTGTCCAGGAGTTGCAAGTAGTTTCTGGTGTTTGTAGTATACTGGAGGCCGTGGACAGCACTGACCCTCGGGGTGGGCTGTGATGCGGTAGGTACATGGCACGATGTACCGGATGCTCGTTTGGTATCTCGGGAACCCTGCACACATCATTCGGGGCCGTATGTGGAAACCTCGGTTGGACGCCCTGCGGATGGAACCTCGATAGGCGATAAACCTGGACTAGAGACTTAGGTCTTTAGGTAGGTCCTAGTCTACACCGACGTCGGCTTTCGCTTGAAGTCTGCCGAGCACATGTCGTGTGTAGACGCTAAGTGGTGGAAACATGTAGGACGAAGTACACCCCTGCAGGGTTAACATCATCTATTCGAATAGCCGCGTCCGCGGTAAAGGACTACTTGGTTGCCTATACAGTTAATAGACAAGTAAATGGATACTACTAAAAGCCTCAAGATAAGCGTGAGTGCCGAGGATGGCTCTTCCGTAGGATGACGGGGGTGTATCCTCGGTAGTGTATTGAAGTGGTGTGCAGTGGACTCGAGTGCACAAAACAATTACAAGTTGGTGTCTTGTAAGATAGCTAGCCAAGAGTCAAAGCTGGCTTGCTGCAATAACCCCACCAACCCTTCTTGATAATGTGCATGTATGTAGGATTTGATGTAAGTCTTGCCGAGTATCTTTGTACTCATGTTTGCTTAATTTACGTTTTACAGAAGATGTTGCAACCCCTTCTGATGGGTTCTTCATAGACGTTGATGTCGACGAGTAGGTTGAAGCCCAGGTGGTGATCCTTAGCTCACGATGGACCGTGTAGGATAGCCAGGCTTCCTCAAGCCTCTTTTATTTTCTAGATGTTTATACTCAGACATGTTACTTCCGCTGTTGGCTTGTATGTTTGTATGACTTGAATGATCGGTCGTGTGACCCGTAATTGTGTTTATGGTATGTATGGCTCTCTAAGCCTTTAAATAATGTACTTGAGTTGTAGAGTCATGTTGTGATGCCATGTTGTAATTGCACATATCGAGCATATTGTGTATATGATTGTAATGCTTGGTATGTGGGATCTGACTATCTAGTTGTTTATCCTTGGTAGCCTCTCTTACCAGGAAATGTATCCTAGTGCTTCCACTGAGCTCTGGTAGCTTGCTACTGATCCGGAACACTTAGGCTGGCCAGCATGTGTCCTTCTGAGTTCCTGTGTCTGTCCCTACGGGGAAATGTCACACGATGATTACCGTAGTCCTGTTAGCCTGCTACAGCCCGGTTTACCGGAATCCTGCTAGCCCAGTTGCTACAGCCCGAATTCACTAGTTGATGACCGACACGTTCGTTGCTGGGTCATGTATGCCTGTCCCTATAAGTTAGTGCCACTTTAGGTTCACGACTAGCCATGTCAGCTTGGGCTCCTTCTCATATGGATGCTAGCGACACTATCATATACATGTGCCAAAAGGCGCAAACGGTCCCGGGCAAGGTAAGGCGACACCCGCGGGAATACCGTGCATGAGTCCGCAAAGTGATATGAGGTGTCACATGCTTCATCGGTGTGGCATTGAGTCGGGGTCCTGACAGCCTCTTCAAGCAGTTCGCCTGATAAGTGAGCGCGGCTCTCCCCAGGCTCGAGGCCACGCACCCATTCAGGCGGTCCAAGTGCGCTATCACCTTCAGCTTAGCAGACCAGCTCAAGTGCGCGGCGACCACCGGTGCTCTCCTGATGCTTTTCTTGCCCGTCATTAGCAACGTTCAAGTCACCAAGACCCTCTTCGACGGCAGCGCATGACTCAATGTCTTGTCCTTCGAGACATTCGATAACCTCCAAGTGCCATATGATCAGCTGCATCCTACCAAGCATTTCTTAGGAGTGACTGACAGCTCCACCACCCCGACAAGGAAGATCCACCTTCCGGTCACCTTCGGCCAACATGACAACTACCACACCGAGATCGTCGACTTTGACGTCGCCCACATTCGTCTTCCCTGCAACGCCATCCTCGGGTACCCAGCTTTGGCCAAGTTCATGGCGGTGACTCACCACGGCTACAACATCCTCAAGATGCCAGGAAGTGGCGGCGTCATCATGGTCGCTTGCCAAGAAAAAGATGTAGTGTGCTCTTTCGAGCGCGCTTACCAGGCAGCGGCGATCGAGAACCCAGACAACAAAGGCATTATTTACCCTCCTGAGGCGGTCCCCAAGAAGAAGAAGCAGCTGCTGCACCAGGGGCCTCAGGAGAGCGGCATCACCACCTCAGGACCTGCGCTCACGGATGGGGCGGCTCCCTCCCTCGCATAGGAAAGCGCACCCGTTGCCCTCCTTAGGCTGGGCTCGGGGGCTCTCTCCCGTAGGGCCTCAGACCTAGCCAACATCACGAGGGAGGTGCTCGGGCACGATGTGGAGGCGTGCTTTGCCGCACGTTTCCCTCAAGCAGGCACGAGGCGCGAGGCGCCTGGTGTTCAGGAGTTCATCACCAAGACAACCCAGGAGCTTCAAACGCCAAGAGCCATGCGCGGCTACCGCCGCCCACTACCTGGCGCGCCTCCCCATCCAAGCGATGATGGTGAGCTGTGTGTCCGCATCGACTACCTCGGGCTCAACAGGGCCGCATCTCACGAGCATTACTAGCCGTTGTGTGCTGGGTGGTGTGAGGGCCCCCCTCACAGCTACATTTGCATGCCTTACGGCCTGCTGAACGTGGCTGTTGCCTACCAGTGGCTCATGTAGGGCACCCTGGCGGCTCGCGAGGCCAGGCGCCAGGCGGTCCTGGGGGAAGAGGAGCCAGAGCCCCCAGGATCTCCCGGGAATCGACCACCGGATGACACCTAAGGAGCAACTTCTTCAGCACGCGTCTTCAGCTGCCTCGACATCACTTCAGCAACTATGCCAGGTGACTCTTTCTAGTTTGTTCAGCTGGGAGCGCCCCTCGGGCTGCATTATTCCCAGGTCACATGGGCTTGCTCCTGTAGCATGTATCTTTTTGTGTCTTTAGCTTACCTTGTTGGGAGTGCCCCTCAGGCTGCATCATCCCTAGGCGGCACGGGTCCGTACCTCTGGTGCATATCGCTCTAGCATCTATCTGAACTAGCATTACCCTTCCCTAGTAGCCACTTTAAAGTTATCGCTTGCCTGACCGGCACTTCGATGCCATGAACGTTGTACGCCGTCACGAACCTGCTTGTACCCGCCTCATGATTAAGGACAGGCACGACTTCTGTGCTCGGGTTCGTCCCTGCAGCATCGCCAAATCCAAGCGGCTGAGCTCTGGCTCGCGGGCCAGCCCCGTGTACGTCATCTCCCATGGTCCTTGGTGTCTCATCCTTGCATGAGCTAAGTGCGAACATGTGATTAAGGGCACACAACACGGTGCCTCATCGCCACGAGAGCCGTGCGCCAATTGTCTTTCTTTAGGGTGTCCGCATGAGAAGACTAGGCACGGCGTCTGTGCTTGGGTTCGTCCCTGCAGCGTCGATAAACCCAACGGCTGAGCTCTGTCTGGCGGGCCGGCCCCGTTCACGTCACCTCCTGGGGTCGTTGGTGTCTGGCCTTCTCATGTGGCGGCCTCAAGGGATTCACTCGGCGCAGGTTGCCTAACCATCTTGCAGGATCATCTCAAGCACCCTCAATCAAGACCAGGCGCAACCCTCCTTGAGGTAGGGCCTCGTGACTCCCGCGCTGGCTCATGGGTGCCTAGATACACCTCATCTAGCCCTGTCATGCAAGCCATGTGTCAGGGCGGGGCTGTACATGCCCCGGGGGCTCTCCGCAGTAGGGAGTCCCCTCCCACGTGCCAGTGGAAGTACCATGATCCGTGCTGGCAATCGACACGGTCAAGGAGCGGCTATGCTCGTGCAAGTACGGTAGCACTATGCTCCGCTCTAGTGATAAACAGCTAGGGGTGGCCTCATGGCCAGTTTAACCCCAGGGAGCCACCAGGCTTAGTGCCTAGCCTCACCATGCTCCGATCCCGTTGGCGACACCCTCGAGCGCTACAACAAGAGAAGGGAGCAGCTGGGCAGGGCCTTCATCGTCTATCACCAGCGGCTTCTCCAGGCCCTTCTCATAGAATGCCCTCAGTGCTTCGCGGGATCTCTCTTCAAGGGACTTGAAGGCCGCACGATCCTCAGCAAGGACCTTCGCCTTGGCCTCCAGCTGGGTCCTCTCCGCCTCCAGCTTCTTCTCTAGCTCCTCCAAGAGGCCGCGCTCCGCGGCCTGCACCCTCACCGACTGCTCCAGCTCAGTGTCACGACCGTTGACGGCGTCTTCTTGGGCCTTCATCTTCTCCTGCTCCGCCTTGCGATTTCGGGCCTCGGACGCGCGCTCGTTGCGCATGGTCTCCAGCTCGGCCTCCATTGACCGACAGCGCTCCTTGGCGGCTTCTGCATCCTCCTGCGCCACCTCGCGAGCCGCTGCGGAACGCTTGGCCTCCTCAGATGCCGCCACGTCCTGGCTCAGAACTGCTCTAACAGATGCTTCAGAGTGCAGCCAGCCCGAGATCAACTACAAGCGCCCTGCCACCAGGCGATGGTCGGCCCCTTGGAGGTCACCCCGAAGCTGCATCAGCACAGAAAAGGCCTCCTCCAGGGCGAAAGGTGAAGTAGAAGGGCCGAGAGCTAGCGCCATGACTGGAGGAGGAGGCGGCGGCGTAATCAAGACCTGCAAGTTGACGACGGTAGGGGGCTTCTCAACCCTGGCGACATCCGCGGGTGAAACGGAGGTGGGCGCCTCCGGAGCCAGCTTGGCCGAGAAATCCACCTCCTCCTGAGGACGGACCACTAGGCCTCACAAAGACGATCGAGCGGGGGAATTAGGCATGCCCCCTCCACCTCTCTGCGCCAGAGGGAGTGCGGCCAGACCAGGCTGCCGAGCTCGCGAAGATGTGGTCAAGCCAAGGTACGCACTGGTCCGCGGTGGCACAGACAAAGTCAAGCCAAGGTACGCACTGGTCCGCGTCGGCGTAATTTCGCGCCTCTTCAGGACCGCGGAGCCCAGGGGCCCCACAGCCTGCGGCGCTAGAGAGCGGGTCCCCGGGGCAGATGAAGCCATGACGGATGGCCTAGTGGCAGCGCTAGGCAGCGTCTGAGCTGGGGTGTCGCCTCGGGAGATCATCGCTGACCTACTCTTCGTCTGGACCCTAGCCGATGACCTCTTTGAGGGAGGAACCTTGGGACTCACGGTGGCCCCGGCAGAGGGCGAGGCCTCCCTCACCGGGTGGTCGTCGGCGTCTTCGTCATCGGGTAGGGCATGAAGGAGACCGGCCTTGCGTGGGGGGAGGTCTCCCCAGCCTTCTCCGAGGTTGCTTCCGAGTCCTTCTCCTCCCCGCCAGAGTCGTCGGAGGACAGCACCATCGGAGCCGTCACCACAGGGGCCTCGGAGGGCACCGGTGGTACGAGCCCGCGCCCATCGAAGGCAGGCCAGGCGGCGGCAACCTCCGCCCCATCTAGGCGGCGATACAAGGGGACAAGGGTGTCCGGCGGATACCCCTGGTCGTCCCCAAAATAGGAGTCGGAGAGTTGCAGTTAGATCCTCCTCTGACAAGGCATCAGGGCGCAGGCGAAGGTCGTCCTCCTGGTCTTTGAGCTTCCACAAGGGATGTGAGCACACCTGGAGTGGGGCGATGCCCTGGGCCAGGAATTCCTTGATGATCATGGCCCCTGTCAGCCTAGCCGCCTTTGGGTCATCAAGCTTCAGGACGTCGGTCATCTTCTCCAACAACTGCTTCGCCAGTGGATCGGTGTGCCTAGCGAGGAGCCACCTGTGATGAGGCGCAGGCATCTCCATCGGCAGCACCAGCCGGGATGGGAGCACTTGGCGTCCATCAGAACCCACTTGCTCCTGAAGCCCTCGGCCTTCTTCCCAACCTTCGAGATCACATTGGCCTTGTTGGCCACAACGAAGTTAGAACACCCTGAGCAAATGCCGCCCTTAAGCCGAAGGAAGAAGAAGTGGCGCAGCAGTGCCACAGCCGACATCACCCCGACATATGCCTCGCAGTAGAAGGAAAAGATTGATAGCAGGAGGACAGAGTTGGGATGAAGATGGAGAGCATGTAGCTTATAGTGGCTGAGGACAGCGTAGAAGAAATCGGAAAAGGGGGGAACCAGCCTCGCAACAACACTACTCATAAAGAAGGGGTAGAAGGTACTGCCTAGAGCTTCAGGCTTGGCGGAGCCAGCCCGGAGAGCGGTCTTCACCTTACCGTTGCTGGCCTCCGCCGTCATCAGCAGCACGGCGGCGAGGTTCTTCTCTAAAGTGCTAGGTGCGCTCAGAGCCGGCTCCTACCAGGCGGGTGGAGATGCAGCCTTTGCCTTGCCGGGCGCCATTGGTGCAGGCCCGAAGGGAAGTTGGCACAGATCTGGAGTCTTTGGGAGGAAGGAGCGAGAAAGGGGATCTGGAGCAAGATGAGGGCAAGAAATGAAGGCACCACATCACGCTCCTACCTTTTGTCAGGGGCAGTTGTCGAGGCAGCGTGGGAAAGCGGAGACGCACACGTCCAATCAGTAGCCACACGTCAATCAAAGCCGTAGGCTATTGGGGCCCGCGGCGCTCTGCACTTGCCCTTTGGCTTCGCCTTGAAGCCAAGTTCGAGCGCGCCTTGGGCCCGTGGGCTACTGTCGACGTTCTGGGAATGGGGGTCCCCGGACTTGCCTGCCTGCGGCCCAGGGCGTGGCTCGCCCAGCGGCCTGGTACGGCCCATCTTCATCATCAAACACTCAAGAACCTCGCGAGGGGCCAAGCCTCATGAGGCGTACGACACAAGACCTCCTCAGGGGCAGCCTCGCTAGGCTAGCTCGCGAGGAGCGGAGATATCTATGCAAGGGGCACCTCATGAGGAGTGCGTGACGCGAGCAGTGACGACCAAGGCCAGCTGGGCACCAGGCGGACGCCAGCGGGTGCAGAGTACCAGTTTCCTCTTTGGTGCAAAAGAGGCAGGGGCAGGTGAGGAGTCCCGAGGCGTCAAGCAAAGGTTTCCATATCGGTGCAACAAGACTAAGACCACTAGGACGGCAGGATGGAGGTCATCGGGGAGCCCAGGACGACGTCACCACGAGAGCCTTTGGCAGGCGAAGACCACTTTTGTCAGGATAGCTTGTACTAGCTGTCTCCCTTCAAACTTGGTCGTCGTGGGAACCCTTCCCGCCTAATATTTGGGAAGAGGACCAGGGCCTCTATAAATAGGACTAGCCACCACCATAGAAGGAACAATTGATCTGGAGAGAGACCAGACGAGCACCAGCTCACCGAGCCCAAGAACACCTCTCCTCCTGAGGTTGTTCTTCCATTGTACTTGTTCATCCCTAGCATGCAAGGCAATCCACCACACCACACTGGAGTAGGGTATTACACCATAACGGTGGCACGAACCAGTATAAACCCTTGTGTCCCGTGTTCTTCGAGTTCGTCGAGCTAGGCCGTGGATCGTTGAGTGCACGAGCTAGCGAGGGAGAGAGAGAGATCTTTGTGCGCACCCCAGTGTTCGATCCTCAAGGGTTTGCCGGAACCCATAATCCGACAGTGGGTTGCGAGAGTGACAGAAACGTAAACCCCAGTTTATGCGTTGTTCCGTAAGGGACCGATTGGATCCTAGAGTTTAATACTATGGTTAGAATTTATTCTTAATACTTTTCTCGTAGTTGTAGATGCTTGCAGGAGGGTTAATCATAAGTAGGAGGTTTGTTCAAGTAAGAACAACACCAAAGCACCGGTCCACCCACATATCAAATTATCAAAGTAGCGAACACAAATCAAACCAACATGATGAAAGTGACTAGATGAAATTCCCGTGTACCCTCAAGAATGCTTTGCTTATCATAAGAGACTGTTTTGGCCTGTCCTTGGCCTCAAAAGGATTGGGCTACCTTCTTCACTTTAGTTACTACTATCATTACTTGCTCGTTACAAAATATCTCGCTATCAAACTACTACGCTACTTACAATTTTAACACTTGCAGACATTACCTTACTGAAAACTACTTGTCATTTCCTTCTGCTCCTCATTGGGTTCGACACTCTTACTTATTGAAAAGAGCTACAATTGACCCCCTATATTTGCGGGTCACCAAGGCTATTTTCTGGCACCATTGCTAGGGAGTGAAGCGCATTTGGTAAGTGGAATGTGGTAAGGAAACATTTATATAGTGTGCTGAAATTTATTGTCACTTGCTACTATGGAAAACAATCCTTTGAGGGGTTTGTTCGGGGTATCTTCACCTCGTCCGGAACCACAATTAACTGCCCCTCAACCTACTGCACCTACTGAAAATATTGAATATGAAATTCCTTCGGGTATGATAGAACAATTGCTAGCTAATCCTTGTGCAGGAGATGGAACCGAACATCCCGATATGCACTTGATATATGTAGAACAAAATTTTGGATTGTTCAAGCTTGCAGGTTTACCCGGAGATGAGGTGATGAAAAAGGTTTTCCCTTTATATTTGAAGGGAAAATCATTGGGATGGTATAGGCTATGCGATGATATTGGATCATGGAATTGGAATCGATTGAAATTTGATTTCCACCAAAAAATTATCCTATGCATCTAGTTCATCGTGATCGGAATTATATATATAATTTTTGGCCTCGTGAAGGAGAAAGTATCACTCTAGCTTGGGGGAGGCTTAAGTCAATGTTATATTCATGCCCCAATCATGAGCTCTCAAGAGAAATTATTATTGAGAACTTTTATGCTCGGCTTTCTCGTAATGATCAAACCATGGTGGATACTTCTTGTGTTGGTTCTTTTATGAAGAAAACTATTGAATTCTGGTGGGATCTTTTGCAAAGAATTAAATGCAACTTTGAAGATTGGGAACTCGACAAAGGTAAAGGGTCAGGTATAAAGCTTAAGTATGATTGTGTCAAATCTTTTATGGATACTGATGCTTTTCAAAAGTTTAGCACTAAATATGGACTTGACTCTGAGATAGTACCCTCCTTTTGTGAATCATTTGCCACTCATGTTGAACTCCCTAAGGAGAAATGGTTCAAATATCACCCACCTATTAAATAAGAAATTAAAGAACTAGTACCAGTTAAAGAAGAAACTATACTCTATAATGTTGATCCAGTTGTTCCTACTGCTTATATTGAGAAACCCCTTTTCCCGTTAGGATAAAGGAACATTCTAAAGTTTCAACTGTGGTTAACAAAAGCTATGTTAGAACACCTAAACTAGATGAACAAATTAGAGTAGAACCTAATGTTACTATGGTTAAAGATCGCTTAGAAGAAGATACAGATGGGCATGTTATTTACTTATGTGCAGAAGCTGCTAGAATTGCTAAACCCGATAAATGGGATAAACATAGACCAGTTGTTGGCATGCCTGTCATTTCAGTTAAAATAGGAGATCACTATTATCATGGTTTATGTGACATGGGTGCTAGTGTGAGTGCTATTCCTTACACTTTATATCAAGAAATTAAGAAAGACATAGCACCTACACAGATAGAAGACATAGATGTTACTGTTGAACTTGCTAATAGCGACACCATATCACCTTTTGGGATTGTTAGAGATGTTGATGTATTGTGTGGGAAAATAAAATACCCTACTGATTTTCTTGTTCTTGGTTCCCCATAAGATGACTTCTATCCCATTATCTTTGGTAGACCTTTCTTGAACACTGTTAATGCTAAGATAGATTGCAAGAAACAAACTGTTGGTGTTAGCTTTGGTGACGAGTCTCATGAGTTTAATTTTTCCAAGTTTAGTAGAAATCATCATGAAAAAGAATCTCCTAGTAGAGATGAATTAATTGGTCTTGATTCTATTGCCGTGCCACCTACTGATCCTTTAGAACAATATTTGGTAGACCAGGAAAATGATTTACATATGCATGAAAGAAATGAAATAGATAAGATTTTCTTTGAACAACGTCGTCTGCTTAAACACAATTTGCCTATTGAAACTCTCGGAGGTCCTCCTCCACCTAAAGGCGATCCTGTGTTTGAGTTAAAACAATTGCCATACACTTTGAAATATGCTTATATTGATGAAAAGAAGATATAGTTATTATTACTGCTAACCTTTCAGAACATGAAGAAGTAAGATTATTGAAAGTTCTAAGGAAGCACCGAGCTGCTATTGGATATACTCTTGATGATTTAAAAGGGATTAGTCCCCCTCTATGTTAGCACAAAATTAATATGGAACCTAATGTTAAACCAGTTGTTGATCACCAATGTCGGTTAAATCTGAAGATGAAAGAGGTGGTAAGAACTGAAATATTAAAACTTCTGGAAGCAGCACTACTAGGAAAAGGCTAATTAGTGGCGCACCTATTTTGGCCATTAATGGCGCACTACAGGTGCGCCACTATCATCACGCCACTAGTAATTAATACTAATGGCGCACCCCTGGTGCGCCATTAGTATACTAGACAATAGTGGCGCACCAAGGAGTGCGCCATTAGTATGTCAAACGGTGCGCCATTACTATGCCTCCCAGGGGGGCATATTTACCTTGTGTTGTGGGTTACTAATGGCGCACTTCTAGGTAATGCGCCACTAGTGTGTTTATTGCAGTGCACCACTAAAGTGCAGTTTGGTGCGCCACTAGTATGAATATTAGGATTTTTTTTCTTTTCTGATATTTGCAAAGGTTACAAAATATATTACTGCACAGAATATAGAAATCACAACATATAACCAACAGATTTATCGAATACAATAGAAGATTAGTCTCCGAATACGATTCATCATATTAGTCTCCGAAGTCAAAATACCGAACAAAGTTAGAACATTACAAGTCTCGAGACCACGAGTAGTGAGTTTGTCTTCACATTACAAGTCGATATCGATCATCTAAACTACCATCACATAGAAGAGAGCTGCGGTCATCACGATGAGCATCATCGTGATGAAACTGGCCTTCATCCGGTTCCTCCAACGGCTGCCAGGCATCCTTCTAACTGCCAGGCGGCTGCTTGACGCAGGGGAACGTCGTATATTGGGTGAACACGTGCTTGCCGTACCTACAAATTGGCCTGTTGAAGGTGCCTCCAGACCTGGCGTAGCCAGGGAGTACATCATCAAGAACTTTATTGGTATTTGTGTAGTCTTTCTTCGACTGATGGTCCGAGTTGAAATACATGGCCATGGAATATTTTGGGCTTAAGAGGTGAGTGTGCAATGTGTGTCATTGCACAAAACACGGAATGTTAGAAAAACAAAGAACGATCGAAATCTAAGAAATCATATGTTACGGGGCGGTGAGGGGATGACTTACTCGAGAAAGTAAGGCACGAGGAAGTTATCCTTATCTGGGTTTGCTAGAATAGCGCCTTCGAGGTGTGAACTCGCGACTTGCCGGTCCCCAGCGCTGCCCAAGATCTTGGCATGCATGTAGAAGGGGTTGACTATCACGATGTCTGGGGTCTTGTCTCTAATGATCCGCATCTCCATACTCAGCGAAAATAGCCGAACGAAGGTGTAGTGCAGCGGATGAAGGTTAAACATAGCGAAGATGTCATCAAACCGCAGGAAGATCATACCCCTGTTGGCGCTATCCACAGAGCCCTTGCCCTCTGGCACCTTGGCCACGAAAGCCAAGTATGCCACATCATTCTTGGAGAGACGCCGCTTCTCCAAAGAAATAACACTATCATGCAGACTCCGCATAGCACCGGTTGCAGCATTGAGCAGATTAGTCAGTAGCATCGGCCTACCCTCACATGCACCATCCTCGAGATATCCTAGGTGAAGGTGGCCCGTCCTAAGCACGGATCATACTCGGTGCCGGCTGGCTCGCACCCTTGTTATTCTTTATTTTCCGTCCCTTCTTATTTTGCTGTAATGGGATCGAGTTCTGCTCAGAGACCGCCTTCTTGAGTGTGTTGGGGCTGATAATATTTCGCACCTCGGCTATCTGAGGCTCGGTGAACGCGGTAACTGGAGGTGTCTCCTGAGAACTGAACGCCAGACGACGCCTGTTGCAATTGGGTTTCTCCGCGGTACCAGCTAGATCGCGGTCGTCTTTTGCAGGGTTGGGTTCTTGAGAAGGAGGCCCCAAGAATTCGTCACCGTACCCATGTTCGGCAAAGTACTTATCAACGTTGGTAAATGTACTGTTGCCATCGTCGCCATTGTCCGGATCCTGTGCCATATGCATGTCTGGCATGTCCGGCAGCGTTGCGGCGGTCTTGCCATGGCTTGGCGCCGGCACGACTGGTGGTGTTGTCTGTGGCGTGGTGTCCCCTGTCCCCAAATGAATCTGGCTCTTCGGCCAAAGCAGGGCCCAGATTAAGCAGGCGCTGAGGGTCATCACATCATCTTCGTCGGCCCCAGCGGGTCGAAACGGAGGTAACAAGTCGTCGCAGCACCCGAACCAGTTGAACCCTATACACGGTGGGTGGCATCGGATTACTGTGGACACGGGGTTGCCCAGTTGAATGATTCTGCCCTTGGCAACATCGATCAACTCGCCGCCCATGAAGTGCAGGAGAGTGCATTGAAGGTCGGCGGTGCCCTGCGAAAACATGTAGGGCGTCAGGGATGCCCAGTCAAAGGCAAGGAGATGAAGTGATCGGCCGAGAGGCTTAGTTACCATGATGGCGTCGAGCTCGGCTAATGTCGAGACACCGCCAACAGCGGGCGTGCAAGTGACGGAGGGGCCACTTGCTGCCGAGGTGCCGGCTGGTGTATTCTTCACACACCTGGGTGCATTAAGCTCCAATGCCCGCGCCGGCATCGGAGACACCAATACCGCCTCCGCCGGAGTTACCAATGGTGCCACCTGCACATTGTGCGAGTTGCTGGCCGTGAAGCTGGGAACCGGGGGCGGCCCCGGTTGGCCGCCCGCAATCCATGCCTGCAGCCCCTCAATCAAGGTAGGCACAATGGCGGTGAGTGTCGTTTCCAGTTGGTGTTGCACTTGCTCTTGGACCATCTCTGGAATCCGCGCCACTTGTGCCTTGAGTTCTTGAACCTCGCGCGACTGGATTTCCAAGCTGGTCTTTCTCTCCTTTCGCCAGCCGGCGTTATAGTATGACGACCATTTCATGGACAAGACTTTGCCGGCCACACGACCAGCTGACGACGGCTTACTGAACTTATCCTTGTTTTTCATTACGTTCAACGCCCTATTTAAAGTGTTGTCCCAAGGGGAGCTCTGAGACGACCCTGCGCTACTGCTTTTAGTGTCCTGCGGAAGGAATGTGAACCATTTAGAAATTTGACTTCATTAATTAGAATGCAACCATATGGAGCTAATTACGCGGGGCTGTATTCGTTACCAGAATAAGCTCAAGTGCCTTGGTCTTCGGATCCGTGGTAAGCACCTTTGTTACCGGTCCACCTTGTACTAGGCCCTGGCATAGTTCCTGGTCTGCTTGTCATAGTATTTCTCGAAGTGTGGCGGTAGGCCTTGCTCGGCACGCTCCGCGTCCTCCTTGTCCCATATAGGTTCCGCCACTCTGTATCTGCCGAGACCGAGTTGGTGGACCCCTTAGTTCAAGTCCCGCATATCTTTCCCACACTAACTTGATTCCATGGTTGTGTTGCTCTCGCACTTGATCTTGAACTCCTTGTAGTCATCTTCGCTGATGAAGGATTTTTCTCATTGATCTTCTCATAACTATCACCTTTTTCAATCATTCTCTTCACCGCGCCTCTCCAAGTAGCCAGGGCTATGCTCATCTTTGTGAGGGCGGCACTGTTCACTTTATTCCCCGAGAGGCGTGTGTTTGCGACGTCACCGGGGAACTTGTATCGTTCGTGTAGCTTCGTCAAGAGGAGGTTGCGCAAATTCCCTCGGTCACGATGCCTTAGGTTTTCGGTGTTGATCGAGATGGTGCTCCGGAGAATGCACCTGAGTTGTCCCGCGTACCCCTTGACAAATTCTTTGGGCGTAGTTGGATGCCCCTCGGAGGACACATCAGTAAATTCCTCCTTGACGGTGCCGAGCACATTCGGGCGCTGGTCCTTCTGTTGCCTCTTCGGTTGGCTGCCATCTGTGCGTGCGCTGCCATCATCAGTGGTGGCATCCTCGACGGCACCATCAGTGGTGTCATCCCCGACGCCACTAGGGGTTGTGTAGTCAGGATCGGTGTCTTCCGCGGCGTCCTCATAGCGGTGAGGTTCTTCCTCCATCTCCTGGGACAGCTCCCAGAATTACTTGCCCTAACCGCCGGCCTCATCTTTGTGGGCCATGTTTGCTCTAAATAGGAAAAAAGTTTGGTCAAAAATTTGGTTATTGTCATGGAATAAGATCTCTAAGTTGACCAAATAACCTAATTCTCGAGGAATTCGCTGTTAGTGTGTTGTTGCTAAGGTCCAAGTCCCTTCCTAACACCCTTCTTCTTGTCTCCTCTCACTATCTCTCTCACACACATGGCAAGCAAGGGTGTCTGAGTGTGTGAAAAAATACTAAACTAATCCAAGGGCTGAAAATTGATCATCTGTTTCAGATTGCAATTTTCTTTCTTGGGGCTTCAGTGTGCAGTACAAAACTGAATTTTGGAAATATACAGAATGAACAAGCTAAGGGCTGCAAATGCCCGCAAGGCTTCAAGGGTGACGACATAATGGTTCAGTGTTATTTAAGGGTTGGTTTGTGAGGAATTATCATGGTCTCATCATTTAGGGTTTGTCGACACCGAGGCATCCTAAAAGCTAAGCTTTTATCATTTAGGGTTTATCGACACTGAGTCATTCTAAAAGCTAAGCCCTAGGTTGACACCGACACAGATTATTTCAACCCCCCAAACAATAATGATAACATTCTTTTCCTGAACTATAAACGACTCGTGGTTTCGTCTGTCCACACATGAATTCAGCATATGTGGTTAATGCAGCAAGAATAAAGGGACACCACATGTCAAAAATCTCGCATCCAAAATTTCACAATTGAGCCTAGGTACCCCTAATCTTCTTCTACAAATATTTTTTCTATATCAATCTCCAAAAAAGCATGTGATACTGAATCAATACTCAATATATATAGGTGCTGCTCTCTTTATCACATTTTTATTGGAATATGCAACATTAATCTTCTTTTACTTGAATCATGTGCACATATTTACATTCCTATTTCATGCTTACTTGTTTGGAACTACAGAATCTACCTTGGAATCTGCAAATCTCTTAGAATGTACTAAGAGATGCCAGATTTGTTGGGGGACTCCTATACTTAAGGCATATAAGACCTGGCATTACCTATGCCACAAGTGTGGTAGACAGATACATGCTTGATCCTAGGAGTGGACATATGGATGCACTATAGCCTATTTTGCCGTATCTAAGATGCAGTCCTGGGAAGGGGTTTAAGCAGCAATTAGTTGTGTCCAAATCAACAGCCAAAGTAGAGTATAGAGCTATGTCACCAGGACTTAGTGAAATATTATGGGTAGAAATCCTCTATCAGAATGAAGGTGCTGGGAAAAGGTCCTTTGAAGGTGCGGTGTAATAATAAATCAGCTATAAGCATAACCAGTAACCCGATCCAACACGACAGAACCAAGTATGCGGAGATAGATCCTTTATTTATTAAGGGGAAGTTCTATGATGGTATAATTCAATTAAATCATGTAATATCAGGGAATCAAGTAGCAGATGGTCTAACTAAGGGTTTTGGAGTCAAGGAACATAATTTAGCTTGTAACAAAAGATGGGAACGATATCTATCTATCAACAATCTTGACTAGGAGTGTTGGGCTGAGCATAACAGGGTGATAATGAAGCATTAGTAGATTGCATCTTACATGTCCAGCTCTACTTTCTCCTGGCTTTTTATCCCACTGATTGGATATATATTGCATGTACACAGAATATCTCAGATAGAGGAATACAGCTAGTTGCCAATAATTGTCAAGGGACAATTTTGGAAATCTACAGATTAAATACTAAGATACCCCGGCCCATGCATTAGTTGCAAGTACCCCATATGTCCTATTTTTAGCAAAGTCATGCTAAAATTCACGGAAAATTTCAGCACGACCTTTGCTGAAAATAGGACATATGGAGTACCCGAATTTGCCGGAACGGAAGTTAATTGACATTCCGGCGAACTCAAGGGCCTCTCGGGGTACCTGCAAAATCATTATCCTAGGTGGACAAGGCAATGTGCTACTTGCTTAAATCTCTGTCCAATGCTATTTACAAGACAAACAACAGGTGGCAAAGCCCAGTGTTAAAAAAAGGCCTCCATCACAACGTGGAAAATATGTTGGCCTGTGAAGAGGTGAAACAATATATGCATCTCCAGGCAGTATCATTCAACATTTTGGACAAACCACTACACCCAATACTGGATCTCCAGGCAGTATGTTAAGAGGCTTACCGAGATGAGAGTGAGGAATATGATCCTCTCCTCAGCAACACCTTTCCTTCGAAGAAGATCTATAGCTTGATTTGCTGAGTTCCCTGGGAAAAAAGGGCAGAAGTAGAACACTTCAGTCATGAAAAAATCAAGTGATAACTTGTCCAATATCAATTCAACTGCAGATGGACGAACAAATTACAGATTTGTGGACCTAAAGAACAATAATCATCTAGTATTATACACAAGTAGAAGCATATATTCCAAGCAAACAATATAGCACCAAACTTCCGTTGTTTATCGGGCGCACGGTTAAATATATTTTACATCAAATTTACCAAATCCAAGGCATTTCCCAACAGGTAAACCAACAATGAAAAAGTTTATTAAATCTTCAATTTTATGCATTGGTAAAGGAAAAATTATCACTAGGTGAGATTGTCATCAGGATATCTCATAACATCCAGATAGTTTCTGTGAATGCATGCCATATGTATAAACTGCATGCCATATGGACAAACCACTACAAGCAATACTGGACCAGCTCAATTGGTGCGTGCCGTCGTGAAATCAGTGGCTCACAGCCCTCTGCTTGGGACAAGAATAAATTCCCTCACAGCTTTAACGTATCACCATCATTGATCTGCTCCGACTAATAAGGCACCCAGTAAGAAGAAGGCATAGAATTGGCGCACACAACACAACACTAGACTACATGATGTAATTGGTGCTTGGCATCGATCAAGACAGACAACTAGTTGATCAGAATGAAGATCAGTTGGTCTGAGGAGTTGATGTTTCATCAATTGCGTACGTTGTGATGGATCGGTGAATGCTTAACTACTTTGTAAGATTCATAAGATTAGATGGCGACAACAAAGTTCGGTTTGAAAATCATGAGCTTTACATTAACTTGGGCTCAGCTCAACGCATATCAATGACTATCCAATAAGGAATGAACAACAATACATTGTGCTTAATCAGGCACCGAGAATGGAGCAGCCATCGAGATCTGAGAGGAGACAGGACGAGCTTGGACGGATTTGATGGGGGTGTGTGTGGTGCTGATGTCTTTGCAATAATGTATCTGGTTCTGTTCAAGACAATTCAGGCCAAATTTATCAAAATGCTACTGTGCAGTACAATGGAGCACGTACACATGATTGCCACTAGGGTTACTGGAGAAAACACGAACTGAACTATAGCCCGATTGTAATGTATTCAGTGGTATTAATTCAGAATGTGACCTGAAGTTGAACTAGCTATATATTAGTGTAATGGAACTAGTTAATTAGTCCTATTGGCCACTGGCCGATTAAAGTTACTCTCCTTAGTGGACTAAATACTAGCGATTTAATTGAACTAGTCAATTAATCCTATCACTTGCAAAATTTAACCAGTCCCCATCCTGGAAACTCAAGTAGCGGGCGTCATCCTTCCCTGGTAAGGTGAAACTACTAAAAGCATAGCAAATCTATGTATTTACGCAGAGAGAGTATGAAACTGGTAGCTTTGCTGCAAATTGGGCTGGGGAATGGATCAGATGAGAAGAGAAGGGGGACGGAAGGAGGGAGGTATTACATTGGGGGACGAGCAAAGGATGCAGGGTTGAAGAGGAGCGTCTCCATGGAATCCAACACCTGAAGCTCGTCGGCGGCCTCTTCCTGCTGCTCTAGCCAGGAATGTCCAGGGCGTGGGCAGCCGGCAAGCAGAAGCAGACGGTGTTTCCATGGAGTGCAACACCTGAAGCGACGGGCGGTGGGCACTACGGGGCGCGGAGCGGCGACGGGAGGCGAGGCGCCGGGGGGCATCGGGGGCAGTGGTGGTCGGGTGCGGTGGGGGTCGGGGGCGTCGGGGGCGGTGGGGGTCGGCGTCGGGGGCGATGGGGCGACGGGCAGCGAGGCTCCGGGGCGATGGGAGGTGAGGCGTCGGGGGCGTTGGGGGCGGTGGTGGTCGGGTGCGGCGGGGGCAGCGAGCACGGGGACGGCGAGCACGGGGGCGGCGCGGGTGAGGCAGAGATAGCAGTGGGGGGGCTGAGAGAGATGTGAGATTGGGGATCGGGGATTGGGGATTTAAGTGGGGGGAGGGTTAGCAATGGCGCACCTCCTAGTGGTGCGCCATTAGTAAAAAAAATTGGATAGGAATTTCACACCTCCAAGCGGTGCGCCAATTAGTAACTTTTTTTTGGATAGCAATGGCGCACCCTCCCCTGGTGGGCCATTACTAACTGTTTTTTTGGATTTTTAGTTGCATCTAACAATTTTTTAGAAAATGACGATCAAATTTGAAAACATCTATGAATGTGGAAAAATATCATCAAATTTTTTATTTGAAAATATTTATGAATATGAAAAAATATCATCCAATTTGTTATTTGAAAATATCATCAAATTTGTTATTTGAAAATATGATCAAATTTGTTTTTTTATTTTTAATTGCATTCATTTGTGAATTGGTAAAACATTTGTGAATATGAAAAAATATCATCAAATTTGAAAAAATATTCAAGAATTCAAAAAGTTACATCTAATATTTTTTTAGAAAATGACGATCAAATTTGAAAACATTTATGAATGTGGAAAAATAGCATCAAATTTGTTATTTGAAAATATTTATGAATATGAAAAAATATCATCAAATTTGTTATTTGAAAATATCATCAAATATCATCAAATTTGTTTTTTTATTTTTAATTGCATTCATTTGTGAATTGGTAAAACATTTATGAATATGAAAAAATATCATCAAATTTGAAAAAATATTCAGGAATTCAAAACGTGCCCATAAATTTAAAAATATTCATGAGTTGAAAAAATATCATCAAATAAAAATTGGTATACCAGAATAAACATAAATACCATAATAAACATAAATAAATATTCATGAGGACTAGACCAAAAGAAATATCATTTCAATATGTCGAAATACAATCGAGAAATGAAGACTGCGATTTAAATACAATCGATCTTAGCTAGCAATCTTTTCACAATCTTCTTGCCCTTCTTTTTCACAAATGGAGTTCTTCTGTTGAACGGATGTCCTTTAGGTAGGGTGGTCCTGCTTCTTCTTGTGGTGTATGGCACTTCATCGTTGTCGTCATGTTCCATCTTCGGGTCGCCGTACTTTTCGAAGTCTTGCTCATTGGCGACTCCATCCATTCTGATGATCTTCCTTTTGCCTCTCCTCACGACAACACGACTGGGCTTTGATGGGTCAGTAATGAAGAAGCATTGGCCCACTTGGGAAGCCAGTACCCATGGCTAATTTTTCACGGTGACATTTGCGCCCGCGGTCTTGGATTTGGCTTCGGGTATAACCATGGTGGTGAAATACCGGTCTTCTTTTAGGACGCTCTTGGCCCATCTGACACGGAACATCGGGACCTTCTCTCGAGCATAGCTTAGCTCCCAGATCTCCTTGATCCTTCCGTAGTATCTGTCCTTGTCGTTGCCGGTGTAGGATTCCATCGTTACCCCAGAGTTCTGATAGCCATCGCTCTACATGTCCTTTCCCTCGGTGTAGAATGTGTAGCCGTTGATATCGTACGCCTCATAGGTCATCAGGTTGTGCTCGACGCCCTGTGACAAGGCGAATATGAGTTTTTCTTCCGCGGAAGAATCCTCATGTAAAGGGTACGACAGAAGCTTCTCCTTGAACCAACACATGAAACATGAGTTGTGCTCTTTGATTATATATCCGTTCATCCTTTGTTGGCCTCAGTCATTGTACATCTTCTCAATAAAGGTTTTTTCTCTACCACCTAGGGAACGACCACGTCTATGTGTTGTAGCACGACTAGGTTTGCTCTTTCAAAGTCGGCGAGTCGACCCTCAAAGTCGACATGCATTTCGCGGTGACCATCACGGTGACCCCATCCAGCGAGCCTGCCGAGGTGCCTGTTGACGGGCAGACCAATGGGATTCTCGATGCCTAGATAATTCATGCAGTAGGAGATGCACTCTTCGGTTAGAAAGCCCCTGGCTATGCTTCCCTCTGGACGTGACATGCTGCGAACGTATCCTTTGATGACACCATTCATCCTTTCAAACGGCATCATGCTGTGCTGGAACGTCGGCCCGAGTTGGATGATATCCTCCACGATACGGACCAGCAGATGCACCATAACATCGAAGAATGCGGGCGGGAAGTACATCTCAAGCTCGCATAGTATCACCACGATCTCTTCTTGTATCCTTCTGAGTTGCCTCATGCCAACCGACTTCCATAGATGCCGTCAAAAAAGTTGCATAGACCAAATAGTGTTTCATGGACGTGCGCGTCCATGATCCCACGTATTGCAACTTGAAGTATCTGCATCATCAGCACGTGACATTCATGAGACTTCATCCCGCTGAACTTCTGCTTCGCTGAGTCTAGGTATCTGCTTATCTTCCCCGCGTAACTGTAAGGAAGTTTTACTCCTACGAGGCAGGTGAAAAACTGCTCGATCTCCTCCTGACTTAGAGTGAACCACGTGGGAGGGTAGTCATTTCCGGTCTTCTTGGCCTTTTTGCCTTTGCGACGACTTTCCTTGTCCTGCTTTGCCTCATCATCATCATCATCATTAGCATGAAGCTCCTCCCTGATGCCCATTGATTTCAAGTCTGCCCTTGCTTTCGGCCCATCTTTGGTCTTCTCTGGCATGTTGAGCAGGGTACCAAGCAGACTCATGCACACGTTCTTCGTGATATGCATGACATCAAGGCTGTGAGGAACACGGTGGATCTTCTAGTACGACAAGTCCCAAAAATCAGACCTCGTTTTCCATACCTTCAGCAGCGGCTCTAGCGCCTTTCGCTTCTTTCCCGGCTCTGGCGTCTTTTGCTTCTTTCCCGGCAGTGGGCAATCTTTCCAATTTTTCAACAGATCATCCATTTCCTCGCCGCTCCTGGTACGCGGGCGTCTTCGGGGTTCGGTTTCACCATCGAATAGATCCTTGCGTTTTCTCCATGAGTCATCATCGCGAAGCCACCTTCGATGTCCCATGAACACGGTTTTTGAAGACCCGGGATCTCTATCTAGCTGGCGATACGTTGTGTCATCCATGCACCTGACGCATCCAGAAAATCCATGGATCACCTGCCCCGCGACATATCCGTAACCGAGATAGTCGTGCACCGTCGTGAGCAGTGTGGCTCTCATAGGGAAATATTCCTTCTCTGCAGTATCCCACGTATTGGCTGGCATTTTCCACAGTGTGTCTAGCTCCTCTTTCAGCAGCCCCAGATACAGATTGATGCCTATCCCTGGTTGTTTCGGCCCTTCAATTAGCATACTCATGTGAATGTACTTCCTCTTCATGCACAACCAGGGGGGAAGGTTGTACATCCACACAAACACAGGCCAGGTGCTATGTGTGCTTCTCTGGCTGCCAAACAGATTGACTCCATCGGTGCTCGCGCCCAGCACGATGTTCCTTGGATCGTCCCCAAATTCTGGGTGTTCGAAGTTCAACGCTTGCCACTGGCTCGCATCCTTAGGGTGACTCAGCATCTTGTCTTTTTTATTTATGTCCGGATCATTTGCGTCATCTTCTCGCTTCTTCTCCTCCCTATCCGCGTGCCAACGCAGGAGCTTTGCTAGCTTAGGGTCCACGAAATACCACTGCAGACGAGGAGTGATCGGAAAGTACAACACCACTTTTCGAGGAGCTTTCTTCCTCTTCTTGTATCGAGTGACGCCGCACACCGGACATATGGTAGACTCCGCATGCTCATCCCGATAAATGATGCAATTGTTCATGCATACATGGTATTTCACGTGCGGTAAATCCAGAGGACACACGATTTTCTTCCCTCCTCGAAACTGGTCGGGCACTTGTTCCCCTTGGGAAGACGTTCGTGCCAGAATGACATGTTCTCGTCGAAGCATGCGTCAGTCATTTTGTGTTTTACCTTCATCTCCAGAGCCATGAGAGTTACTTTCAAGCGGGTATCCTCGGGCCTGCATCGTTCATACAATGGATTAACCGCGTCTATCTCCAATTGATCCAGCTTGGCTTTTTCTCGGGTGGAAGCTCTTGCGTTATCCGTCTGCTTGAGAACCAGCTCTTGAATATGAGGGTCCTGCACCCAGCCCATCGATGGTCCATCGTCGTCTGCTCCGGCATCTTCATCTTCATGATCACGCCCTTTGTCTGCTCCGACATATTCCTCATCATCATGTCCGGCATCTTCTACATGATGACTGTGTACTGCATCTACTTCGTGATCATCTCCAGGAGATTCTTCGTCTTCTCACCCGCCCTTGCCGCGGTTGTCTTTCTGCCCTTCCTCATTTCTTGCCCGGGCCCCATGGACGACTTCATAATCATCTTCATCACCATGCCATCGATAGCCATCCATGAAACCACGCAAGAGCAGGTGGTCCCGCACCTATACGGAATCCGGGTCCATAAGGCTCCTCAGATTGCATCTTCGACACGGACATCTTATCTCCGTCTCATTCTTTTGAAGCATCTCGGCCTTCGTGGAGCTCAAAAACTTATTCACGATGCCTTCGGTCATCGTGCGGACCATGGTCGCCTGCGGGGTAGAGCAAAAGGATATTTTAGGACCAAGAAAACATTTGGCATTACTTTGCCTAAAAATAGGACCAAAAAGAATGCATAGTGCCAAATTCTCACCGAAATGGAAATGAATCAACATTCAAGCAAAATATTGGCAACTATCTCATTTAAAGTACCGGTACGTGCAAACACAAACATATATGCAACACCACAAACATATGCAACACCACAAACATACATAGATCTAGCTAGGCCATAAAAAGTGCATGTGCACGTTGTTGGAGGGATAAAAAAGTAGATCTACAACATAAAGAAAGCTTTCCCCTTACTTACCTATCAAAAAAGGTAATTTAACCACTTAATTTGGGTGAATCTATGGTGCAAATGAGGTGAGGAGGAGGAAGCAGCCGAGACAAGCTTGGAGGAGGAGGTGGAGAGAATGAAGTGGGGAAAGTGAGTGTGGTAGGTGGCTGTCCAAAATATCTAGCTGGTCTCAGGTTACTAATGGTGCACCACCTATAAATGTGCCATTAGTAACCTTGGTTACTAATGGCGCACCTGTTAGGTGGTGCGCCATTACTAGTTTTGCAAAAAAAAGTTAGTAGTGGCGCACCATGGATGTGGTGCGCCATTACTAGTTTGAACTAGTAATGGCGCACTATACTCTGGTGCGCCATTACTATTTAAAAAAAAGTAAAAACAAATTTTGTTAGTAGTGGCGCACAGAGTGTGTGGTGCGCCATTACTAGTAAAAACTAGTAATGGCGCACTGTGTCCTGGTGCGCCATTACTAGTTTTGGAAAAAAAATTGTTAGTAGTGGCGCACCGTGTGTGTGGTGCGCCATTAGTGTGATGGACACTAATGGCGTACCAATACATGGTACGCCACTGCTATATAGATATGTGGTGCGCCATTAATGTCCATATTATCTATAGCCCTTTTCCTAGTAGTGCAGGTATAATCTATTCTATAGCTGTTAGTAGATGGGTAAGTCCTGTTCATTGTGTCCCTAAGAAAGGAGGTATAACTGTTGTTCCTAATGATAAGAATGAGCTTATTCCACCTAGAATTGCTACAGGCTATAGAATGGTAATTGATTTTAGAAAATTAAATAAAGCTACTAGAAAAGATCATTACCCTTTGCCTTTTATTGATCAGATGCTTGAAAGATTATCTAATCACACACACTTTTCATTCCTTGATGGATATTCTGGCTTCTCACAAATACCTGTTTCTCAACCTAATCAAGAAAAGACCACTTTTACTTGTCCTTTTGGAACCTATGCTTATAGACATATGACTTTTGGTTTATGTAATGAACCTGCTACCTTTCAAAGATGTATGATGGCTATATTCTCTGACTTTTGTGAAAAGATGTTTTGGTTTTCATGGATGACTTGTCTGTCTATGGGTAGTCTTTCGATGATTGTTTAAGCAATCTTGATCGAGTTTTGCAGAGATGTGAACAAACAAATCTTGTGTTGAATTGGGAGAAGTGCCACTTTATGGTTAATGAAGGCATTCTCTTGGGTCATAAAATTTCTGAAAAAGGTACTGAAGTGGATCAAGCTAAGCTTGAAGGAATTGAGAAAATGCCATGTCCCAAGGACAAAAAAGGTATTCGTAGTTTCCTAGGTCATGCTGGTTTCTATAGGAGGTTTATCATAGACTTTTCTAAAATTTCTAGGCCTATTACTAGTCTCTTGCAAAAGGATATTCCTTTTGTTTTTGATGATGAATGTCTTGAAGCCTTTGAAACACTCAAGAAAGCTTTAATTTCTGCACCTATTCTTCAACCACCTGACTGGAACTTGCCCCCTTTTGAAATTTTGTGTGATGCTAGTGATTATGCTGTTGGTGTTGTTCTAGGACAAAGAGTTGATAACAAATTGAATGTTATTCATTATGCTAGTAAAACTTTAGAAAATTCTTAAAGAAATTATGCTACTACTTAAAAAGAATTCTTAGTAGTTGTGTTTGCTTGTGGTAAGTTTAGACCTTATATTGTTGATTCCAAAGTAACTGTTCACATAGACCATGCTGCTATTAAATATCTTATGGAAAATAAAGATGCTAAACCTAGACTTATTAGTTGGGTTCTCTTGTTGCAAGAATTTGATTTGCATATCATTGATAGAAAAAGGAGCTGAGAACCCTGTGGCTGATAACTTGTCTAGGGTTGAAAATGTGCTTGATGACCCACTACCTATTGATGATAGTTTTCCTGATGAGCAGTTAGCTGCAATAAACGTTGCTAACAGTAATCCTTGGTATGCTGACTATGCTAATTACATTATTGCTAAATATTTACCACCTAGCTTTACTTACCAACAAAAGAAAAAATCTTCTATGATTTAAGACATTACTTTTGGGATGACCCACATCTTTATAAAGAAGGAGTAGATAGTATTATTAGACGTTGCGTACCTAAGCATGAACAGGGACAAATCCTACGGAAGTGTCACTCCGAACCATATGGAGGGCATCATGCTGGAGATAGAACTGCTCATAAGGTATTGCAATCTGGATTTTATTGGCCTACTCTCTTCAAGGATGCTCGTAAGTATGTCTCATCTTGTGATGAATGCCAAAGAGTAGATAATATTGGTAAGCGTCAAGAAATGCCTATGAACTATTCACTTGCTGTTGAACCATTTGATGTTTGGAGATTTGATTACATGGGACCTTTTCCTTCCTCTAATGGGTATACACATATTTTGGTTGCTGTTGATTATGTTACTAAATGGGTAGAAGCTATTTCAACTAGTAGTGCTGATCACAACACCTCTATTAAAATGCTTAAGGAAGTTATTTTCCCAAGGTTTGGAGTCCCTAGATATTTAATGACTGATGGTGGTTCACACTTTATTCATGGTGCTTTCTGTAAGATGCTTGCTAAGTATGATGTTAATCATAGAATTGCATCACCCTATCATCCTCAATCTAGTGGTCAAGTTGAACTTAGTAATAGAGAAATAAAATTAATTTTGCAAAAGAATGTTAATAGGCCCAGGAAGAATTGGTCTAAGAAATTAGATGACACACTTTGGGCTTATAGAACAGCATATAAAAATCCTATGGGTATGTCTCCTTATAAAATGGTTTATGGAAAAGCTTGTCATTTGCCTCTTGAGTTAGAACATAAAGCTTACTGGGTAGTTAAAGAACTCATCTATGATTTCAAACTTGCTAGTGAAAATAGGTGATTCGATATTAGCTCATTAGATGAATGGAGAACCCAAGCTTATGAAAATGCAAAATTATTCAAAGAAAAAGTTAAGTGATGGCATGACAAGAGAATTCAAAAGCGTGAGTTTAAAGTCGGAGAATATGTTCTTTTGTACAACTCTCGTTTTAGATATTTTGCAGGGAAACTCCTCTGAAATGGGAAGGCCCATATGTCATCGAGGAGGTTTACCGGTCTGGGGCCATCAAAATAAATAACTCCGAAGGTACTAACCCGAAGGTTGTCAATGGGCAACGAATAAAGCATTATATCTCAGGTACGCCTATCAATGTTGAAAGAAATATTTCCAAACTTTGACACCGGAAGAGCACATAAAAGAGTCCTTCCGGAACACTCCAGAATCGTCAAAATAAGGAGGTATGTGATACGGTAAGTAAACGGACTCCAAAAAATCCGCAAAAATAATTTTTGTCAGTTTTGGAATATTTTAAAATTTTGGAAACAAAGAAACTACTAGGAAGCGCCCCCTGGTGGGCACAAGACACCAGGGCGCGCTAGGCTTGCCTGGCGCACCCAGGTGGGTTGTGCCCACCTGGAACACCTTCTGTAATCCGTTTTTCTCCCGTATGCGTGTCCTCCAAGATAAACAATCTATATATACTCCCCGAACCTGTTAACCACCGTATCACGAAGAAATCCTCTATTCTCTTTTCTTGCTGTTTGCTGCGCAGATCTGAAAATATGTCATCCCAAGACTCCGAGGGAGAGAGCTATGTTGTTGACCTCATCACAAACCCAAAGTTCTATGGGGATGAGAAGCACTATGGCTGGATCTTCAAAGAAGATGAAGATGAAGCGATCCCTCCTCGGTTCAAAAACGAAAGCATGGAGGCGTTATGCAAGAGGATAATAAAACTCGAGATAGATAATTGTGACTTGACGATGGAGAATTTTACTCTCAGTTAGAAGCTGAAGGAAGCGAAGGGAAAATCTCCTATCTTCTCACCACTACCATTATTTTCTCTGTCACCAACATCACCTTCTTCACTGCCAAAGGAGAATTGAGTATCGGGTATGGGCACTCCCATTGGCTTCCGCCAAGCTTGTGGGAGGTGCCCCGGTATCGTATCATCCCATTGTTTTATCTTAGTTCGATCCTTTTGTTTTAGATGAAATAAAGTTTAGGTCGATCCTTTCTTATTTGTGAGTTTGCTTAGTGATCTATCATTGTAATCGTGTGCAAGTTATATAATAAAGTTTAGTTTGAGTTTTTGCTTTTTTTAGTTTCATGTTGCAAATAAAGAAAAGAAATAAATAAAGGAAATAAAAAGGGGAAAGGATGCAAATAAAAGAAAGAAAATAAATCAATAAGATCATATACTAATGATATGGTTGGTGATAGCACCACATAAGGAAAAGTATAAGTAAGAAAATTTTATTAGAAATTGACAAACATAGCATTAGTCAGTGATGCAACCCATGCAAGAATTAATAAGGGAAGGGAAGATTCACATATAAATATACTATCCTAGAAGTCTTTTGTGATTGTGAGCCCTCATCAAAATATTATATGCCAAAATTGTTGACATTGGACAAGGAAGACAACATAATGGTTTATGTTTGTTTATATTCATATAGAAGTCATATTTTCATAGATCCTTTAACATGTGGTGCTTGCCCCCTATCTTTGCTAGCCAAAAATTCTGCACTAAGTAGAGATACTACTTGTGCATCCAAAAAACCAGTCTACAGACCCGCAAGGCAAGCAACCAACCATTTGATCATATCGATACAATCCCATGTTCTCGTTTATGCTCTCTTTTACTGCATTTAAGACAACGTGTTTCAAACTGCTATGTGCTACGGTAGTTGAACCCATTTCCTCTGCATGACATGTCATTGCCACAGTAACTAGATGAAACCCACTAGCATGTTTACGAGTTGATTGAGCCATGTGTATGTGTTTTCCTACCTTGCTATGCCTGCTATGCTTAGAGTCGAGTCAGGTCTGGTTTATCTAGGTGATGGGCTAGAGTGAAATGATCATGTCGGTAACGAGAGTGATGGTGTTGAACACGATTTGGTAAAGGTATCGATGAGAGGCCATGTAGGATTAAATGGTGGGTTGTTTCATTGGAACCGTCCTTAAGCACTAAGGTCTGTATGTGTGATTTAAGAATCAGGTACTACCATGCATTGAGCCCTGAAATATGACCCCGCTCAGCTTCTTATCCACCCTAGTCCTCTGTCCAGGAGTTGCAAGTAGTTTCTGGTGTTTGTAGTATACTGGAGGCCGTGGATAGCGCTGACCCTCGGGGTGGGCTGTGATGCGGTAGGTACATGGCACGATGTACCAGATGCCCGTTTGGTATCTCGGGAACCCTGCACACATCATTCGGGGTCGTATGTGGAAACCTCGGTTGGACTCCCTGCGGATGGAACCTCGATAGGCGATAAACCTGGACTAGAGACTTAGGTGTTTAGGTAGGTCGTAGTCTACACCGACGTCGGCTTTCGCTTGAAGTCTGCCGAGCACATGCCGTGTGTAGACGCTAAGTGGTGGAAACATGTATGATGAAATACACCCCTGCAGGGTTAACATCATCTATTCGAATAGCCGCGTCCGCGGTAAAGGACTACTTGGTTGCCTATAGAGTTAATAGACAAGTAAATGGATACTACTAAAAGCCTCAAGATAAGCGTGAGTGCCGAGGATGGCTCTTTCGTAGGATGACGGGGGTGTATCCTCGGTAGTGTATTGAAGTGGTGTGCAGTGGACTCGAGTGCACAAAACAATTACAAGTTGGTGTCTTGTAAGATAGCTAGCCAAGAGTCTAAGCTGGCTTGCTGCAATAACCCCACCAACCCTTCTTGATAATGTGCATGTATGTAGGATTTGATGTAAGTCTTGCCGAGTATCTTTGTACTCATGTTTGCTTAATTTACGTTTTACAGAAGATGCTGCAACCCCTTCTGATGGGTTCTTCATAGACGTTGATGTCGACGAGTAGGTTGAAGCCCAGGTGGTGATCCTGAGCTCAGATGGACCGTGTAGGATAGCCAGGCTTCCTCAAGCCTCTTTTATTTTCTAGATGTTTGTACTCAGACATGTTACTTCCGCTGTTGGCTTGTATGTTTGTATGACTTGAATGCTGGGTCGTGTGACCCGTAATTGTGTGTATGGTATGTATGGCTCTCTAAGCCTTTAAATAACGTACTTGAGTTGTAGAGTCATGTTGTGATGCCATGTTGTAATTGCACATATCGAGCATATTGTGTATATGATTGTAATGCTTGGTATGTGGGATCTGACTATCTAGTTGTTTATCCTTGGTAGCCTCTCTTACGAGGAAATGTATCCTAGTGCTTCCACTGAGCTCTGGTAGCTTGCTACTGATCCGGAACACTTAGGCTGGCCGGCATGTGTCCTTCTGAGTTCCTGTGTCTGTCCCTACGGGGAAATGTCACACGATGATTACCGTAGTCCTGTTAGCCTGCTATAGCCCGGTTTACCGGAATCCTGCTAGCCCAGTTGCTACAGCCCGAATTCACTCGTTGATGACCGACACATTCATTGCTGGGTCATGTATGCCTATCCCTGTAAGTTAGTGCCGCTTTAGGTTCACGACTAGCCATGTCAGCCTGGGCTCCTTCTCATATGGATGCTAGCGACACTATCATATACATGTGCCAAAAGGCGCAAACGGTCCCGGGCAAGGTAAGGCGACACCCGCGGGAATACCGTGCATGAGTCTGCAAAGTGATATGAGGTGTTACATGCTTGATCAGTGTGGCATTGAGTCGGGGTCCTGACAGCCTCTTCAAGCAGTTCGCCCGAGAAGTGAGCGCGGCTCTCCCCAGGCTCGAGGCCACGCACCCATTCAGGCGGTCCAAGTGCGCTATCACCTTCAGCTCAGCAGACCAGCTCAAGTGCGGGGCGACCACCGGTGCTCTCCTGATGCTTTGCTTGCCCGTCATCAGCAATGTTCAAGTCACCAAGACCCTCATCGACGGCAGCGCATGACTCAATGTCTTGTCCGTCGAGACGTTCGATAACCTCCAAGTGCCATACGATCAGCTGCATCCTACCAAGCCTTTCTTAGGAGTGACTGACAGCTCCACCACCCCGACAGGGAAGATCCACCTTCCGGTCACCTTCGGCCAACATGACAACTACCACACTGAGATCGTCGACTTTAACGTCACCAACATTTGTCTTCCCTGCAATGCTATCCTCGGGTACCCAGCTTTGGCCAAGTTCATGGCGGTGACTCACCACGGCTACAACATCCTCAAGATGCCAGGAAGCGGCGGCGTCATCATGGTCGCTTGCCAAGAAAAAGATGTGGTGTGCTCTCTCGAGCGCGCTTACCAGGCAGCGGCCGTCGAGAACCCGGACAACAAAGGCATCATTTACCCTCCTGAGGCGGTCCCCAAGAAGAAGAAGCAGCTGCTGCACCAGGGGCCTCAGGAGAGCGGCATCACCACCTCAGGACCTGCGCCCACGGATGGGGCGGCTCCCTCCCTCGCATAGGAAAGCGCACCCATTGCCCTCCTCGGGCTGGGCTCGGGAGCTCTCTCCCGTAGGGCCTCAGACCTAGCCAACATCATGAGGGAGGCGCTCGGGCACCATGTGGAGGCGTGCTTTGCCGCACGTTTCCCTCAAGCAGGCACGAGGCGCGAGGCGCCTGGTGTTCAGGAGTTCATCACCAAGACAACCCAGGAGCTTCAAACGCCAAGAGCCATGCGTGGCGACCGCCGCCCACTACCAGGCGCGCCTCCCCATCCAAGCGATGATGGTGAGCTACGTGTCTGCATTGACTACCTCGGGCTCAACAGGGCCGCATCTCACGAGCATTACTAGCCGTTGTGTGCTGGGTGGTGTGAGGGCCCCCCTCACAGCTTCATTTGCATGCCTTACGGCCTACTGAACGTGGCTGTTGCCTACCAGTGGCTCATGAGGGCACCCTGGCAGCTCGCGAGGCCAGGCGCCAAGCAGTCCTGGGGGAAGAGGAGCCAGAGCCCCAGGATCTCCCGGGAACCGACCACCGGATGACACCTAAGGAGCAACTTCTTCAGCACGCGTCTTCAGCTGCCTCGACATCACTTCAGCAACTATGCCAGGTGACTCTTTTCAGTTTGTTCAGCTGGGAGCGCCCCTCGGGCTGCATTATTCCCAGGTCGCATGGGCTTGCTCCTGCGGCATGTATCTTTTTGTGTCTTTAGCTTACCTTGTTGGGAGTGCCCCTCAGGCTGCATCATCCCTAGGTGGCACGGGTCCGTCCCTCTGGTGCATATCGCTCTAGCTCAATCTGAACTAGCGTTACCCTTCCCTAGTAGCCACTTTAAAGTTATCGCTTGCCTGACCGGCACTTCGATGCCATGAACGTTGTACGCCCTCATGAACCTGCTTGTACCCGCCTCATGATTAAGGACAGGCACGACGTGTGTGCTCGGGTTCGTCCCTGCACCGTCGCCAAATCCAAGCAGCTGAGCTCTGGCTCGCGGGCCAGCCCCGTGTACGTCATCTCCCATGGTCCTTGGTGTCTCATCCTTGCATGAGCTAAGTGCGAACAGGTGATTAAGGGCGCACAACACGGTGCTTCATCGCCACAAGAGCCGTGCGCCAATTGTATTTCTTTAGGGTGTCCGCATGAGAATACTAGGCATGGCGTCTATGCTCGGGCTCGTCCCTACAGCGTCGATAAACCCAACGGCTGAGCTCTGTCTGGCGGCCTGGCCCCGTTCACGTCACCTCCTGGGGTCGTTGGTGTCTGGCCTTCTCATGTGGCAGCCTCGAGGGATTCACTCGGCGCAGGTTGCCTAACTATCTTGCAGGTTCATCTCAAGCACCCTCAATCAAGACCAGGCGCAACCCTCCTTGAGGTAGGGCCTCGTGACTCCTGCGCTGGCTCACGGGTGCCTAGATACACCTCATCTAGCCCTGTCGTGCAAGCCATGTGTCAGGGCGGGGCTGTACATGCCCCGGGGGCTCTCCGCAGTAGGGAGTCCCCTCCCACGTGCCAGTGGAAGTACCATGATCCGTGCTGGCAATCGACACGGTCAAGGAGCGGCTATGCCCGTGCAAGTACGGTAGCACTATGCTCCGCTCTAGTGATAAACAGCTAGGGGTGGCCTCATGGCCACTTTAACCCCAGGGAGCCACCAGGCTTAGTGCCTAGCCTCACCACACTCCGATCCCGTTGGCGACACCCTCGAGCGCTACAACAAGAGAAGGGAGCAGCTGGGCGGGGCCTTCATCGTCTTTCACCAGCGGCTTCTCCAGGCCCTTCTCGTAGAATGCCCTCACCGCTTCGCGGGATCTCTCTTCAAGGGACTTGAAGGCCGCATGATCCTCGGCAAGGACCTTCGCCTTGGCCTCCAGCTAGGTCCTCTCCGCCTCCAGCTTCTTCTCCAGCTCCTCCAAGAGGCCGTGCTCCACGGCCTGCACCCTCACCGACTGCTCCAGCTCAGCGTCACGACCGTTGATGGTGTCTTCTTGGGCCTTCATCTTCTCCTGCTCCGCCTTGTGATTTCGGGCCTTGGCCGCGCGCTCGTTGCGCATGGTCTCCAGCTCGGCCTCCATCGACCGACAGCGCTCCCTGGCGGCTTTTGCATCCTCCTGCGCCACCTCGCAAGCCGCTGCGGCCCGCTTGGCCTCCTCAGATGCCGCCACGTCCTGGCTCCGAACTGCTCTAACAGATGCGTCAGAGTGTAGCCAGCCCGAGATCAACTACAAGCGCCCTGCCACCAGGCGATGGTCGGCCCCTTGGAGGTCACCCCGAAGCTGCGTCAGCACAGAAAAGGCCTCCTCCAGGGCGTCAGGTGAAGTAGAAGGGCCGAGAGCTAGCGTCATGACTAGAGGAGGAGGCGGCGGCGTAATCAAGACCTGCAAGTTGACGACGGCAGGGGGCTTCTCAACCCTGGCGACATCCGCGGGTGAAACGGAGGTGGGCGCCTCCGAAGCCAGCTTGGCCGAGAAATCCACCTCCTCCTAAGGACGGACCACTAGGCCTCGCAAAGACGACCGAGCGGGGGAATTAGGCATGCCCCCTCCACCTCTCTGCGCTAGAGGGAGTGCGGCCAGACCAGGCTGCCGAGCTCGCGAAGATGTGGTTGTCTCCTCTCTCTTCTTCCTCCCCAACGACGTCGACCTGACAGCACTAGAAGAGGATATCAGGAAGCAATAATGGAAGCAGGAGCACAGACAAAGTCAAGCCAAGGTACGCACTAGTCCGCGGCGGCGTAATTTCGCGCCTCTTCAGGACCATGGAGCCCAGGGGCCCCACAGCCTGCGGCGCTGGAGAGCGGGTCCCCGGGGCAGATGAAGCCATGACGGATGGCCTAGTGGCAGCGCTAGGCGGCGTCTGAGCTGGGGCGTCGCCTCGGGAGATCATCGCTGACCTACTCTTTGTCTGGACCCTAGCCGGTGACCTCTTCGAGGGAGGAACCTTGGGATTCACGGTGGCCCCGGCAGAGGGCGAGGCCTCCCTCACCGGGTGGTCGTCGGCGTCTTCATCATCGGGTAGGGCATGAAGGAGACCGGCCTTGCGTGGGGGGATGTCTCCCTAGCCTTCTCCGAGGTTGCTTCCGAGTCCTTCTCCTCCCCGCCAGAGTCGTCGGAGGACAGCACCATCGGAGCCGTCACCACAGGGGCCTCGGAGGGCACCGGTGGTACGAGCCCGCGCCCATCTAAGGCAGGCCAGGCGGCGGCAACCTCCGCCCCATCTAGGCGGCGATACAAGGGGACAATGGTGTCCGGCGGATACCCTTGGTCGTCCCCAAAATAGGAGCCGGAGAGTTGCAGTTAGATCCTCCTCTGACAAGGCATCAGGGCGCAGGCGAAGGTCGTCCTCCTGGTCTTTGAGCTTCCACAATGGATGTGAGCACACCTGGAGTGGGGCGATGCCCTGTGCCAGGAATTCCTTGATGATCATGGCCCCCGTCAGCCTAGCCGCCTTTATGTCGTCAAGCTTCAGGACATCGGTCATCTTCTCCAACAACTACTTCGCCATTGGATCGGTGTGCCTAGCGAGGAGCCACCCGTCATGAGGTGCGGGCATCTCCATCGGCAGCACCAGCCGGGATGGGAGCACTTGGCATCCATCAGAACCCACTTGCTCCTGAAGCCCTCGGCCTTCTTCCCAACCTTCGAGATCGCATTGGCCTTGTTGGCTGCAACGAAGTTAGCACACCCTGAGCAAATGCCGCCCTTAAGCCGAAGGAAGAAGAAGTGGCGCAGCAGTGCCACAGCCGACATCACCCCGACATATGCCTCGCAGTAGAAGGAAAAGATTGATAGTAGGAGGACAGAGTTGGGATGAAGATGGAGAGCATGCAACTTATAGTGACTGAGAACAGCGTAGAAGAAATCGGAAAAGGGGGGAACCAGCCCCGCAACAACACTACTCATAAAGAAGGGGTAGAAGGTACTGCCTAGAGCTTCAGGCTTGGCGGAGCCAGCTCGGAGAGCGGTCCTCACCTTACCATTGCTGGCCTCCGCCGTCATCAGCAGCACGGCGGCGAGGTTCTTCTCTGAAGCGCTAGGTGCGCTCAGAGCCGGCTCCTACCAGGCGGGTGGAGATGCAGCCTTTGCCTTGCCGGGTGCCATTGGTGCAGGCCCGAAGGGAAGTTGGCATGGATCTGGAGTCTTTGGGAGGAAGGAGCGAGAAAGGGGATCTGGAGCAAGACGAGGGCAAGCAATGAAGGCACCACATCACGCTCCTACCTTTTGTCAGGGGCAGTTGTCGAGGCAGCATGGGAAAGCGAAGACGCCCACGTCCAATCAGTAGCCACACGTCAATCAAGGCCGTAGGCTATTGGGGCCCGCGGTGCTCCACACTTGCCCTTTGGCTTCGCCTCGAAGCCAAGTTCGAGCGCACCTTGGGCCCGTGGGCTACTGTCAGTGTTCTGGGAATGGGGGTCCCCGGACTTGCCTGCCTGCGGCCCAGGGCGTGGCTCGCCCAGCGGCCTGGTACGGCCCATCTTCATCATCAAACACTCAAGAACCTCGCGAGTGGCCAAGCCTCATGAGGCGTACGACACAAGACCTCCTCAGGGGCAGCCTTGCTAGGCTGGCTCGCGAGGAGCGGAGATATCTATGCAAGGGGCACCTCATGAGGAGTGCGTGACGCGAGCAGTGACGACCAAGGCCAACTAGGCACCAGGCGGATGCCAGCGGGTGCAGAGTACCAGTTTCCTCTTTGGTGCAAAAGAGGCAGGCGCAGGCGAGGAGTCCCGAGGCGTCAAGCAAAGGTTTCCATATCAGTGCAACAAGACCAAGACCACCAGGACGGCAGGATGGAGGTCATCGGGGAGCCCAGGACGACGTCACCACGAGAGCCTTTGGCAGGCGAAGACCACTTTTGTCAGGATAGCTTGTACTAGCTGTCTCCCTTCAAACTTGGTTGTCATGGGAACCCTTCCCGCCTAATATTTGGGAAGAGGACCAGGGCCTCTATAAATAGGACTAGCCACCACCATAGAAGGAACAATTGATCTGGAGAGAGACCAGACGAGCACCAGCTCACCGAGCCCAAGAACACCTCTCCTCCTGAGGTTGTTCTTCCATTGTACTTGTTCATCCCCAGCCTGCAAGGCAATCCACCACACCACACTGGAGTAGGGTATTACACCATAACGGTGGCGCGAACCAGTATAAACCCTTGTGTCCCGTGTTCTTCGAGTTCGTCGAACTAGGCCGTGGATCGTTGAGTGCACGAGCTAGCGAGGGAGAGAGAGATCTTTGTGCGCACCACAGTGTTCAATCCTCAAGGGTTTGCCGGAACCCATAATCCGACAGTGGGTTGCGAGAGTGACAGAAACGTAAACCCCAGTTTATGCGTTGTTCCGTACGGGACCGATTGGATCCTAGAGTTTAATACTATGGTTAGAATTTATTCTTAATACTTTTCTCGTAGTTGTAGATGCTTGCAGGATGGTTAATCATAAGTAGGAGGTTTGTTCAAGTAAGAACAACACCTAAGCACCGGTCCACCCACATATCAAATTATCAAAGTAGCAAACACAAATCGAACCAACATGATGAAAGTGACTAGATGAAATTCCCGTGTACCGTCAAGAATGCTTGGCTTATCATAAGAGACCGTTTTGGCCTGTCCTTGGCCTCAAAAGGATTGGGCTACCTTCTGCACTTTAGTTACTACTATCATTACTTGCTCGTTAAAAAATATCTCGCTATCAAGCTACTACGCTACTTACAATTTTAGCACTTGCAGACATTACCTTACTGAAAACTACTTGTCATTTCCTTCTGCTCCTCATTGGGTTCGACACTCTTACTTATTGAAAAGAGCTACAATTGACCCCCTATATTTGCGGCTCACCAAGGCTATTTTCTGGCACCGTTGCTGGGGAGTGAAGCGCATTTGGTAAGTGGAATGTGGTAAGGAAACATTTATATAGTGTGCTGAAATTTATTGTCACTTGCTACTATGGAAAACAATCCTTTGAGGGGTTTGTTCGGGGTATCTTCACCTCGTCCGGAACCACAATTAACTGCCCCTCAACCTACTGCACCTACTGAAAATATTGAATATGAAATTCCTTCGGGTATGATAGAACAATTGCTAGCTAATCCTTATGCAGGAGATGGAACCGAACATCCCGATATGCACTTGATATATGTAGAACAAATTTTTGGATTGTTCAAGCTTGTAGGTTTACCCGGAGATGAGGTGATGAAAAAGGTTTTCCCTTTATATTTGAAGGGAAAATCATTGGGATGGTATAGGCTATGCGATGATATTGGATCATGGAATTGGAATCGATTGAAATTTGATTTCCACCAAAAAATTATCCTATGCATCTAGTTCATCGTGATCGGAATTATATATATAATTTTTGGCCTCGTGAAGGAGAAAGTATCACTCTAGCTTGGGGGAGGCTTAAGTCAATGTTATATTCATGCCCCAATCATGAGCTCTCAAGAGAAATTATTATTGAGAACTTTTATGCTCGGCTTTCTTGTAATGATCAAACCATGGTGGATACTTCTTGTGTTGGTTCTTTTATGAAGAAAACTATTGAATTCTGGTGGGATCTTTTGCAAAGAATTAAATGCAACTTTGAAGATTGGGAACTCGACAAAGGTAAAGAGTCAGGTATAAAGCTTAAGTATGATTGTGTCAAATCTTTTATGGATACTGATGCTTTTCAAAAGTTTAGCACTAAATATGGACTTGACTCTAAGATAGTAGCCTCCTTTTGTGAATCATTTGCCACTCATGTTGAACTCCCTAAGGAGAAATGGTTCAAATATCACCCACCTATTAAATAAGAAATTAAAGAACCAGTACCAGTTAAAGAAGAAACTATACTCTATAATGTTGATCCAGTTGTTCCTACTGCTTATATTGAGAAACCCCTTTTCCTGTTAGGATAAAGGAACATTCTAAAGTTTCAACTGTGGTTAACAAAAGCTATGTTAGAACACCTAAACCAAATGAACAAATTAGAGTAGAACCTAATGTTACTATGGTTAAAGATCGCTTAGAAGAAGATATAGATGGGCATGTTATTTACTTATGTGCAGAAGCTGCTAGAATTGCTAAACCCGATAAATGGGATAAACATAGACCAGTTGTTGGCATGCCTGTCATTTCAGTTAAAATAGGAGATCACTATTATCATGGTTTATGTGACATGGGTGCTAGTGTGAGTGCTATTCCTTACACTTTATATCAAGAAATTAAGAAAGACATAGCACCTACACAGATAGAAGACATAGATGTTACTGTTGAACTTGCTAATAGTGACACCATATCACCTTTTGGGATTGTTAGAGATGTTGATGTCTTGCGTGGGAAAATAAAATACCCTACTGATTTTCTTGTTCTTGGTTCCCCATAAGATGACTTCTATCCCATTATCTTTGGTAGACCTTTCTTGAACACTGTTAATGCTAAGATAGATTGCAAGAAACAAACTGTTGGTGTTAGCTTTGGTGACGAGTCTCATGAGTTTAATTTTTCCAAGTTTAGTAGAAATCATCATGAAAAAAAGAATTGCCTAGTAGAGATGAATTAATTCGTCTTGCTTCTATTGCCGTGCCACCTACTGATCCTTTAGAACAATATTTGGTAGACCAGGAAAATGATTTACATATGCATGAAAGAAATGAAATAGATAAGATTTTCTTTGAACAACGTCGTCTGCTTAAACACAATTTGCCTATTGAAACTCTCGGAGGTCCTCCTCCACCTAAAGGCGATCCTGTGTTTGAGTTAAAACAATTGCCATACACTTTGAAATATGCTGATATTGATGAAAAGAAGATATAGTTATTATTACTGCTAACCTTTCAGAACATGAAGAAGTAAGATTATTGAAAGTTCTATAGAAGCACCGAGCTGCTATTGGATATACTCATGATGATTTAAAAGGGATTAGTCCCCCTCTATGTCAGCACAAAATTAATGTGGAACCTAATGTTAAACCAGTTGTTGATCACCAATGTCGGTTAAATCTGAAGATGAAAGAGGTGGTAAGAACGGAAATATTAAAACTTCTGGAAGCAGCACTACTAGGAAAAGGATAATTAGTGGCGCACCTATTTTGGCCATTAATGGCGCACTACAGGTGCGCCACTATCATCATGCCACTAGTAATTAATACTAATGGCGCTCCCCTGGTGAGCCATTAGTATACTAGACAATAGTGGCGCACCAAGGAGTGCGCCATTAGTATGTCAAACGGTGCGCCATTACTATGCCTCCCAGGGGGGCATATTTACCTTGTGTTGTGGGTTACTAATGGCGCGCTTCTAGGTAATGCGCCACTAGTGTGTTTATTGCAGTGCGCCACTAAAGTGCAGTTTGGTGCGCCACTAGTATGAATATTAGGATTTTTTTTTCTTTTTTGATATTTGCACAGGTTACAAAATATATTACTGCACAGAATATAGACATCACAACATATAAACAATAGATTTATCGAATACAATAGAAGATTAGTCTCCGAATACAATTCATCATATTAGTCTCCGAAGTCAAAATACCGAACAAAGTTAGAACATTACAAGTCTCGAGACCGCGAGTAGTGAGTTTGTCTTCACATTACAAGTCAATATCGATCATGTAAACTACCATCACATAGAAGAGAGTTGCGGTCATCATGATGAGCATCATCGTGATGAAACTGGCCTTCATCCGGTTCCTCCAACGCTCCCTCCTCTCTCCCGCTAGATAGCGCGCGTATCTAGCTTCCGCCTCCGCCCTAGTGGTGTACCCTTTGTAACTGTTACCGCTGAAACGGTGAACCTGTCTCCGACACTCCTCTCAGTCATTGTAGACTCCGGGAACCTTACCCCTTGTACACGACATACGACGACATCTCTATGCACTAGACAAACAAAACGTTAGTAGCAATTCACAGACAATACATAAGCAATATATAAGTATGCAACAAAAGGATCAGAAGAGAAAAGCAAAACATTAATAGCACGATTCATAGTCCTACTAATAAGTAGCATCGATTACATATAAGTTGAACGACTGTCCAAACCAAAGAGACATACAAGTTCATTAAAGTTTAATTACAGCATGAGCTAATCGATATTTCAGAACTACATAGCATCACTACTTTAGACTCGACTCAGGGACCAGAGCATGGATGAAGCCGCCGTCTTTCGTGATGGTCATGAAATCGCGGGCATTGTCAGCTTGCATTTGTAGCGTTGTTTCTATCTCACTATTGTACGGTTGATATCTGAGGTAGAACTGCCCCGAGGTATGAAGTACATCTTGATGGATGATTTCCACAAACTCCGACTGGATGCGAAAGAATTCTTGTCTGATGTCCGCATCCTGGATTGCCGACAAGCGTGTGGCCCAATCTTTGAGATTATTTGGTAGCATAAGGTGATTATGGTCCCGTACGATCGCCCGCATATGATGGAGGGCATAGTAGGCATCCTTCTGACTGCCAGGCGGCTGCTTGATGCAGGGGAACGTCGTATATTGGGTGAACACGTGCTTGCCGTACCTACGAATTGGCCTGCTGAAGGTGCCTCCAGACCTGGAGTAGCCAGGGAGTACATCATCAAGAACTTTCTTGATATTTGTGTAGTCTTTCTTCGACTGATGGTCCGAGTCGAAATACATGGCCATGGAATATTTTGGGCTTAAGAGGTGAGTGTGCAATTTGTGTCACTGCACAAAACACGGAATGTTGGAAAAACAAAGAATGATCGAAATCTAAGAAATCATATGTTACGGGGCGGTGAGGGGATGACTTACTCGGGAAAGTAAGGCACGAGGAAGTTATCCTTATCTGGGTTTGCTAGAATGGCGCCTTCGAGGTGTGAACTCGCGACTTGCCGGTCCCCAGCGCTGCCCAAGATCTTGGCACGCATGTAGAAGGGGTTGACTATCATGATGTCCGGGGTCTTGTCTCTAATGATCCGCATCTCCATACTCAGCGAAAATAGCCGAACGAAGGTGTAGTGCAGCGGATGAAGGTTAAACATAGCGAAGATGTCATCAAACCGCAGGACGATCATACCCCTATTGGCGCTATCCACAGGGCCCTTGCCCTCTAGCACCTTGGCCACGAAAACCAGGTATGCCACATCATTCTTGGAGAGATGCCGCTTCTCCAAAGAAATAACACTATCATGCAGACTCCGCATAGCACCGGTTGCAGCATTGAGCAGATTAGTCAGTAGCATCGGCCTACCCTCCACATGCACCCTCCTCGAGATATCCTAGGTGAAGGTGGCCCGTCCTAAGCACGGATCGTACTCGGTGCCGGCTAGCTCGCACCCTTGTTATTCTTTATTTTCCGTCCCTTCTTCTTTTGCTGTAATGGGATCGAGTTCTGCTCAGAGACTGCCTTCTTGAGTGTGTTGGTGCTGATAATATTTCGCACCTCGGCTATCTGAGGCTCGGTGAAGGCGGCAGCTGGAGGTGTCTCCTGAGAACTGAACGCCAGACGACGCCTGTTGCAATTGGGTTTCTCCGCGGTACCAGCTAGATCGCGGTCGTCTTTTGCAGGGTTGGGTTCTTGAGAAGGAGGCCCCAAGAATTCGTCACCGTACCCATGTTCGGCAAAGTACTTATCAACGTTGGTAAATGTACTGTTGCCATCGTCGCCGTCATCCGGATCCTGTGCCATATGATTGTCTGGCATGTCCGGTAGCGTTGCGGCGGTCTTGCCATGGCTTGGCGCCGACACGACTGGTGGTGTTGTCTGTGGCGTGGTGTCCCCTGTCCCCAAATGAATCTGGCTCTTGGGCCAAAGCAGGGCCCAGATTATGCAGGTGCTAAGGGTCATCACATCATCTTCGTCGGCCCCAGCGGGTCAAAATGGAGGTAACAAGTCGTCGCAGCACCCGAACCAGTTGAACCCTATACACGTTGGGTGGCATCGGATTACCGTGGACACGGGGTTGCCCAGTTGAATGATTCTGCCCTTGGCGACATCGATCAACTCGCCGCCCATGAAGTGCAGGAGAGTGCATTGAAGGTCGGTGGTGCCCTGCGAAAACATGTAGGGCGTCAGGGATGCCCAGTCAAAGGCAAGGAGATGAAGTGATCGGCCGAGAGGCTTAGTTACCATGATGGCGTCGAGCTCGGCTAATGTCGAGACACCGCCAACGGCGGGCGTGCAAGTGACGGAGGGGCCACTTGCTGCCGAGGTGCCGGCTGGCGTATTCTTCACACACCCAGGTGCATTAAGCTCCAATGCCCGCGCCGGCGTCGGAGACACCAATACCGCCTCCGCCAGAGACACCAATGGTGCCGCCTGCGCATTGTGCGAGTTGCTGGTCGTGAAGCTGGGAACCGGGGGCGGCCCCTGTTGGCCGCCCGCAATCCATGCCTGCAGCCCCTCAATCAAGGTAGGCACAATGGCGGTGAGTGTCGTTTCCAGTTGGTGTTGCAGTTGCTCTTGGACCATCTCTGGAATCCGCGCCACTTGTGCCTTGAGTTCTAGAACCTCGCGCGACTGGATTTCCGAGCTGGTCTTTCTCTCCTTTCGCCAACCAGCGTTATAGTATGACGACCATTTCGTGGACAAGACTTTGCCGGCCACACGACCAGCTGACGACGGCTTACTGAACTTATCCTTGTTTTTCATTATGTTCAACGCCCTATTTAAAGTGTTGTCCCAAGGGGAGCTCTGAGACGACCTCGTGCTACTGGTTTTAGTGTCATGCGGAAGGAATGTGAACCATTTAGAAATTTGGCTTCATTAATTAGAATGCAACCATATGGAGCTAATTACGCGGGGGTGTATTAGTTACCAGAATAAGCTCAAGCGCCTTGGTATTCGGATCCGTGGTAAGCTCCTTCGTTACCGGTCCACCTTGTACTAGGCCCTGGCATAGTTCCTCGTCTGCTTGTCATAATATTTCTCGAAGCGTGGCGGTAGGCCTTGCTCGGCACGCTCCGCGTCCTCCTTGTCCCATATAGGTTCCGCCACTCTGTAACTGCCGAGACCGAGTTGGTGGACCCCTTAGTTCAAGTCCCGCATATCTTTCCCACACTGACTTGATTCCATGGTTGTGTTGCTCTCTCACTTGATCTTGAACTCCTTGTAGTCATCTTCGCTGATCGAAGGATTTTTCTCCTTGATCTTCTCATAACTATCACCTTTTTCAATCATTCTCTTCACCGTGCCTCTCCAAGTAGCCAGGGCTATGCTCATCTTTGTGAGGGCGGCACTGTTCACTTTATTCCCCGAGAGGCATGTGTTTGTGACGTCACCGGGGAACTTGTATCGTTCGTGCAGCTTCGTCAAGAGGAGGTTGCGCAAATTTCCTCGGTCACGATGCCTTAGGTTTTCGGTGTTGATCGAGATGGTGCTCCGGAGAATGCACCCGAGTTGTCCCGCGTACCCCTTGACAAATTCTTTGGGCACCGTTGGATGCCCCTCGGAGGACACTTCAGTAAATTCCTCCTTGACGGTGCCGAGCACATTCGGGCACCGGTCCTTCTGTTGTCTCTTCGGTTGGCTGCCATCTGTGCGTGCGCTGCCATCATCAGTGGTGGCATCCTCGACGGCACCATCAGTGGTGTCATCCCCGACGCCACTAGGGGTTGTGTAGTCAGGATCGGTGTCTTCCGCGGCGTCCTCATAGCGGTGAGGTTCTTCCTCCATCTCCTGGGATAGCTCCCAGAATTACTTGTCCTAACCGCCGGCCTCATCTTTGTGGGCCATGTTTGCTCTAAATAGGAAAAAAGTTTGGTCAAAAATTTGGTTATTGTCAAGGAATAAGATCTCTAAGTTGACCAAATAACCTAATTCTCGAGGAATTCGCTGTTAGTGTGTTGTTGCTAAGGTCCAAGTCCCTTCCTAACCCCCTTCTTCTTGTCTCCTCTCACTATCTCTCTCACACACATGGCAAGCAAGGGTGTCTGAGTGTGTGAAAAAGATACTAAACTAATCCAAGGGCTGAAAATTGATCATCTGTTTCAGATTGCAATTTTCTTTCTTGGGGCTTCAGTGTGCAGTACAAAACTGAATTTTGGAAATATACAGAATGAACAAGCTAAGGGCTGCAAATGCCCGCAAGGCTTCAAGGGTGATGACATAATGGTTCGATGTTATTTAAGGGTTGGTTTGTGAGGAATTATCATGGTCTCATCATTTAGGGTTTGTCGACACTGAGGCATCCTAAAAGCCAAGCTTTTATCATTTAGGGTTTATCGACACTGAGGCATTCTAAAAGCTAAGCCCTAGGTTGACACCGACACAGATTATTTCAACCCCCAAACAATAATGATAACATTCTTTTCCTGTACTATAAACGACTCATGGTTTCGTCTGTCCACACATGAATTCAGCATATGTGGTTAATGCAGCAAGAATAAAGGGACACCACATGTCAAAAATCTCGCATCCAAAATTTCACAATTGAGCCTAGGTACCCCTAATCTTCTTCTACAAATATTTTTTCTATATCAATCTCCAAAAAAGCAAGTGATGCTGAATCAATACTCAATATATATAGGTGCTGCTCTCTTTATCATATTTTTATTGGAATATGCAACATTAATCTTCTTTTACTTGAATCATGTGCACATATTTACATTCCTATTTCATGCTTACTTGTTTGGAACTATAGAATCTACCTTGGAATCTGCAAATCTCTTAGAATGTACTAAGAGATGCCAGATTTGTTGGGGGACTCCTATACTTAAGGCATATAAGACCTGGCATTGCCTATGCCACAAGTGTGGTAGACAGATACATGCTTGATCCTAGGAGTGGACATATGGATGCAGTATAGCCTATTTTGCCGTATCTAAGATGCAGTCCTGGGAAGGGGTTTAAGCAGCAATTAGTTGTGTCCAAATCAACAGCCAAAGTAGAGTATAGAGCTATGTCACCATGACTTAGTGAAATATTATGGGTAGAAATCCTCTATCAGAATGAAGGTGCTGGGAAAAGGTCCTTTGAAGGTGCGGTGTAATAATAAATCAGCTATAAGCATAACCAGTAACCCGATCCAACACGACAGAACCAAGTATGCGGAGATAGATCCTTCATTTATTAAGGGGAAGTTCTATGATGGTATAATTCAATTAAATCATGTAATATCAGGGAATCAAGTAGCAGATGGTCTAACTAAGGGTTTTGGAGTCAAGGAACATAATTTAGCTTGTAACAAAAGATGGGAACGATATCTATCTATCTCCAATCTTGACTAGGAGTGTTGGGCTGAGCATAACAGGGTGATAATGAAGCATTAGTAGATTGCATCTTACATGTCCAGCTCTACTTTCTCGTGGCTTTTTATCCCACTGATTGGATATATATTGCATGTACACAGAATATCTCAGATAGAGGAATACAGCTAGTTGCCAATAATTGTCAAGGGACAATTTTGGAAATCTACAGATTAAGTACTAAGATACCCCGGCCCATGCATTAGTTGCAAGTACCCCATATGTCCTATTTTTAGCAAAGTGATGCTAAAATTCATGGAAAATTTCAGCATGACCTTTGCTGAAAATAGGACATATGGAGTACCCGAATTTGCCGGAACGGAAGTTAATCGACATTCCGGCAAACTCAAGGGCCTCTCGGGGTACCTGCAAAATCATTATCCTAGGTGGACAAGGCAATGTGCTACTTACTTAAATCTCTATCCAATGCTATTTACAAGACAAACAACAGGTGGCAAAGCCCAGTGTTAAAAAAAGGCCTCCATCACAACGTGGAAAATACGTTGGCCTGTGAAGACGTGAAACAATATATGCATCTCCAGGCAGTATCATTCAACATTTTGGACAAACCACTACACCCAATACTGGATCTCCAGGCAGTATGTTAAGAGGTTTACCGAGATGAGAGTGAGGAATATGATCCTCTCCTCAGCAACACCTTTCCTTCGAAGAAGATCTATAGCTTGATTTGCTGAGTTCCCTGGGAAAAAAAGGGCAGAAGTAGAACACTTCAGTCATGAAAAAATCAAGTGATAACTTGTCCAATATCAATTCAACTACAGATGGACGAACAAATTACAGATTTGTGGACCTAAAGAACAATAATCATCTAGTATTATACACAAGTAGAAGCATATATTCCAAGCAAACAATATAGCACCAAACTTCCGTTGTTTATCAGGCGCATGGTTTTTTACATCAAATTTACCAAATCCAAGGCATTTCCCAACAGGTAAACCAACAATGAAAAAGTTTATTAAATCTTCAATTTTATGCATTAGTAAAGGAAAAATTATCACTGGGTGAGATTGTCATCAGGATATCTCATAACATCCAAATAGTTTCTGTGAATGCATGCCATATGTATAAACTGCATGCCATATGGACAAACCACTACAAGCAATACTGGACCAGCTCAATTGGTGCGTGCCATCGTGAAATCAGTGGCTCACAGCCCTCTGCTTGGGACGGGAATAAATTCCCTCACAGCTTTAACGTATCACCATCATTGATCTTCTCCGACTAATAAGGCACCCAGTAAGAAGAAGGCATAGAATTGGCGCACACAACACAACACTAGACTACATGATGTAATTGGTGCTTGGCATCGATCAAGACAGACAACTAGTTGATCAGAATGAAGATCAGTTGGTCTGAGGAGTTGATGTTTCATCAATTGCGTACGTCGTGATGGATCGGCGAATGCTTAACTACTTTGTAAGATTCATAAGATTAGATGGCGACAACAAAGTTCGGTTTGAACATCATGAGCTTTACTTGAACTTGGGCTCAGCTCAATGCATATCAGTGACTATCCAATAAGGAATGAACAACAATACCTTGTGCTTAATCAGGCATCGAGAATGGAGCAGCCACCGAGATCTGAGAGGAGACAGGACGAGCTTGGACGGATTTGATGGGGGTGTGTGTGGTGCTGATGTCTTTGCAATAATGTATCTGGTTCTATTCATGACAATTCAGGCCAAATTTATCAAAATGCTACTGGTGCAGTACAATGGAGCACGTACACATGATTGCCACTAGGGTTACTGGAGAAAACACGAACTGAACTATAGCCCGATTGTAATGTATTCAGTGGTATTAATTCAGAATGTGACCTGAAGTTGAACTAGCTAATTATTAGTGTAATGGAACTAGTTAATTAGTCCTATTGGCCACTGGCCGATTAAAGTTACTCTCCTTAGTGGACAAAATACTGGCGATTTAATTGAACTAGTCAATTAATCCTGTCACTTGCAAAATTTAACCAGTCCCCATCCTGGAAACTCAAGTGGCGGGCGTCATCCTTCCCTGGTAAGGTGAAACTACTAAAAGCATAGCAAATCTATGTATTTACGCAGAGAGAGTATGAAATTGGTAGCTTTACTGCAAATTGGGCTGGGGAATGGACCAGATGAGAAGAGAAAGGGGACGGAAGGAGGGAGGGATTACATTGGGGGACGAGCAGAGGATGCGGGGTGGAAGAGGAGCGTCTCCATGGAATCCAACACCTGAAGCTCGTCGGCGGCCTCTTCCTGCTGCTCTAGCCAGGAATGTCCAGGGCGTGGGCAGCCGGTGAGCAGAAGCAGACGGTGTTTCCATGGAGTCCAACACCTGAAGCGACGGGCGGTGGGCAATACGGGGCGCGGAGCGGCGACGGGAGGCGAGGCGCCGGGGGGCATCGGGGACGGTGGTGGTCGGGTGCGGTGGGGGTCGGGGGCGTCGGGGGCGGTGGGGGTCGGCGTCGGGGGCGATGGGGCGACGGGCAGCGAGACTCCGGGGCAATGGGAGGCGAGGCGCCGGGGGCGTTGGGGGCGGTGGTGGTCGGGTGCGGCGGGGGTGGTGGGGGTCGGCGGCGGGGGCAGCGAGCATGGGGACGGCGAGCACGGGGGCGGCGCGGGTGAGGCAGAGATAGCAGTGGGGGGGCTGAGAGAGATGTGAGATTGGGGATCGGGGATTGGGGATTTAAGTGGGGGGAGGGTTAGCAATGGCGCACCTCCTAGTGGTGCGCCATTAGTAAAAAAAATTGGATAGCAATGGCACACCTCCAAGCGGTGTGCCAATTAGTAACTTTTTTTGGATAGCAATGGCGCACCCTCCCCTGGTGCGCCATTACTAACTGTTTTTTTTTGGATTTTTAGTTGCATCTAATAATTTTTTAGAAAATGATGATCAAATTTGAAAACATTTATGAATGTGGAAAAATATCATCAAAAAATTTATTTGAAAATATTTATGAATATGAAAAAATATCATCAAATTTGTTCTTTGAAAATATCATCAAATTTGTTATTTGAAAATATCATCAAATTAGTTTTTTTATTTTTAATTGCATTCATTTGTGAATTGGTAAAACATTTGTGAATATGAAAAAATATCATCAAATTTTAAAAAATATTCAGGAATTCAAAAAGTTACATCCAATAATTTTTTAGAAAATGACGATCAAATTTGAAAACATTTATGAATGTGGAAAAATATCATCAAATTTGTTATTTGAAAATATTTATGAATATGAAAAAATATCATCAAATTTGTTATTTGAAAATATCATCAAATATCATCAATTTTTTTTATTTTTAATTGCATTCATTTGTGAATTGGTAAAGCATTTATGAATATGAAAAAATATCATCAAATTTGAAAAAATATTCAGGAATTCAAAACGTGCCCATAAATTTAAAAATATTCATGAGTTGAAAAAATATCATCAAATAAAAATTGGTATACCAGAATAAACATAAATACCATTATAAACATAAATAAATATTCATGAGGACTAGAAAAAAAGAAATATCATTTCAATATGTCAAAATACAATCGAGAAATGAAGACTACGATTTAAATGCAATCGATCTTAGCTAGCAATCTTTTCACAATCTTCTTGCCCTTCTTTTTCACAAATGGAGTTCTTCTGTTGAACGGATGTCCTTTAGGTAGGGTGGTCCTGCTTCTTCTTGTGGTGTATGGCACTTCATCGCCGTTGTCATGTTCCATCTTCGGGTCGCCGTACTTTTTGAAGTCTTGCTCATTGGCGACTCCATCCATTCCGATGATCTTCCTTTTGCCTCTCCTCATGACAACACGACTGGGCTTTGACGGGTCAGTAATGAAGAAGCATTGGTCCACTTGGGAAGCCAGTACCCATGGTTAATTTTTCACAGTGACGTTTGCGCCCGCGGTCTTGGATTTGGCTTCGGGTATAACCATGGTGGTGAAATACCGGTCTTCTTTTAGGACGCTCTTGGCCCATCTGACATGGAACATCGGGACCTTCTCTCGAGCGTAGCTCAGCTCCCAGATCTCCTCGATCCTTCCGTAATATCTGTCCTTGTCGTTACCGGTGTAGGATTCCATCGTTACCCCGGAGTTCTGATAGCCATCGCTCTTCATGTCCTTTCCCTCGGTGTAGAATGTGTAGCCGTTGATATCGTACGCCTCATAGGTCATCAGGTTGTGCTCGGCGCCCTGTGACAAGGCGAATATGAGTTTTTCTTCCACGGAAGAATCCTCATGTAAAGGGTACGACAGAAGCTTCTCCTTGAACCAACACATGAAACATGAGTTGTGCTCTTTGATTATATATCCGTTCGTCCTTTGTTGGCCTCAATCATTGTACATCTTCTCAATAAAGGTTTTGTTCTCTACCACCCAAGGAACGACCACGTCTATGTGTTGTAGCACGACTAGGTTTGCTCTTTCTAAGTCGGCGAGTCGACCCTCGAAGTCGACATGCATTTCGTGGTGACCATCACGGTGACCCCATCCAGTGAGCCTGCCGAGGTGCTTGTTGACGGGCAGACCAATGGGGTTCTCGATGCCTAGATAATTCATGCAGTAGGAGATGCACTCTTCGGTAAGAAAGCCCCTGGCTATGCTTCCCTCTGGACGTGACATGCTGCGAACGTATCCTTTGATGACACCATTCATCCTTTCAAACGGCATCATGCTGTGCTGGAACGTCGGCCCGAGTTGGATGATATCCTCCATGATACGAACCAGCAGATGCACCATAACATCGAAGAATGCGGGCGGGAAGTACATCTCAAGCTCGCATAGTATCACCACGATCTCTTCTTGTAGCCTTCTGAGTTGCCTCACGCCAACCGACTTCCGATAGATGCCGTCAAAAAAGTTGCATAGACCAAATAGTGTTTCATGGACGTGCGCGTCCATGATCCCACGTATTGCAACTTGAAGTATCTGCATCATCAGCACGTGACATTCATGAGACTTCATCCTGCTGAACTTCTGCTTCGCTGAGTCTAGGTATCTGCTTATCTTCCCCGCGTAACTGTAAGGAAGTTTTACTCCTATGAGGCAGGTGAAAAACTGCTCGATCTCCTCCTGACTTAGAGTAAACCACGTGGGAGGGTAGTCATTTCCGGTCTTCTTGGCCTTTTTGCCTTTGCGACGACTTTCCTTGTCCTGCTTCGCCTCATCATCATCATCATCATTAGCATGAAGCTCCTCCCTGATGCCCATTGATTTCAAGTCTGCCCTTGCTTTCGGCCCATCTTTGGTCTTCTCTGGCATGTTGAGCAGGGTACCAAGCAGACTCATGCACACGTTCTTCGTGATATGCATGACATCAAGGCTGTGAGGAACACGGTGGATCTTCTAGTACGACAAGTCCCAGAAAACAGACCTCGTTTTCCATACCTTCAGCAGCGGCTCTAGCGCCTTTCGCTTCTTTCCCGGCTCTAGCGCCTTTTGCTTCTTTCCCGGCAGTGGGCAATCTTTCCAATTTTTCAACAGCTCATCCATTTCCTCGCCGCTCCTCGTACGCGGGCGTCTTCGGGGTTCGGTTTCACCATCGAACAGATCCTTGCGTTTTCTCCATGAGTCATCGTTGCGAAGCCACCTTCGATGTCCCATGAACACGGTTTTTGAAGACCCGGGATCTCTATCTAGCTGGCGATACGTTGTGTCATCCATGCACCTGACGCATCCAGAAAATCCGTGGACCACCTGCCCCGTGACATATCCGTAACCGAGATAGTCGTGCACCGTCGTGAGCAGTGTGGCTCTCATAGGGAAATATTCTTTCTCTGTAGCGTCCCACGTATTGGCTTGCATTTTCCACAGCGTGTCTAGCTCCTCTTTCAGCAGCCCCAGATACAGATTGATGCTGTTCCCTGGTTGTTTCGGCCCTTCAATTAGCATACTCATGTGAATGTACTTCCTCTTCATGCACAACCAGGGGGGAAGGTTGTACATCCACACAAACACAGGCTAGGTGCTATGTGTGCTTCTCTGGCTGCCAAACAGATTGACTCCATCGGTGCTCGCGCCCAGCACGATATTCCTTGGATCTTCCCCAAATTTTCTGGGTGTTCGAAGTTCAACGCTTGCCACTGGCTCGCATCCTTAGGGTGACTCAGCATCTTGTCTTTTTTATTTGTGTCCGGATCATTTGCGTCATCTTCTCGCTTCTTCTCCTCCCTATCCGAGTGCCAACGCAGGAGCTTTGCTAGCTTAGGGTCCGCGAAATACCGCTGCAGACGAGGAGTGATCGGAAAGTACAACACCACTTTTCGAGGAGCTTTCTTCCTCTTCTTGTATCGAGTGACTCCGCACACTGAACATATGGTAGACTCCGCATGCTCGTCCCGATAAATGATGCAATTGTTCATGCATACATGGTATTTCACGTGCAGTAAATCTAGAGGACACGCGATTTTCTTCGCCTCCTCGAAACTGGTCGGGCACTTGTTCCCCTTGGGAAGACGTTCGTGCCAGAATGACATGTTCTCGTCGAAGCATGCGTCAGTCATTTTGTGTTTTACCTTCATCTCCAGAGCCATGAGAGTTACTTTCAGGCGGGTATCCTCGGGCCTGCATCCTTCATACAATGGAGTAACCGCGTCTATCTCCAATTGATCCAGCTTGGCTTTTTCTCGGGTGAAAGCTCTTGCGTTATCCGTCTGCTTGAGAACCAGCTCTTGAATATGAGGGTCCTGCACCCAGCCCATCGATGGTCCATCGTCGTCTGCTCCGGCATCTTCATCTTCATGATCATGCCCTTTGTCTGCTCCGTCATCTTCCTCATCATCATGTTCGGCATCTTCTACATGATGACTGTGTACTGCATCTACTTCGTGATCATCTCCTGGAGATTCTTCGTCTTCTCACCCGCCCTTGCCGCGGTTGTCTTTCTGCCCTTCCTCATTTCTTGCCCGGCCCCCATGGACGACTTCATAATCATCTTCATCACCATGCCATCGATAGCCATCCATGAAACCACGCAAGAGCAGGTGGTCCCGCACCTGTACGGAATCCGGGTCCATAAGGCTCCTCAGCTTGCATCTTCGACACGGACATCTTATCTCCGTCTCGTTCTTTTGAAGCATCTCGGCCTTCATGGAGCTCAAAAACTTATTCACGATGCCTTCGGTCATCGTGCGGACCATGGTCGCCTGCGGGGTAGAGCAAAAGGATATTTTACAACCAAGAAAAAAATTGGCATGACTTTGCCTAAAAATAGGACCAAAAAGAATGCATAGTGCCAAATTCTCACCGAAATGGAAATGAATCAACATTCAAGCAAAATATTGGCAACTATCGCATTTAAAGTACCGGTACGTGCAAACACAAACATATATGCAAGACCACAAACATATGCAACACCACAAACATACATAGATCTAGCTAGTCCATAAAAAGTGAATGTGCACGTTGTTGGAGGGATAAAAAAGTAGATCTACAACATAAAGAAAGCTTTCCCCTTACTTATCTATCAAAAAAGGTAATTTAACCACTTAATTTGGGTGAATCTATGGTGCAAATGAGGTGAGGAGGAGGAAGCAGCCGAGACAAGCTTGGAGGAGGAGGTGGAGAGAATGAAGTGGGGAAAGTGAGTGTGGTAGGTGGCTGTCCAAAATATCTAGCTGGTCTCAGGTTACTAATGGTGCACCACCTATAAATGTGCCATTAGTAACCCTGGTTACTAATGGCGCACCTGTTAGGTGGTGCACCATTACTAGTTTTGCAAAAAAAATGTTAGTAGTGGCGCACCATGGATGTGGTGCGCCATTACTAGTTTGAACTAGTAATTGCGCATTATACTCTGCTGCTCCATTACTATTTAAAAAAAAGTAAAAAAAAATTTGTTAGTAGTGGCGCACAGAGTGTGTGGTGCGCCATTACTAGTTAAAACTAGTAATGGCGCACTGTGTCCTGGTGCGCCATTACTAGTTTTGGAAAAAAATTGATAGTAGTGGCGCACCGTGTGTGTGGTGCGCCATTAGCGTGATGGACACTAATGGCGTACCAATACATGGTGCGCCACTGCTATATAGTAGTGGTGCACCACATATGTGGTGCGCCATTAATGTCCATATTATCTATAGCCCTTTTCCTAGTAGTGCAGGTATAATCTATTCTATAGCTGATAGTAGATGGGTAAGTCCTGTTCATTGAGTCCCTAAGAAAGGAGGTATAACTGTTGTTCCTAATGATAAGAATGAGCTTATTCCACCTAGAATTGCTACAGGCTATAGAATGGTAATTGATTTTAGAAAATTAAATAAAGCTACTAGAAAAGATCATTACCCTTTGCCTTTTATTGATTAGATGCTTGAAAGATTATCTAATCACACACACTTTTCATTCCTTGATGGATATTCTGGCTTCTCACAAATACCTGTTTCTCAACCTAATCAAGAAAACACCACTTTTACTTGTCCTTTTGGAACCTATGCTTATAGACATATGAGTTTTGGTTTATGTAATGCACCTGCTACCTTTCAAAGATGTATGATGGCTATATTCTCTGACTTTTGTGAAAAGATGTTGAGGTTTTCATGGATGACTTCTCTGTCTATGGGTAGTCTTTCGATGATTGTTTAAGCAATCTTGATCGAGTTTTGCAGAGATGTGAACAAACAAATCTTGTGTTGAATTGGGAGAAGTGCCAATTTATGGTTAATGAAGACATTCTCTTGGGTCATAAAATTTCTGAAAAAGGTACTAAAGTGGATCAAGGTAAGCTTGAAGGAATTGAGAAAATGCCATGTCCCAAGGACAAAAAAGGTATTCGTAGTTTCCTAGGTCATGCTGGTTTCTATAGGAGGTTTATCAAAGACTTTTCTAAAATTTCTAGGCCTCTTACTAGTCTCTTGCAAAAGGATATTCCTTTTGTTTTTGATGATGATTGTCTTGAAGCCTTTGAAACACTCGAGAAAGCTTTAATTTCTGCACCTATTCTTCAACCACCTGACTGGAACTTGCCCCCTTTTGAAATTTTGTGTGATGCTAGTGATTATGCTGTTGGTGTTGTTCTAGGACAAAGAGTTGATAACAAATTGAATGTTATTCATTATGCTAGTAAAACTTTAGAAAATTCTTAAAGAAATTATGCTACTACTTAAAAAGAATTCTTAGTAGTTGTGTTTGCTTGTGGTAAGTTTAGACCTTATATTGTTGATTCCAAAGTAACTGTTCACACAGACCATGCTGCTATTAAATATCTTATGGAAAAGAAAGATGCTAAACCTAGACTTATTAGTTGGGTTCTCTTGTTGCAAGAATTTGATTTGCATATCATTGATAGAAAAAGGAGCTGAGAACCCTGTGGCTGATAACTTGTCTAGGCTTGAAAATGTGCTTGATGACCCACTACCTATTGATGATAGTTTTCCTGATGAGCAGTTAGCTGCAATAAACGTTGCTAACAGTAATCCTTGGTATGTTGACTATGCTAATTACATTGTTGCTAAATATTTACCACCTAGCTTTACTTACCAACAAAAGAAAAAAAATCTTCTATGATTTAAGACATTACTTTTGGGATGACCCCCATCTTTATAAAGAAGGAGTAGATAGTATTATTAGACGTTGTGTACCTAAGCATGAACAGGGACAAATCCTACGGAAGTGTCACTCCGAACCATATGGAGGGCATCATGCTAGAGATAGAACTACTCATAAGGTATTGCAATCTAGATTTTATTGGCCTACTCTCTTCAAGGATGCTCGTAAGTATGTCTCATCTTGTGATGAATGCCAAAGAATAGATAATATTGGTAAGCGTTAAGAAATGCCTATGAACTATTCACTTGCTATTGAACCATTTGATGTTTGGGGATTTGATTACATGGGACCTTTTCCTTCCTCTAATGGGTATACACATATTTTGGTTGCTGTTGATTATGTTACTAAATGGGTAGAAGCTGTTTCAACTAGTAGTGCTGATCACAACACCTCTATTGAAATGCTTAAGGAAGTTATTTTCCCAAGGTTTGGAGTCCCTAGATATTTAATGACTGATGGTGGTTCACACTTTATTCATGGTGCTTTCTGTAAGATGCTTGCTAAGTATGATGTTAACCATAGAATTGCATCACCCTGTCATCCTCAGTCTAGTGGTCAAGTTGAACTTAGTAATAGAGAAATAAAATTAATTTTGCAAAAGAATGTTAATAGGCCCAGGAAGAATTGGTCTAAGAAATTAGATGACACACTTTGGGCTTATAGAATAGCATATAAAAATCCTATGGGTATGTCTCCTTATAAAATGGTTTATGGAAAAGCTTGTCATTTGCCTCTTCAGTTAGAACATAAAGCTTACTGGGCAGTTAAAGAACTGAACTATGATTTCAAACTTGCTAGTGAAAATAGGTGATTTGATATTAGCTCATTAGATGAATGGAGAACCCAAGCTTATGAAAATGCAAAATTATTCAAAGAAAAAGTTAAGAGATGGCATGACAAGAGAATTCAAAAGCGTGAGTTTAAAGTCAGAGAATATGTTCTTTTGTACAACTCTCGTTTTAGATTTTTTGCAGGGAAACTCCTCTGAAATGGGAAGGCCCATATGTCATCGAGGAGGTTTACCGGTCTGGGGCCATCAAAATAAATAACTCCGAAGGTACTAACCCGAAGGTTGTCAATGGGCAACGAATAAAGCATTATATCTCACGTACGCCTGTCAATGTTGAAAGAAATATTTCCAAACTTTGACACCGGAAGAGCACATAAAAGAGTCCTTCCGAAACACTCCAGAATCGTCAAAATAAGGAGGTACGTGATACGGTAAGTAAACGGACTCCAAAAAATCCTCAAAAATATTTTTTGTCAGTTTTGGAATATTTTAAAATTTTGGAAACAAAGAAACTACTAGGAAGCGCCCCCTGGTGGGCACAAGACATCAGGGCGCGCCAGGCTTGCCTGGCGCACCCAGGTGGGTTGTGCCCACCTGGAACACCTTCTGTAATCCGTTTTTCTCCCGTATGTGTGTCCTCCAAGATAAACAATCTATATATACTCCCCGAACCTGTTAACCACCGTATCGCGAAGAAATCCTCTATTCTCTTTTCTTGCTGTTTGCTGCGCAGATCTGAAAATATGTCATCCCAAGACTCCGAGGGAGAGAGCTATGTTGTTGATCTCATCGCAAACCCAAAGTTCTATGGGGATGAGAAGCACTATGGCTGGATCTTCGAAGAAGATGAAGATGAAGCGATCCCTCCTCGGTTCAAAAACGAAAGCATGGAGGCGTTATGCAAGAGGATAATAAAACTCGAGATAGATAATTGTGACTTTATGATGGAGAATTTTACTCTCAGTCAGAAGCTGAAGGAAGCCATAGGAGAATTGAGTATCGGGTATGGGCACTCCCATTGGCTTCCGCCAAGCTTGGGGGAGGTGCCCCGGTATCGTATCATCCCATTATCTTTTTGCTTTTTTTTATCTTAGTTCTATCCTTTTGTTTTAGATGAAATAAAGTTTAGTTCGATCCTTTCTTATTTGTGAGTTTGCTTAGTGATCTATCATTGTAATCGTGTGCAAGTTATATAATAAAGTTTAATTTGAGTTTTTGCTTTTTTAGTTTCATGTTGCAAATAAAGAAAAGAAATAAATAAAGTAAATAAAAAGGGGAAAGGATGCAAATAAAAGAAAGAAAATAAATCAATAAGATCATATACTAATGATATGGTTGGTGATAGCACCACATAAGGAAAAGTATAAGTAAGAAAAATTTATTAGAAATTGACAAACATAGCATTAGTCAGTGATGCAACTCATGCAAGAATTAATAAGGGAAGGGAAGATTCACATATAAATATACTATCCTAGAAGTCTTTTGTGATTGTGAGCCCTCATCAAAATATTATATGCCAAAATTGTTGACATTGGACAAGGAAGACAACATAATGGTTTATGTTTGTTTATATTCATATAGAAGTCATATTTTCATAGATCCTTTAACATGTGGTGCTTGCCCCCTATCTTTGCTAGCCAAAAATTCTGCACTAAGTAGAGATACTACTTGTGTGTGACGCCCGGGTAGTTAGGCTACAGCAAAACCCTGCTAATGATGCCATGTCACCCTTGCCGCTGTTGCTAAACACATGTTAGATCAAAACGTTTAAAAAAATCAAATTTGGATTTGGGCAAACAACAAAAGTTTTCAAACATTAAGACTAAAATGTCCAAAAGGTGTCAAATAAATCATGGATAATACTAGTGGAGAAACCACACTTTTATAAAATGTTTGAATGCACTAAAATGGTTTAAGCAGTAGCTAAAACAACTAGATAAGTGCCTTTTGAATTTTATAAAATACTAAACTATTTTATTTGGGGGTTAAACCTTTTTGTGACCGTGGACTAAGTTGAAATACTAATTTAGGTGCTAAGTGTATATTTTGCTAAAACTAGAATAAATGTAACTAAAGTAAAACCGTAAAAGGAAAATAAAGAAAATAAAACAAAAACAAAAGAAGGAAACTTCCCCTCCACTGGGCTCCGGCCCAGCTGGCCAGCCCAACTGGCCCACCTAACCTCCCCCGGCCCAAATGGCCTCGTACCCCAAACCCTAACCCCCGAGTCACCCCACTCCTCCCCCGCACGATCCCAACCCCACTCTCTCGTCCCTCTCGCCCCCCCCCCCCCGATCCGATCTGGATCGGGGCTCGACCCACCCCGCCGCCAAGACGCCACCTGCCGCCGCCCGGAGTACTTCCTCCAGCCTGAGGATGCCGTCGCCCTCCACCTCGCTTCCTCGTCTCCCTCCTGCGCCTCCCCCTCTTCCCCGATCTGGATGCGCCATCACCCGAGTACCTCGCCGGAGGCCACGACGTCGGGACCACCTCGCCGGACTGCTTCCTCTCCGCCGATCGTCCCCGTCTTCCTCCTCCACGAACGGAGCTGCTCCGCCTCGTCGCGCCGACCCCGACACCTCCCCGAGCACACTGCCTTGCCCCTGCAGCTCCCCTGTGAGGAACCCCCCTCATATCCTCCCTTCCCTCCTCCCGTGCGGCCACAGTTCGCTACTCCCTCGCGCGCACGTGCACACCGCGGTACCCGTTCCCCGCGCTCGCCGTCACGCCTCCGGACGGCCCAGTGCTTGCGCTCACCGTGCCTGGACCGGCGCCCCGCTCGCCCCTACCGTCCCGACCAACCACCGCGCTCACCGCGGTCCCCGCGCAGGCCACGCCCACCTCTTGCAGCCATCGCCGCCGACTGCAATCGCCGGCGCCTCCATTGGCCTGGGCGGGCGCCCAAACGGGCTGGCGCCCACACGCCTGTAACCCGTTCGCCCGTGGCTGTTTGGCCCCCTGGGCCAATGACAAGGGGCCCCCACCCCCCTGAATGTATTTAGAAAATTAGAAATAAAAATAAAAATAAAAATAAATAAATAATTAATTAGAGAAATAATTAACTTAATTAATTTTGATTAATTAAACTAAACAACTAATTAGACTAATTAAACATTAGTTGTCTATTTAACCGGTTAGTTAATTAGTATGATAGTGGGGCCCACCCTTAATTAATTCTGATTAGATTAAATTAAATTTGGATAATTAACATGTGTCTCTGAACAGTGGGACCCACTGGTCAGGTTGACCAGTCAACTCTGTTGACTGCTGATCAGCATGACATCATGCTGATGTCATTAAATCATTTTCGAATTAATTAAATAATTAGTTAAATCCCAGAAATTAATAAAATCTTTAGAAAATCATATCTTTTAATCCGTAACTCGGATTAAAATATTTTCAACATGAAAGTTGCTCAGAACGACGAGACGAACCCGGATACGCAGTCCGTTCGTCCACCACACACCCCTAACATATCAAACACGCAACTTTCCCCCTCCGGTTCATCTGTCCGAAAACCCGAAACACCGGGAATACTTTCCCGGATGTTTCCCCCTTTCGCCGGTATCACATAATACCGCATTAGGACATACCTAGCACCGCGTATTGCCGCGTCTTGCTTTGTGTTGCATTTGATTGCTCTGTTATTTATTGTGTTCCCCCTCTGCTACTCCTTTCCGGTAGACTCTGAGACCGCTGCCGATGTCCGTGTGTTCGACAACATCGAAGATGACCCCCTCCTTGCCAGAGCAACTAGGCAAGCCCCCCCCCCCCTTGATCACCAGATATCGCCTATTCTACTCTATACTGCTTACATTAGAGTAGTGCAGCATGTTACTGCTTTCTGTTATTCCTATCCTGTTGCATAGCCTGTCATTGTTGCTACAGTCGTTGATACCCTACCCGCAATCCTAAATGCTTAGTATAGGATGCTAGTTTATCATCATTGGCCCTACATTCTTGTCAGTCTGCCTTGCTATACTATTGGGCCGTGATCACTCGGGAGGTGATCACGGGTATATACTATACATACATACATACTATACAGACGGTGACTAAAGTCGGGTCAGCTCGATGAGTACCCGCAAGTGATTCTGATGAGGGGGCTGAAGGGACAGGTGGCTCCATCCCGGTAGAGGTGGGCCTGGGTTCCCGACGGCCCTCGACTGTTACTTTGTGGCGGAGCGACAGGGCAGGTTGAGACCACCTAGGAGATAGGTGGGCCTGGCCCTGTTCGGCGTTCGCGGATATATAACACGCTTAACGAGATCTTGGTATTTGATCTGAGTCTGGCTACTGGCCTATACGCACTAACCATCTACGCGGGAGTAGTTATGGGTATCCCGGCGTCGTGGTATCAGCCGAAGCACTTCAGACGTCAGCGACGGAGCGGCGCGTGCCGGATTGGAACGTAAGCCTGCTCTTGTATTAAGGGGGCTAGTTCTGCTTCCGGCCGCCCTCGCAACGTGCAGGTGTGCTATGGGCGATGGGCCCAGACCCCTGTGCGCTTAGGTTTAGACCGGCGTGCTGGCCTCTCTGTTTTGCCTAGGTGGGGCTGCGACGTGTTGATCTTCCGCGGCCGGGCATGACCCAGGAAAGTGTGTCCGGCCAAATGGGATCAAGCGTGTTGGGGAATGTGGTGCACCCCTGCAGGGAAGTTAATCTATTCGAATAGCCGTGATCTTCGGTAACAGGACGACTTGGAGTTGTACCTTGACCTTATGACAACTAGAACCGGATACTTAATAAAACACACCCTTCCAAGTGCCAGATACAACCCGGTGATCGCTTTTCTACAGGGCGACGAGGAGAGGATCGCCGGGTAGGATTATGCTATGCGATGCTACTGGAGATGCTACTTGGAGATGCTACTTGGAGATGCTATTTGGAGGACTTCAGTCTACTCTCTTCTACATGCTGTAAGATGGAGGCTGCCAGAAGCGTAGTCTTCGACAGGATTAGCTATCCCCCTTTTATTCTGGCATTCTGCAGTTCAGTCCACCGATATGACCCTTTACACATATACCCATGCATATGTAGTGTAGCTCCTTGCTTGCGAGTACTTTGGATGAGTACTCACGGTTGCTTTTCTCCCTCTTTTCCCCCTTTCCCTTCTACCTGGTTGTCGCAACCAGATGCTGGAGCCCTGGAGCCAGACGACTACTACCCCGGAGGTGCCTACTACTGCGTGCAGCCCGCTGACGACGACCAGGAGTAGTTTAGGAGGATCCCAGGCAGGAGGCCTGCGCCTCTTTCGATCTATATCCCAGTTTGTGCTAGCCTTCTTAAGGCAAACTTGTTTAACTTATGTCTGTACTCAGATATTGTTGCTTCCGCTGACTCGTCTATGATTGAGCACTTGTATTCGAGCCCTCGAGGCCCCTGGCTTGTATTATGATGCTTGTATGACTTATTTTATTTGTAGAGTTGTGTTGTCATATCTTCCCGTGAGTCCCTGATCTTGATCGTACACATTTGCGTGCATGATTAGTGTACGATTGAATCGGGGGCGTCACAAGTTGGTATCAGAGCCGACTGCCTGTAGGAATCCCCTTTCCAACTCCTTGGCCGAACTTGAGTCTAGCCATTGCAAAACTTTTACTAACTTGGTTGTGTGCCTTACGGGCCCACGTCGCCATTGGGTGGTATTAGGATCTTTTACTCCTCGTCTATACTCTGGGACTCTAATCTCTCTTCTAGTCGGGTTAAATGATTTTCTAAAATCTAACTTTAGGTTCTCGAAAACGCTTTCTCCCGGAGAGCCCCTTCAGTCTAGATGATCGCCGACTGCACATGAAGATTTCAAAGTTACTTTCCGATACTCTTTCAGGACTGCCCATTGCTTTTGCAATTCACTACCACCGAAATATCCCTATGGATAAATTCATACACCGTTCTTACTTAGTCCCCAGTTGTTCTTTTTATTACAAGACGCCCCGAAATACTCGTTGTTGTTCTTAGAATACTTACGCCTATTGCCTTGCAGTTCCTTACCACCTGAATACCCATACGGATAATTTCTCGCACTTATCGAGTATCCGCTCATCCCCAGTTGATTCATGTATTTCACAAAAGTCTTCGAAATGCCATTCGATCTTCCGAAAATCCCGAGCAGCCTATTGCTCTTGGAATTTCTTGTTTACTTTCATTATGATTAATCCCATAAGTATAGAAATCTTATTGACATTCCTTGTCATTATCATTTTGAGTCTGTTGACTCAATATGTTGCGAATGCACGTAATCAACAGTTGATCCTTTTAAATTATCTCTCCGGCTCAGACGTCTTTCAAACATGAGCTGGTTCTCGACCAAACTATCTGTCGTCGATTGTGCCTCTGGTATATTCAATTGATCCATCCTTGATCAGAACGTCTGCTTCTGATCCTTTGTTTGGAAATCATAATTCCTTTTTATTTAAGCTTTGAATTATTCAGATGATTCCATAACCTGTTGCATTTGCATTCCTTCCTCTTCTGGTTGAGTACCGATACTCATATCAGATCCTTTGTGGACTATCAAGTCCTTTGTTGGATTGTTATCCGACAGTGTCCTTCACATTTGAACACTTTGTGAGTTCTTCCCCTTATACATGATGCCCTTGTTAAGTTCTATCCTCTGCTTGGCCAACCATGCTCTGCTTTCGGGCTTGTCTTATTTACTCTGGAAACTTGTGGTATATGTTTCTAAGAAGCCCCTATGGGTTGAACATATGCCTTCTCTAAACCGTGTGAACCCGAAAGTTTTCACGAGTCATACTTATCTGGTATTGCACCAGGTAAAACTTTCAACAACTAATGTCATCTTCGAAATACGAGAGGTGAATGGAAGATTATGCATTGAGGAAGTGGGAGTCGACCTTGAACTTTGTGTTCAAGCCCATGGACGCAATGTATATCCTATCATGGAAGCTTCTTGTAATAATAACTATTTCCTTGATAGCTAACATATGGTATCTGTGAATTGATCCCTTGCAACCGTGGTTCCGACCATGATTGTTCTTCTTTGATTCCATTTCTCGGACAAGTTAAAATAATTGTCTTCTATGGATCAATACACCAGTCCAACCTTTACTTTGATCTTGTGTTGAGTATTACCCCCCTGGTATCTCGAGATTATCATGGTACTGCTTAACTTCTTATGAGTTCTTCATCAAGTGCTACCTTACCACTGATTCCAATTTTTCACGGGCTCTGAGTTATTAAACACTCAAAGACACCGATAACTGAACCGAGTCCGCTCTACGGTTCAACAACTCTTCAGTAAGCTTCTATAAGTATGAGTTTGTACCTGATCACGCCATTCCTAGCCTGTTTGGCTACATCATTGTCGTGATGATTCTAACTGTGCTACCTGGTCCTTATTCTCGGATCACCAATTTGCGACGATAGCTAAGCTTACGTCGATCTTCCTCATCATATCATTTCGCCTTGAACAACGAGCTAGATTTCAAGTTTGTGTCGTACCTATGGTTCCAATAACCTCTAGCTTCATCATTCTTTTGACTTGATGTGATCGCGGATCGATTACATCTTCGTGGAATCTCTCGACAAATGTGTCATGGCACCATCTACATTCTGATGCTCTTCCAGGATATCAATTGAATTAATGATGAGAAATACCATCCTTGCCCTCGATGATTTGTGTTGTCATCGACCTCTTTATTGCGTTCCCTCCAACAAAAACTTGTTTGTGTTCTGTGTTATACCTCGAGTTCCTTGCTACCTAGCATTTGTTCTTCTTTACCATGGAGTATTACCATCTTTTATGTCAAGAAGGTCGTGAGGATTACTCCACCTCTTAAGAATTCTTGGTATGGTGATACTTCTCACCCTCACCATTCTTTCTTGGTACCCGTGTTGTTTCTAACCGGAATACCGACAATTGAACCATGAGGTGTGAATTCAAAACTTCTAGCAACCCTATTGCTTTGAAGTAATGGTCGAGTTTCATTCAAATTCTTTTGTTCGTCAAGTCACCACTCTAACATTGATCGTGCGACCCAACCCATATTCGGGTGCACCTTTCAACCAATGTTTAATTGAGTATGTTTCCTCGAGCATACATCATTATACCATTTGATCTGACAAATGTTATCTCCTTGTTCACATAATTGTGGAAATCCATCTTGTCGGAAATCTCGATGGATTATCGCCGAGCCCATCAGCCACCTCCTCCTCTCCTTGGTTTAATGATGAACTATTGTTTCAGGAACCCACTCCCATAGTTCATCTCCTGAGAATCCTGAAATGTCATTTCGTCTATTTGTGTTGCACCTTTTATTCTCGGACATCCTGAGTCTGAGGTATCATTACACCAATCGGATCTGAATCTCGGTCAGATATGATGGTTGGGACAACTTTCCAAGAGTTATGATGTTGGTCCTTTGATGACCCGGTAACATGATGTTTGCCTAGCACCCCCCCCCCCTGGGTGGAGGACCTATTGTTGTAGTATCCTTTTTAGCAAGCTTAGCCATTCTTCCATGAGGAAATTGTAAGACTTATTCTATAAGTTGCTCCTGACGGATCCTTTGTGTATCCAAAGTCCGACCTTTGCTTGAAGACCATGTCAATGCTATCTCGAAGTATGTCTGTGGTACTCCGATCTTCAATAAGAACATTTGAAGCATGATGCTAAATTTTATTTATCATTTATCCTAACATCGTTGTATGGGTAATGTCATGATATTTCTCTCCCCTTTCCTGAAGGGTTTTCTACGTTATATCCTATCATGGATATCATGCTCTGCTTGTCCTTGGGAAGGATTTACCCCCTGAAAGATGTGTTTAAACACATTTTCCTTTCCATTGTTCTATTTAAACATAATAATCACTTTTCCTTTCCCTTGGTTTGTTTAAACCTTCTTGTGATCTATATAATATAAGCAGTAATATCCCTGCTCATGTAAACACCTCGGTGTACCATCTTGTCTGGTGTAACCCTGTTACTATTGTTGATGACATTCCGGTAGCCACCGATGGACGAGAACTTTGCCTATTGGTCCGCCTCGTTCAACGAGCAGGAAATGGTTCTCTTCGTCCCTCGCCCTTGGTATCGATGTTGTTGCCGACATATTTGACAGGCTACCCTTTGACACGCCTTACTATCATGACCGTGCAAAATGTCGGCCCCCTTCCTACTTTCAACCACATGATGGGCCCATAACCCACAGATCCACAGGATCGAAACCTGACTCTCCTGCACCCCCTCTTCCCAAGGTTGTTCCTCGCGTGCGGCCTCGTATGTAATTCACGGGCCACCGTCCCAAGTGATCTATTTTGGTAGCAGACGCAATACTCAATCTCATTGCTCTGGACCCCTTTCGCATGTTGTTTCAGACATCGAACAATGGCCTAACCGTTTGAAACTTCTCATGGTACCTTCTTACTTTACTCTCGATATTTTCTTAAGTTCAATTCGAGAGTTACTTCCTACCCCATTCCCTGAGTTATGTACCAGATAGTCAACCTGGTAAGGCCCGCCCTTCCCGAGTCTTCCCCCATAACCTTTTCGTAAGTATGATGAAGATCCCGAAGACAGGATGACGACTTCATCATTCTGACCTGAAGCAGAAGTATGAAGGCATCAATATATTGGATTGACCTCTTCGAGAAGAGCAACCAACACCGAGAAGATCCGTTAGAATTTCGTAACCAATCTCTCCACCTTACTCCCCTCCTAAATCTCGGGACGAGATTTCTTGCAGTGGAGGAGAATTGTGACACCCGGGTAGTTAGGCTACAGTAAAACCCTGCTAATGATGCCATGTCACCCTTGCCGCTGTTGCTAAACACATGTTAGATCAAAACGTTTAAAAAATCAAATTTGGATTTGGGCAAACAACAAAAGTTTTCAAACATTAAGACTAAAATGTCCAAAAGGTGTCAAATAAATCATGGATAATACTAGTGGAGAAACCACACTTTTATAAAATGTTTGAATGCACTAAAATGGTTTAAGCAGTAGCTAAAACAACTAGATAAGTGCCTTTTGAATTTTATAAAATACTAAACTATTTTATTTGGGGGTTAAACCTTTTTGTGACCGTGGACTAAGTTGAAATACTAATTTAGGTGCTAAGTGTATATTTTGCTAAAACTAAAATAAATGTAACTAAAGTAAAACTGTAAAAGGAAAATAAAGAAAATAAAACAAAAACAAAAGAAGGAAACTTCCCCTCCACTGGGCTCCGGCCCAGCTGGCCAGCCCAACTGGCCCACCTAACCTCCCCTGGCCTATATGGCCTCGTACCCCAAACCCTAACCCCCGAGTCACCCCACTCCTCCCCCCGCACGATCCCAACCCCACTCTCTCGTCCCTCTCGCCCCCCCCCCCCGATCCGATCTGGATTGGGGCTCGACCCACCCCGCCGCCAAGACGCCGCCTGCCGCCGCCCGGAGTACTTCCTCCAGCCTGAGGACGCCGTCGCCCTCCACCTCGCTTCCTCGTCTCCCTCCTGCGCCTCCCCCTCTTCCCCGATCTGGATGCGCCATCACCCGAGTACCTCCCCGGAGGCCACGACGTCGGGACCACCTCGCTGGACTGCTTCCTCTCCGCCGATCGTCCCCGTCTTCCTCCTCCACGAACGGAGCTGCTCCGCCTCGTCGCGCCGACCCCGACACCTCCCCGAGCACACTGCCTTCCCCCTGCAGCTCCCCTGTGAGGAACCCCCCTCATATCCTCCCTTCCCTCCTCCCGTGCGGCCACCGTTCGCTACTCCCTCGCGCGCACGTGCACACCGCCTTACCTGTTCCCCGCGCTCGCCGTCACGCCTCCGGCCGGACCAGTGCTTGCGCTCACCGTGCCTGGACCGGCGCCCCGCTCGCCCCTACCGTCCCGACCAACCACCGCGCTCACCGCGGTCCCCGCGCAGGCCACGCCCACCTCTTGCAGCCATCGCCGCCGACTGCAATCGCCGGCGCCTCCATTGGCCTGGGCGGGCGCCCAAACGGGCTGGCGCCCACACGCCCGTAACCCGTTCGCCCGTGGCTGTTTGGCCCCCTGGGCCAATGACAAGGGGCCCCCACCCCCCTGAATGTATTTAGAAAATTAGAAATAAAAATAAAAATAAAAATAAACAATTAATTTATTAGAGAAATAATTAACTTAATTAATTTTGTTTAATTAAACTAAATAACTAATTAGACTAATTAAACATTAGTTGTCTATTTAACCGGTTAGTTAATTAGTATGATAGTGGGGCCCACCCTTAATTAATTCTGATTAGATTAAATTAAATTTGGATAATTAACATGTGTCTCTGACTAGTGGGACCCACTGGTCAGGTTGACCAGTCAACTCTGTTGACTGCTGATGTCAGCATGACATCATGCTGATGTCATTAAATCATTTTCGAATTAATTAAATAATTAGTTAAATCCCAGAAATTAATAAAATCTTTAGAAAATCATATCTTTTAATCCGTAACTCGGATTAAAATATTTTCAACATGAAAGTTGCTCAGAACGACGAGACGAACCCGGATACGCAGTCCGTTCGTCCACCACACACCCCTAACATATCAAACACGCAACTTTCCCCCTCCGGTTCATCTGTCCGAAAACCCGAAACACCGGGAATACTTTCCCAGATGTTTCCCCCTTTCGCCGGTATCACATAATACCGCGTTAGGACATACCTAGCACCGCGTATTGCCGCGTCTTGCTTTGTGTTGCATTTGATTGCTCTGTTATTTATTGTGTTCCCCCTCCGCTACTCCTTTCCGGTAGACTCTGAGACCGCTGCCGATGTTCGTGTGTTCGACTACATCGAAGATGACCCCCTCCTTGCCAGAGCAACCAGGCAAGCCCCCCCCTTGATCACCAGATATTTCCTATTCTACTCTATACTGCTTGCATTAGAGTAGTGCAGCATGTTACTGCTTTCTGTTATTCCTATCCTGTTGCATAGCCTGTCATTGTTGCTACAGTCGTTGATACCCTACCCGCAATCCTAAATGCTTAGTATAGGATGCTAGTTTATCATCATTGGCCCTACATTCTTGTCAGTCTGCCTTGCTATACTATTGGGCCGTGATCACTCGGGAGGTGATCACGGGTATATACTATACATACATACATACATACTATACAGACGGTGACTAAAGTCGGGTCAGCTCGATGAGTACCCGCAAGTGATTCTGATGAGGGGGCTGAAGGGACAGGTGGCTCCATCCCGGTAGAGGTGGGCCTGGGTTCCCGACGGCCCTCGACTGTTACTTTGTGGCGGAGCGACAGGGCAGGTTGAGACCACCTAGGAGACAGGTGGGCCTGGCCCTGTTCGGCGTTCGCGGATATATAACACGCTTAACGAGATCTTGGCATTTGATCTGAGTCTGGCTACTGGCCTATACGCACTAACCATCTACGCGGGAGTAGTTATGGGTATCCCGGCGTCGTGGTATCAGCCGAAGCACTTCAGACGTCAGCGACGGAGTGGCGCGCGCCGGATTGGAACGTAAGCCTGCTCTTGTATTAAGGGGGCTAGTTCTGCTTCCGGCCGCCCTCGCAATGTGCAGGTGTGCTATGGGCGATGGGCCCAGACCCCTGTGCGCTTAGGTTTAGACCGGCATGCTGGCCTCTCTGTTTTGCCTAGGTGGGGCTGCGACGTGTTGATCTTCCGCGGCCGGGCATGACCCAGGAAAGTGTGTCCGGCCAAATGGGATCAAGCGTGTTGGGGAATGTGGTGCACCCCTGCAGGGAAGTTAATCTATTCGAATAGCCGTGATCTTCGGTAACAGGACGACTTGGAGTTGTACCTTGACCTTATGACAACTAGAACCGGATACTTAATAAAACACACCCTTCCAAGTGCCAGATACAACCCGGTGATCGCTTTTCTACAGGGCGACGAGGAGAGGATCGCCGGGTAGGATTATGCTATGCGATGCTACTGGAGATGCTACTTGGAGATGCTACTTGGAGATGCTATTTGGAGGACTTCAGTCTACTCTCTTCTACATGCTGTAAGACGGAGGCTGCCAGAAGCGTAGTCTTCGACAGGATTAGCTATCCCCCTTTTATTCTGGCATTCTGCAGTTCAGTCCACCGATATGACCCTTTACACATATACCCATGCATATGTAGTGTAGCTCCTTGCTTGCGAGTACTTTGGATGAGTACTCACGGTTGCTTTTCTCCCTCTTTTCCCCCTTTCCCTTCTACCTGGTTGTCGCAACCAGATGCTGGAGCCCTGGAGCCAGACGACTACTACCCCGGAGGTGCCTACTACTGCGTGCAGCCCGCTGACGACGACCAGGAGTAGTTTAGGAGGATCCCAGGCAGGAGGCCTGCGCCTCTTTCGATCTGTATCCCAGTTTGTGCTAGCCTTCTTAAGGCAAACTTGTTTAACTTATGTCTGTACTCAGATATTGTTGCTTCCGCTGACTCGTCTATGATCGAGCACTTGTATTCGAGCCCTCGAGGCCCCTGGCTTGTATTATGATGCTTGTATGACTTATTTTATTTGTAGAGTTGTGTTGTGATATCTTCCCGTGAGTCCCTGATCTTGATCGTACACATTTGCGTGCATGATTAGTGTACGATTGAATCGGGGGCGTCACATTGTGCATCCAAAAAACCCTTAAACCCAAATCTTTTTCATGTGTCCACCATACCTACCTAGGGATTGAGTAAGATCTCTCAAGTAAGTTGTCATCGGTGCAAAAAGGCAATAACAATTGCTTCTAAATATGTGAGATTGTTTAGTGTAAGAGAAAATTGAGCATTGCACGAACTTGAATGACAAAGAATAAAAGCGACAGACTGCATAATAAAGGTTGTCATCTTAAGGGGCAATGTAACATGATGTTCTTTTGCACTAAGGGATTGTGCATACAAACAAATAAGTGCATGGCAACCTCTACTTCCCTCTGCGAAGGGCCTATCCTTTACCTTTATGTATTTACTTATATGCAAAGAGTCAAAGTTTTCCGTCTATTCCTTTTTATTTTCTCTTTTGGCAAGCATCACGTGGTGAGGAAAGATCTAGGCACATATGTCCAGTTGAATATAGATAGCATGAGTTATTATTGTTGACATCACCCTTGAGGTGAGTATGTTGGGAGGCGAAACTATAAGCCCATGTCTTTCTATGTGTTCGGTTCAAACGTTTTTCTCATGTGTACTCGGTAGTGTTAGCAATCATAGAATACTATATGATGGTTGAGTATGTGGACTTGCCTAAAGGCTCCGACACGTGACCCTTCCTGAAAATATGATAAATTGTAGTTGCAAAGTTGACTTAGACCATAGTTTGTTGGTTTCTAATAGAGTTTTTGCTTTATACTTCGATTATGTGATGAACTGTTACTTATTCAAGGGAAGTGTATGATAAAAGTTCTATGATAAAAGTCTTATGTTTAAATTTTGTTGTTGTTATAATAATCAACATGATGCTTCTATGTCCGTATTTTGTTTTTATCGACACCTCTCTCTCAAAGCATGTGGACATGTTTTTCGATTTCGGTTTTCGCTTGAGGACAAGCGAGGTCTAAGCTTGGGGGAGTTGATATGTAAATTTTGCATAATGTTTTCTTACTGTTATTTATAATGTTTTCATCTATAATAATGCTTTTTGGAGTAATTCTAACGCCTTTTCTCTCATAATTTGCAAGGTACACACCAAGAGAGAGAATTCCGGCAGCTCGAAATATGGACGTGAAAAAGCTACATCAGGCCACCTATTCTGCACAACTCCAAATGAGCTGAAACTTCACGGAGATTTTTTATGGATTATTTAGGAAATACTGGAGCCAATAAACACCAGAGGGGGGGCACCAGGTGGGCACTACCCACCTGGGCACGCCAGGTCCCCCAGGCACCCCTGGTGGGTTGTGGCCTCCTCGGCCCACCTCCGGTGCCCATCTTATGGTATATAAGTCATTTTGACCTAGAAAAAAATAAGGAGAAGACTTTCGGGGTGGAGCGCCGCCATCTCGAGGCGGAACTTGGGCAGGAGCACTTTTGCCCTCCGGCGGAGCGATTCTGCCGAGGGAACTTCCCTCCCGGAGGGGGAAATCATCGTCATCATCATCACCAACAACTCTCCCATCTTGGGGATGGCAATCTCCATCAACATCTTCACCAGCACAATCTCATCTCAAACCCTAGTTCATCTCTTGTATTCAATCTTGTTACCGGAATTATAGATTGTTGCTAGGGGGTGACTAGTAGTGTTGATTACATCTTGTAGTCGATTACTATATGGTTTATTTGGTGGAAGATTATATGTTCAAATCCATGATGCTATTTAATACTCCTCTAATCATGAGCATGTTTATTATTTGTGAGTAGTTAATTTTGTTCTTGAGGTCACGGGATAAATCATGTTGCAAGTAATCATGTGAATTTGATATGTCTTTGATATTTTGATAGTATGTATGTTGTGATTCCCTTAGTGGTGTCATGTGAACGTCGACTACATGACACTTCACCATATTTTGGGCCTAAGGGAATGCATTGTGGAGTAGCAATTAGATGGTGGTTTGCGAGAGTGACAGAAACTTAAATCCCAGTTTATGCACTATTCCGTAAGGAACCGATTGGATCCTAGAGTTTAATGCTATGGTTAGAATTTATTCTTAATACTTTTCTCGTAGTTGAGGATGCTTGCGGGAGGGTTAATCATAAGTAGGAGGTTTGTTCAAGTAAGAACAACACCTAAGCACCGGTCCACCCACATATCAAATTATCAAAGTAGCGAACACAAATCGAACCAACATGATGAAAGTGACTAGATGTAATTCCCGTGTACCCTCAAGAATGCTTTGCTTATCATAAGAGACTATTTTGGCCTGTACTTTGCCTCAAAAGGATTGGGATACCTTGCTTCACTTTAGTTACAACTATCGTTACTTGCTCGTTACAAATTATCTCGCCATCAAACTACTATGCTACTTACAATTTCAGCACTTGTAGACATTACCTTACTGAAAACTACTTGTCATTTCCTTCTGCTCCTTGTTGGGTTCGACACTCTTACTTATCGAAAAGAGATAGAATTGACCCCCTAAACTTGTGGGTCATCAGTAATCCGCGCAGGGCTTCGCCTAAGCACTACGACAATATGACTGGAGGAGTAAAGGGTGGAGGGGGGCACCGCACATGGCTAAGAACAATTGATGTGCCTTAGAGGTGCCCCCCCCGCCCCCGTATATAAAGGAGGGATAGGGGAGGAGGCCGGCGTAGGGGGCACGCCAAGTGGGGGGAGTCCCACTTGGACTCCTAGTCCAATTTGCCCCCCCTTTCCTATTACCAGAAGGGGAAAGGCGGGTGAAGAAGAAAAGGGGGGTCGCGCCCCCTCCCTTTGTCCAATTCAGACTCCCCATGGGGGGAGCCACCCCTTGTGGGATGCCTTAACTTCCCCTTATGGCCCATATCTTTCCCCTGGGGGGGGGGGTTCCGGTAACCACCCCCGGTACTCCGATATGTATCTGATGCACTCCGGAACACTTATGGTGTCTGAATACTATCATCCAATATATCAATCTTTACCTCTCGACAATTTCGAGACTCCTCGTCATGTCCATGATCTCATCTGGGACTCCGAACAATCTTCGGTCACTAAAACACATAACTCATAATAGAAATTGTCATCAAACGTTAAGCGTGCGGATCCTACGGGTTCGAGAACTATGTAGACATGACCAAGACACCTCTCCGGTCAATAACCGATAGCGGAACCTGGATGCTCATATTGGTTCCCACATATTCTACGAAGATCTTTATGGTCGAACCGTTATGACAACATACGTTATTCCCTTTGTCATCGGTATGTTACTTGCCCGAGATTCAATCGTCGGTATTCCTCCGTTGTGACATTTGATAGCACACAAGGTATTCCTCCGGTATTCAAGAGTTTCGTAATCTCATAGTCAAAGGAACATGTATAATTCATGAAGAAAGCAACAACAATAAAACTTAACGATCATTATGCTAAGCTAACGGATGGGTCTTGTCTATCACATCATTCTCCTAATGATGTGATCCTGTTCATCAAATGACAACACATGTATATGGTTAGGAAACTTAACCATCTTTGATTAACGAGCTAGTCTAGTAGAGGCTTACTAGGGACACTGTGTTTTGTCTATGTATCCACACATGTATCAAGTTTCCGGTTAATACAATTCTAGCATGAACAATAGATATTTATTATGATATAAGGAAATATAAATAACAACTTTATTATTGCCTCTAGGGCATATTTCCTTCAGAAAGCTGGAAGTAGCCCTCCTAGGGTGGTGCCCATGGACGTAATTACAAAAGGTGGGTCATCTTCCCACCATAGACGGCTTCCACAGCCATCACGGGGGGAGGGGGGGAGGCCATGGTGGGAACTTAGTCGCTGCCAGTCCACATGTGCTCGAGCCGACCAACAACATCTGCCACAGTCCCGGGGCCATTGTCTTGGCATCCTCCATGTGACTAGCGGTGGCTAGAGAGTGTTCTAGGTGGGATATGGCACAACTAGAATTTTGAGATTTGTTTAGTTATCAGATAGGAATTAGGCCCAAATAAAACTTAGCCCAGGCAAGCCCTAGTTCTCGAGCTTCCCCCAACCTAAATCAATCCTCGTCAGTCATCTCATCGGCCACCAGGCTCCTTATTAAATTGTTGAAATAGTCATAGGTGGACAGGGTTTAGCACCAGGCAACGAGTGGCATGGTCCGTTGGCCCTGCTGGCTGGATGGACTTTGTCTTGCCCTGTTGGGGTGTATCTACGTACTACGCATCATCTACGTGCATACTGGTGATTGTCCTTATGCTATTTGAGGCCGGATCTCGAACGTACATCGGCATGGCTGCATGCATGTCGTATTCTTGAGAAGCGATAATACGAGAAGGACCGTATTAATAACGGTTTTAATCCATGACGTTTGTGGTGCTCTCTATATGCATAGTGTATATCTACATTTTACCTTGCATATGTTGTGTGTATGTATATCTTGTGTTTCTTTAGTACTTTTAATACATATTAAATTTATTAAAGGATGCATATTTATGATAAATATACTCACCACTCCCTCGATCTAAACATATAAGTCTGGGCATTCATATGTACGGTTTGTTCGGTCCGGTCATTTCGGTCTCCGCAAACTTTCGTCTTCCATATTCGACAACCGAATTTACTTCACATTTCCATTTTTTCTCTATTTGGTCTTCGGTCAATTCGGTTCGGTCTTTGGTCTTCACAAAACAGACCAATTTCGCAAAAAATACAATGATTCATTGATCTAAAAAGAACTAGGGCGCAATTGTGTGAGGCACTTACACCGAGACTTGTATGAGTGTTGGGTGCAAGAGAAGGGCTTAGAAGATGAGGGCAGGGACTCAGGTACACAGGATTGATAAGCATTGAGGGCTGGATGCAAGAGCATGTGGGCCCACAGAATTACTGTATGTTGTCCACTGCTAAGGATTTACTAGTTATTCGGTATCGGGTGAGAAAACCGGAAGTAGTCCTCATAGGGTGGTGCCCATGGTCGTGATTAACAAAGGGTGGGTCGTCTTCCCACCATAGACAGCTGCCACAGCCATTGAGGGCTCGCCCATGCCATGGCGTTAATTTGGCGTTGCCAATCCATGGTGCATGAGCCGATCTGCACCATCCGTTGTAGCCTGGGGCCCTCTACCTTGTCATCCTCCATGTGAGCCAGTGGCATAGCTAGAGAGTGTGCCGGGTGGGACGTGGCACATCTAGAATTTTGAGATTTGTTGGTTATCATATAGGAATTAGGCCCAGATAAAACTTAGCCCAGGCAAGCCCTAGTAGCAGAGCAGTCCCCAACCCCAATCAATCCTCGTCAATGATTCCACCGGCACCAGGCTCCTAATTAAAATTTTGAAACAATCGAAAATGGAAAGGGTTTAGCACCAACCGATGAGTGACGTGGTCCGCTGGTCCTGCTGGCTGGACGGACTCTACCTTGACTAGTTGGAGGGTGTATCTACGTGCTATGCATAGTCTATGTGCATGCTGGTGATCGCCGTTATGCTATTTGTGACCGAATCTCGAATGTACGTCAACATGGTTGCATGCATGCCATATTCCTTAGATGCGATGCTACATGAAGGCTCATATTAATACCAACTTTAATCCATGACGTTTGTGGCGTCGGCTTTATGCAGAGCGTATCTCTACATTTTTCTTTACATGAAGTTGTGTGTATCAATATGTATCTTGTGTTTATTTAGTACTGTTAAGACATATTAAGTTTATTAAAGGATGCGTATTTATGGTAAATATACTCACCACTCCCTCCATCTAGACGTATAAGTCTAGGCGTTAGTCTGTACGGTTTGTTTGGCCGGTCATTTCGGCCTTCCAAAATATCAGTATAGCAAATTTACTTCTTGTTTCCGTTTTTTCTCTATTCGATCTCCGGTCAATTCAGTTCGGTCTTTGGTCTTGACAAAACAAATCGATTTCAAAAAAAAAAATACAATGTGATTCATTGATCTAAAAATAACTAAGGCGCAATTGTGTGAGGCACTTATACTAAGACTTGTAGGAGTGTTAGACGCAAGAGAAGGGCTCAGGAGACGGGGTCAGGGACTAAGGTACACGAGATTGATAAACACCGAGGGCTAGATGGAGGATCATGTGGGCCCAAGGGGGATGTTGTTGATACGTCCATTTTACATAATATTTCTGTATTGTTATTTATTATGTTTTGGGTCATTATTTCACTTTATGATGCTATTCTAATGTCGTTTCTCTCTAATTTGGCAAATTTCACATGAAGAGGAAGTTTGCCGGCAGATGGAATTCTAGACCTGAAAAGCTATAGCAGAGATAGATATTCTCCAGAGCTCCAAATGACCTGAAAATTTACGGAGAATTATTTTGGAATATATAAAAACTACTGGTGGAAGAAATACCAGGAGGGGCCTCACCAGGGAGCTACGAGTTCAGGGCGCGCCCTGTGAGCTCGTGCCCCCACCAGCAGGCCTTCGGTTCCCATCTTCTGCTATATGAGGCTATTTACCCTAGAAAAAATAAGGAGAAGACTTTCGGGAGAAGCACCGCCGTCTCGAGGCAGAACCTGGGCAGGAGCACTTTTGCTCTCCGGCAGAGCGATTTTGCCGGGAAACTTCCCTCCGGGAGGGGGAAATCAAAACCATCGACTTCACAAACGAGCCTCTCATCATGAGAGGACCAATCTTATTCAAAATCTTCACAAGAACCATCTCCTCTCAAACCCTAGTTCATCTCTTGTATTCAATCTTTGTCCCAAAACCTCATATTGGTACCTGTGGATTGCTACTAGTGTTGATTACATCTCATAGTTGATGCTAGTTGGTTTATTTGGTGGAAGATTAAATGTTTAGATCCTTAAGCATATTCAATACACCTCTGATCTTGAACGTGAATATGATTTGTGAGTAGTTACTTTTGTTTTTAGGACATGGGAGAAATCTTGTTATAAGTAATCATGTGAAGTTGGTATTCCTTTGATATTTTGATGATATGTATGTTGTTCTTACTTTAATGGTGTCTTGTGAACATCGACTACATGATACTTAACCATACTTAGGCCTAAGGGAAGACATTGAGGAGTAATAAGTAGATGTTGGGTTGCGAGAGTGACAAAAGCTTAAACCTTAGTTTATGTGTTATTCCATAAGGGCTGATTTGGATCCATATGTTTCATTCTATGGATAGATGTATCTTGATTTTTCTTACGTAGTTGCGGATGCTTGTGAGAAGGGTTAATAATAAGAGGGTTGTTTCTTTAAGTAAGAACAACACCCAAGCACCGGTCCACCCCCATATCAAATTATCAAAGTAGTGAACGTGAATCAACTAAACATGATGAACGTCACTAGACAGAAATTCCCACGTGTCCTCGAGAGCACTTTCTTTATACAAGAGAATTTTCGATCTTGTCCTTTGCGATAAAAAGGATTGGGCCACCTTGCTGCACCTTTTTTACTATTGCTACTAGTTACTTGTTATGAATTGGTTTGCTACAAAACAATCTATTACCACTACTTTCAACAGTTGCAGAGAAATACCTTGCTGAAAATCACTGGTCATTTCCTTCTGCTCCTCGTGGCCTCGACACTCATATCGAAAGGGGTATGATTGACCCCCTATACTTGTGGGTCATCGGTTGTCTGCTGCTAAGGATTTACTAGTAATTCGGTATCGGATCAGAAAACCGGAAGTAGCCCTCATAGGGTGGTGCCCATGGCCGTGATTACCAAAGGGTGGGTCGTCTTCCCACCATTGACGTCTCCATAGCCATCGGGGGGGGGGGGGGCACCCATGCATGGCGTGAACTTGGCCGCTGCCAATCCACGTGTGCACGACCCGACCTACAACATCCGACATAGCCCCGGGGCCGCTGCCTTGGCATCCTCCATGTGAGCAAGTGGTGTAGCTAGACAGTGTATCGAGTGGGACGTGGCACACCTAAAAATTTAAGATTTGTTTCGTTATCATATAGGAATAAGGCCCAAATAAAACTTAGCCCAGGAAAGCCCTAGCAGCCAAGCAGCCTGCAACCCCAATCAATCCTCATCTCATCGGCCACCAGGCTCCAATATTTTTTTTTTGAAATAGTCGCAAACGAAAAGGGCTTAACACCAGGCGATGATTAGCGTGGTCTACCAGTCCCGCTGGCTCGACAGACTTTTCCTTGACCTAGTTGGGGGTGCATCTATCTACTACGCATAGTCTACGTGCATATTGGTGATCATCGTTATGCTATTTGTGACCGGACCTCGAACGTAGGTCGGCATGGCTGCATGCATGTCATATTCATGAGAAGCGATGCTACGAGAAGGCTCGTATTAATACCAAATTAATCCATGACGTTTGTGGTGCCGACTTTATGCAGAGGGTATCTCCGCATTTTTCCTTGCATGAAGTTGTGTGTATCTGGATCTTGTGTATCTTTAGTACTGTTAATACATATTAAATTTATTAAAGGATGCATATTTATGGTAAATATACTCACCACTCCCTCCATCTACATGTATATGTCTGGGTGTTAGTCTATATGGTTTGTTCAGTCTGGTTATTACGGTCATCCAAAAGGTCAGTCTCCATATTTATCCGACAACCGAATTTTCTTCGCGGTTCCGTTTTTTCTCTATTCGGACTTCAATAAATTCGGTTTGGTCTTTGGTCTTGATAAAACAGACAAATTTCACAAAAAGATACAATGTGATTCATTGATCTAAAAAGAACTAAGGGTGCAACTGTGTGAGGCACTTACACTAAGACTTGTAGGAGTGTTGGATGCAAGAGAATGCTCAGGAGACGTGGTCGGGGACTCAGGTACACAAGATTGATAAGCATCGAGGGTTGGATGTAGGAGCGTGTGGGCCTGATGAATTAATGGATGTTGTCTGCAGCTAAGGATTGACTAGTAATTTGGTACCGGGTCAGAAAACTGGAAGTAGCCCTCATAGGGTGGTACCCATGGCCGTGATTACCAAAGGGTGGGTCGTCTTCCCAACATAGATGGCTTCCAAAGACATCGAGGGCTGTCCATGCTATGGTGTCACTTGGCCGCTGCCGATCCATGTGTGCACGAGCCGACCTACAACATCCGCCATAGAGCCGGGGCCGCTGCCTTGGCATCCTCCATGTGAGCCAGCGGCGTAGCTAGAGAGTGCGCCGGCTCGGACATGGCACACCTAGAAGTTTGAGATTTGTTATCATATAGGAATTATGCCCAAAAAAACTTAGCCCAGACAAGCCCTTGTAGCCGAGCAACCCCCAACCCCAATCAATCCTCGTCAGTCATTCCATCGGCCACCCGGCTCCTAATTAAATTGTTGAAGTGTCGCAAACAAAAAGGGCTTAACACAAGGCAACGATTGGTGTGGTCCGCCAGTCCTGCTGGATGGATGGATTTTTCCTTGCCTAGTTGAGGGTGCATCTATGTACTACGCATAGTCTACGTGCATATTGGTGATCGCCGTTGAGCTATTTGTGACCGAATCTTAAACGTTTGTCAGCATGGCTACATGCATGTCATATTCCTGAGAAGCGATACTACGAGAAGGCTCGTATTAATACCAGATTTAATCTGTGACGTTTGTGGTGCCGACTTTATGCAGAGCGTATCTCTACATTTTTCATTGCATGAAGTTGTGTGTATCTGTATCTTGTGTTTCTTTAGTACCGTTAATACATATTAAATTTATTAAAGGAGGCATATTTATGGTAAATATACTCACCACTCCCTCCATCTACACGTATATGTCTGGGTGCTAGTCTATACGGTTTGTTCGGTCCGGTTATTTAGGTCTTCCAAAAAGTCAGTCTTCCATATCTGACAACCGAATTTTCTTCGCGGATTCATTTTTTCTCTATTCGGATTCCAATCAATTCGGTTTGGTCTTTGGTCTTGACAAAACAAACCAAATTCATAAACAAATACAATGTGATTCATTGATCTAAAAAGAACTAAGGGCGCAATTGTGTGAGGCACTTACACTGAGACTTGTAGGAGTGTTGGATGCAATAGAAGGCTCAGGAGACATGGTCGGGGACTTAGGTACACAAGATTGATAAGCATCGAGGGCTAGATGTAGGAGCGTGTGGGCCTGAGGGATTAATGGATGTTATCTGGTGCTAAGGATTGACTAGTAATTTGGTATCGGGTCAAAAACCGGAAGTAGCCCCCATTAGGAGGTTCCCATGGCCGTGATTACCAAAGGGTGGGTCGTCTTCCCACCATAGACGGTTTCCACAGCCATCGGGGGTCGTCCATGCTACGGCGTGAACTTGGCTGCTGCCAATCCACGTGTGCATGAGCCGACCTACAACATTGGCCTTAGCCCCGGGGCGCTGCCTTGGCATCCTCCATGTGAGCCAGCGGAGTATGAGATTTGTTTTGTTATCATATAGAAATTATGCCCAAACAAAACTTAGCCCAGACAAGCCCTTGTAGCCAATCAACCTCCAGCCCTAATCAATCCTCGTCAGTCATACCACAAGGATCCTAATTAAATTGTTGAAACTGCTGCAAATGGAATGGGTTTAGCACCAGACGACGAGTGGTTTGGTCTACCAGTCCTGCTTGTTGGACGGTCTCTGTGTTACCCGGTTGTGGCGTGTAAATATGTACTACGCATAGTCTATGTGCATACTGGTGATAGTCGTTACCCTATTTGTGACCAGATCTTGAACGTATGTCAGCATGGTTGCATGCATGTCGTATTCCTGAGAAGCGATACTACGAGCAGGCTCGTATTAACACTAGCTTTCATCCATGACGTTTGTGGTGCCGGCCTTATGCAGAGTGTATCTCTATATTTTTCCTTGCATAAAGTTGTGTGTATCTTCACCTTGTGTTTCTGTAGTACTATTAATACATATTAAATTTATTAAAGGACTGTGGTAAATATACTCACCACTCCCTCCACCTACATGTATAAGTCTGGGCGTTAGTCTGTACGGTTTGTTCGGTCCGATCATTCCGGTCTTCCAAAAAACAATTCTTCCATATCCGACAACCAAATTTAGTACGTGTTTCCGTTTCTTTTCTGTATTCGGTCAATTCGGTTTGGTCTTTGGTACTGAAAAATTAGATCGAGTTCACACAAAAAATGTGATTCATTGATCTAAAAAGAACTAAGGGCGCCATTGTGTGAGGCACTTACACTGATACTTGTTGGAGTGTTGGATGCAAGGGAAGGGCTCAGGAGATGGGGACAAGGAATCAAGTACACAAGATTGATAAGCATCGAGGGCTGGATGCAGGAGCGTGTGGTCCCGAGGGATTAATGGATGTTGTCCGCTGCTAAGGATTTACTATTAATTGGGTATCAGGTCAGAAACCGGAAGTAACCATCATGGGGTGGTGCCCATGGTCGTGATTACCAAAGGGTGGATTGTGTTCCCACCATAGACGGCTTCCACAGCCATCGGGGGCGCCCATGCCACGGCGTGAACTTGGCTGGTGCCAATCCACGTGTGCACGAGCCAACCTACAACAGCCGCCATAGCCCCGTGCCGCATCCTTGGCATCCTCCATGTGAGCCAGCGGTGTAGCTAGAGAGTGTGCTGGGTGTGACGTGGCACACCTAGAATTTTGAGATTTGTTTGGTTATCATATAGGAATTATGCCCAAATAAAACTTTGCCCAGAGAAGCCCTAGTAGCTGAGCTACCCCCAACCCCAATCGATCCTCATCAGTCATTCCACCACCATGTTTCAAATTGAATTGTTGAAACAATTGCAAACGGAAAGGGTTTAGCACCAGACGATGAGTGGCGTGGTCTGCCAGTCGTGCTTGATGGACGGACTCTGCCTTACCCGGTTGGGGGTGTATCTGTGTACTACGCATAGTCTACATGCATAATGGTAATCGTCGTTACGCTATTTGTGACCGGATCTTGAACATATGTCAGCATGGCTGCATGCATGTCGTATTCCTAAGAAGTGATAATATGGAAAGGCTCGTATTAATACTAGCTTCAATCCACGATGTTTGTGGTGCCGACTTTATGCAGAGTGTATCTCTACATTTTTCCTTGCTTCAAGTTGTGTGTATATGTATCTTGTGTTTCTGTAGTACTATTACTACATATTAAATTTATTAAAGGATGCATATTTGTGGTAAATATACTCCACTCCCTCGACCTACACGTATAAATCTGAGCGTTAGTTCGTACGGTCGTTCGGTCCGATTATTTAGGTCTTCCAAAAAACGAGTCTTCCATATGTGACAACTGAATTTAGTACGCATTTCTGTTTTTTCTCTATTTTGTCAATTCGGTCCAGTCTTTGGTATTGACAAAACAAATCTATTTCACACAAAAAAGAATGTGATTCATTGATCTAAAAATAACTAAGGGAGCAATTGTGTGAGGCACTTTCGCTGAGACTTGTACGAGTGTTGGATGCGAGGGAAGAGCTCAGGAGACAGGGTCAGGGACTCAAGCACATAAGATTGATAAGCAGCGACGGCTAGATGCAGGAGCGTGTGGTCTCGAGGGATTAATGGATGTTTTCCGCTGCTAATGATTTACTAGTAATTTGGTATTAGGTGAAAAAACCGGAAGTAGCTGGGGCGCTGCCATGGCATCCTCCATGCGAGCCAGTGGCGTAGCTAGAGATTGTGCTGGGTGTGATGTGGCACACCTAGAATTTCGTTATCATATAGAAATTAGGCCCAAATAAAACTTAGCTCGGGCAAGCCCTAGAAGCTGAGTAGCCCCCAACCCTAATCAATCCTCGTCAGTCATCCCATCAGCCACCAAGCTCCTAATTAAATTGTTGAAACATTCACAAAGGGAAATGGTTTAGCACCAGATGATGAGTCATAAGATAGTGAGAAAAATTTGGGGGAGATATGTGTGGTCACGAGACCATCGTGAAGGGATAAGATGGGGAGATATAGCACATGGGTGGATCATAGCTACATGGCGCCTCGACAGAAAGCCAAAGCATATTCAATCCAAGGAGAGAAGTCACTGGTTTGATAGGACCAGGAAGGGCACCCTGACGATGACATATACCTAGGGTAGGGTCTTAGGACCTGGACATCCTACCCAAAGGACACTACACAAGAGTCCAAGGCCTACAAAGTTAATTAAATAGGAGATACCGACTGAAATCCTCGTGAAGAGCAATACACTCGACAGAAGATCGCACTCAGATATCCCAATTCCACTCGACCTGCGTTATTCACTCGAAAGACAAGAATCCACTCGGAGTTTAGAAGACCTAGGGCCACCCCTGGATGGCAACAGTCAGGCATTCACTCCGTCATCATAAAGATCATTTAATATAGGTGTTACCAGTAACGTACATGACATTATACTCTCATTGAACCATGGTGTAACTGAGGGCTGCCGGGGGTCAGTGTACTCTATATAAGCCACCCCTCCCCTCTTGCACAAGGGTTCGCACCCCCTGTAACTCACAATCCAATCAAAAAAGCCTCCAAGGCACAAAGATGTAGGGCTTTTACCTTCTCCAAGAGGGGCCTGGACTTCTAAATCCGAGTGTACAACTTCACCATAGCTAGGACTCTGCCCTCTCCTACATACCCCCATCTCTACTGTCAGATCCGTTCCCACGACAGTTGGTGCCCATCATAGGGCAGGCGTCTAAGCGACTTTCGGTGAGTTTGCAATCTTTGATCTTCGTTAACATGGTTTCCGGCGGTGGATTGTCCTTGGGTCGCGAGGTCCATCTCGGCGCTCTGACCTTCATCGCCGATGATTCGGCCTGGCTCCAGGAGGCCCCCCTCGACATCGAGGCGCTCCCCATTCGTGGGGTGGCGCACTTCCGCGCGGGTGTCTGCGGCATCCTCCTACGGCAGCCGTCGACTCAGTATCGGCCGGCCCCCGCAGTGTCTTCTCTCCCCGCTGCCCGTCGCTGCAAGCGATCCGGTCGCTCGCGACTTCAGCGGTGGGTGAAGCACGCAGTGGCTCGTCAGTCGACCACACCTCAAATCGCGGCAATCGAGCCTGAATCCCTTTATGGCTTGTTCGATCTATCGACCGGCCACTCAGATACGCTTTCCGAGTGCAAAAGCAACGACCCAGCAGCTGAGGTCCTCGTGATTGGATCTCAGTGTAGCCCGTTGGGTTTTCCCCATGGCGAGGGTGAATTCCGTGGTCCGTCGCGCGACAACAATGAGTATTATCCCCAAGCCCTCACTGCAGAGCAGACGGAGGAACTGCGGCGCAGGAATGATGAGGCTCTCCAGACCCCCATCATTGGGGAGACCCCCGAGGCTCAGGCCCTGGAGGCTACGCGCCTAGCCAATTTGGACGAGCGTGCACGTCTGGAGAATCTTCAACAAGCACTCGACAACCGCGCCCGCGGGTAGATCCCAAGTTCCAGTCGACATCAACGACAGTTGTTTCCGACTGGTCCTCGGGATGAATGTCAAGTATACCGCACTCTGATCAGAATGTTGTAGCAGCGGCCCGTATTGCTGATTCCATCCAGCCGCCCATTCTGAGGCTGGAAGAGGTTTACAGCAGATTCGAGCACTGCTCAAGGTGGCTGCTGAACAGAACTTAGGTGTTTCCCAGTTGTGCAATAGGATTCACATCAGATCTGGCATGGAGACACAGTTCAGTCGACACATAGCCCAAGATCACCTCTGTGGCGTGAAAATCGTGGTTACCGCCAGAACCAGTACCTGGGTCGAGGCCACGGGCAGTTTAAACCTCGATATCACCATGATGGCCGATGTCGAGTGCCTAGGCCCCCTCTAAGGTGTGGTTGGTACGCACCCCGGTAGCATGATGATAGGCGCCTGTACGGCGACGAGCGGAGGGTTCCAGTCGACCCCCGAGAGCCCAGGTTTGATGCAAGGTCAGTCCTCGTTCAAGGCCTGGTTGACAGAGGTAGATCAAACAGAGAACGGTTGGATATAGATTATCCGAGTAGGAACAGAGCGTTTGTCTCTTGGCCCGAGTGTTTCAGCGGAGCCATTCGAGCTGCTGAGATTCCTCCCAACTTCAGATTGGCAGTAGGAGTAAGTAAGTTTACTAGTGAATCGAAGCCAGACACGTGGTTGGAGGATTACCGAGTGGCCATGTAGATCAGTCGAGGCAATGATGAAGTGTCCATGAATCACCTGCTCTTGATGCTTGAAGGCTCAGTCAGGGCCTGGTTGAATCAGTTGGCTCCTGGTAGCATATTCTGTTGGGAAGATTTGGCCCGAGTGTTTATCGAGACATTTGAAGGCACTTGCAAAAGACCCACTGGATTATTGTAGTTGCAACACTGTGTCCAGAAGCCGAATGAAACCTTGAGAGATTACATTTAGCAGTGGACTACACTCCACCATCTGGTGGAGAATGTTTCAGAGCACTAGGCGGTCTGCGCTTTTAGGGAAGGCGTACGGTACAGAGAGCTCACACTGAAATTTGGTCGCTCCGGGGCCATGACTCTGAATCGGATGATGGAGATAGCCACTCGGTGCATGAATGACAAAGAGGAGGATCGACTCCGCAATGGAAAAGGGAAGACAGTCGACCCCGACATCGGAGGGAGAAATCTGAGTCGGAAGCAGAAACACAAAGCCGAAGCCTCCGGTCAAGCAGAAGTCGCAGTGGTGAATACCCAAGGAAAGTTCAAGGGAAAGCCCAAGGGGCCATGGATACCCAAGAAGATCAAGGATCAGTCAGGCCTAGACGTCCTAGATTTGCCGTGTCACATCCACCCGAAGAAAGATGAAGAGGGCAACTTGATTTTTCCCAAACAGACCACTCGACAGTGCAGACTCCTTGTTTAGAAGTTCTGTGAGGGTCATCCAAATGAGAAGGACTCCGATAAGGATGAAGATGAGGAAAAGACTGATGGTTACCCGAAGGTTAATGCCACTTTGGTGATTTTTGCTAATGTTGAGAGCAAAAGTCGACTAAAAGTCATCAACGGAGAGGTGAACATGGTTGCTCCGGCAACTACAACATACCTCAAGTGGTCAAGACTCCTATTACATTCGACCAGTCAGATCACCCAGCTCACATTGCTTCCCCTGGGTGGCAAGCTTTGGTGGTCGACCCAGTTGTTGGAGGTACTCGACTACGTAAAGTTCTCATGGATGGAAGCAGTGGTCTGAACATTTTGTATGTTGAGACCCTCCAGGGGATGGGCATTCCGATGTCCCAACTCAATGAAAGCAACATGTAGTTCCACAGAGTCATCCCAAGGAAGAAGGCAAAGTCACTCAGACAGATAGTTCTGGATGTTTTTTTGGCGATTCCAAGAATTTTCACAAAGATAAGTTGACGTTTGAAGTGGTAGACTTTCACAGTGCCTATCACACTATTCTGGGCAGGCCAGCATATGCTCATTTCATCGCCCGTCCATGTTACGTGTACGGTGTACCTCAAATTGAAGATGCCCGGACCCAAAGGTGTGATTACGGTCACTTGGAACAAACAAATAGCAGAAGAATGCCTCCAGAAGGGGTCTAAGATCGTTAACAAGCAAATGGCTATGGTGGAACTGGAAGAATACAAGAAGAATGCCGATCCGAGTGATTTTCTTCGTGCCAAGAAGCCCGCTTCTAAATCAGCATTTCAGTTGGCCAGCGAGACGAAGCTAGTTCACATTCATCCGGAAGATCCCACAGCTGCTCCGACCCACATCTCAATGACACTCGACAGTAAATAGGCCGCGCTCATCCAGTTCCTCCGTGAGAACTGGGACATCTTCGCATGGAAACCATCAGACATGCCAGGTGTACCCAGGGGTTGGCTGAGCGCCGTTTGCGTGTAATTTCCAAAGCTAAACCCCGTCAAGGAGCATCTCCGTCAGTCCGCCATGGAGAAGAGGAAGGTGATTGGCGAGGAAGTGACTCGGCTCCTGGTAGCTGAGTTCATCCGCGAGAAATACCACTCCGAGTGGCTCGCCAACATCATCATGGTCCCTAAGAAGGATAATTCACTCCGCATGTGTATCGACTTCAAGTATATCAATCAGGCATGCCCAAAAGATCATTTTCTGCCCCCTCACATTGATCAAATAGTTGACTCGACTGTCGGTGTCAAAACCGGCGGATCTCGGGTAGGGGGTCCCGAACTGTGCGTTAAGGCTAATGGTAATAGGAGGCGGGGGACACGATTTTTACCCAGGTTTGGGCCCTCTCGATGGAGGTAATACCCTACTTCTTGCTTGATTGATCTTGATGATGTGAGTATTACAAGAGTTGATCTACCACGAGATCGTAGAGGCTAAACCCTAGAAGCTAGCCTATGATTATGATTGTTGTTGTCCTATGGACTAAACCCTTCGGCTTATATAGACACGGAGGGGGCTAGGGTTACACATAGTCGGTTACAGAGAAGGAGATCTACATATCCGGATCGTCAAGCTTGCCTTCCACGCAAAGGAGAGTCCCACCCAGACACGGAACGAAGTCTTCAATCTCGTATCTTCATAGTCCAACTGTCCGGCCAAAGTATATAGTCCGGCTGTCCGAGGACCCCCTAATCCAGGACTCCCACAATAGCCCCTGAACCAGGCTTCAATGATGATGAGTCCGGCGCGCAGATTGTCTTCGGCATTGCAAGGTGGGTTCCTTCTCCGAATACTCCATAGAAGATCTTGAATATGAGGATCGTGTCTGGCTCTATAAAATAATTTCCACTTTCCACTATAGAGAGCACAATATTCCACAAATCTAATCTGCTGAGAACTTTTCATAGCATGACATCATGCCGCGGCCCAGTCATTACGAACCGTCTTTCCCAGCCTTGGAGTACACGCGTTACGAGGCGGTTTTATTGGCACGTCTTGTCGAAGCAGAGATCGTGTTCCCCTTATCACGGGATTCTCATCAATACGGGTGTGGGTAACCCAACCGTGCTTGTTAGTATGACTCCTTGGTTTTAGGCAAGTTCCAAACGGCCACGCGGAGGACGCTTGATCTTCACCCTCTTTATAAAGGGGCCAAGGCCTGTCCTTTTCTTACCACGCTTGATCCTTCCCTTCCCCCACCACGAGTTCCAACACCCGAGGCTCAGGCTAAGCTCCTCAAACATTCCACCATGTCCGGATCCAACCTTCTCTGTCACAAAGGAGGACATCAAGAAGCTTAGGGAGGCCAGGTATCTGACCGCCGAAATCCCGCACAGGCTGCCTGCTCAAGAGCAGGTCATCCCCACTCCCGAACCTAACGAGAGTGCCATATTTGTTTCCCACTTCCTCCGAGGGCTAGGCTTTAGTCTTGATCCCTTTGTTAGAGGGCTCATGTTCTAATATGGGCTAGATTTCCATGATCTAGCTCCAGATTCCATCCTTCACATCTCGTTGTTTATCGTCGTGTGTGAGGCCTTCCTCCGCATCACCCCACACTTCGGCTTATGGCTCAAGACCTTCAATGTGAAGCCGAAGATGATCGATGGGTGACACGCAGAGTGCGGAGGCGCTATAATAAGCAAAAGAGGTGACGTCCTATGGCCAAAGGGTTCCTTCCCGGAGGTGTCCGACTTACGGCAGCGGGAGTGGTTTTACATCACAGCTCCCCGAGGTACGAAGCGGGCGGCCGCCCCTGCCTTCCGCTCGGGCCCTCTGCCTCAACTGGCGTCATGGGTCAACAAGGGGCTAGACTGGGGGCCAGTTAATGATGTGCTGACATTGCAAAGCCGCATCCGAGATCTCATCAAGAGGGATGTAAGTCTTGTCAAGGTAATGCAATTAATGCTAGTTCGTCGGGTCCTGCCATGCCAACGTCGATCTCTCCGTATGTGGGAGTTTAATCCAGAAGGAATGAAAACTATTCAACAATTCTTCGGCGTGATGCTCGAAGAGATGTATGGATTGTTCTTCGAATCACAAATAAAGCATCCGGACACCACCGAGGATGCGGGTCTCAACTGCAACCGTCCAGATACCCAAGTATGTAATTCCGCGAGCGAACATGTCATTTTTATATTTGTCACAATATCATTCTGAAAAATTGCTCTCAGCCAGGACTGGATAAGAAAGGCGGAGAGGATCAGGTGTTCGACCCCCCTTCCCGAAGGCTACCCGGATCTTGTACTAACCAGGATGCTTGAGTGCGCACCCTATCAAGTGCCATCATGAGAAGATGAAGGGAGGAATAGAGAAGCCGAAAGCGGGCTTCATACATTACACATCCAAACCGGGGGAATTAATGTCTCCACGAAGGAGGATAATCGGGGAGGTGAATCTAGAATCCCCTCTCCCCACGAGAAGAAAAGGACCTCCTCCGAAGACTTGGAAATGGAGATTTCCAAATGAGGGACGAAACCTTGACCAGGGGCCCTGCCCCAGAGGGCGTCCTTACCGCACAACACCCGCAAGGGGGCAGCCCTGAACCGAGATGTAAGTGAACAAAAGTACTTTGGTAAATATGTCCTGCTTAATCTCCGAGAATAATAACCGAGACAAATATCTCGCAGTCCGGCTCGTAGCCCTTCTCAACAGAGTTCGTCTTCGGGGGATCTTCTTCCAGAGATGATGGAGAGCAAAACTCCTCCTCCTGCCTCCCCGCCTCATGGGGGGACGAACCCGAGGTGTCATCACGGAGGATTTCTCCTGATCCAACAAGGCCAGAAGGTAACTCTTTGGCCGCCCGAAGTCCAGAGTATTCGGCTCCCAAGGAGAGCAACAGAAAGAGTCCGGGATTTTACGACACACAGCCGACCATACTGATGGGTCTTCTGGAGCAAGTGGTTATCTCAGAGGCACATCGTACCTTAATGGGTACGGTGGTTGAGAGCATTTCATCCGCAAAAGCGGGTTGAATGAAGCTTTTACGAGCCTGCTAAGAGGCTTTGAGGTACGCAAAGTAATATATATGTATTTTTGACGGTACCGCACACGCTAGGTGTGCTCTGTATAGGTAGTAGCCCCTAGGACTCTGGTTGCCGTCTAGAGGCGGCAAACAAAGGATCATAGTCCCAGGTAATGATCGTGTTGCTTTCATGTGCAGATGGCTGAGGGTCCGGCGGCTGGCCAGACTGCTGATTTTGCCGAACTGAGGCGGCAGCTTGACGTGGCGGATGCCGACATCGCGCTTGTGAACAAGCGGCTTGACGAGGCATGGGTATGTATTTTTGGATTGTCAGCAAATATTAAGAGGAGCTCGATGCTAGTATCTATAATATGCTGTGACTACAGATGGAGTTGCCGCCGTGGAGACCCTTCAGGCGGAACTTGCCGAAGCCAAGGATCAAGCCATGAGAAGTGATGCGGCCACCCTAAAGGTGGCCGAGGAGTTAAGAGCAGAACAGGCTGCTCATTGCCAGAGCGAAGATAAAATAGCCAAGATGGCTGTTGAGTTGAAAGATGCCGCCAGCCGATATGAGCTCCTTGAAAAAGAAAGCCAAGCGAAAGCGGCTTACCTACATAAGGCCTTGGAAGCGGCCAAGGAAACTCGCTCTGAGATCAGAGCGGCAAGGGAGGAGCTTCGTCAAGCCGGAGATATCATGGCTGGGAAGCCCTTTCTGTTGCAGACGAAGTTTGGAGATCCGAAGTATGCCCCTCTGGATCAATTATGGAGTGCTGAGGATGCATACTTGGACTTGGCAAAGAGTGTTGCTGATGCGACTGATATTTCAAAGATCAGAAAGATCATGAGGTGGAAAGGTTGTTCTGGTCGTAGTTCAGTGCTCCAAAGCGTCCGCTGCTGTTAATGAACAAATGGTCGAGTGGGCCGAGCTCCATAGGTTGTTCGGTCTTGCCATGAGGTCTATTGTGGATCATCTTTGGCCGAAGGGAGCAAGGCCGGACAGTTATTTTGGCTTAGTGCAACGATTCCTTCGTGTTGTGCCGCATATCGATGTTGTAAAGAGGTCGGCTTTCATAGAGGGTGCACGGATGGCTCTTGCCCATGTTAAAACATATTGGGCAGGGATGGAGGCCACCGCTATTGCAACCTGGGGTCCGGCCGGAGGCCAGGACCCGGCCGAGCACTATTTTGATGAAGTCCTAGAAGGTGCCCATTTAATAGAGGCTCAGTGCTCGAAGACTACCATGTTCGATTGACATGTATATGAATTGTAAAAACAATGCTATTTTGATTATAAAGGTTGTGTTTATACTTTTGCCCAAAAGTATTATAGTGCCTCCTGTGCGGCCATTTATGTATGTATATAACCTGAAAGTTTGTAGTCGTCGGCTTCAGCCCCCACGCATGTAATGCGGGGGTGTTCAGAAAAGCGCGTAAGTACACTTGATCCAACGTCTTGGTCCATTAAGGAGGTGATAGCGCGGCGAACAAGGCAATCAGACTATATAGCTTTAACACTTTCACTTAGCCATAGGAGTCTGACGGTGGGGCTACTATATAGCCCCTAGTACTTCTGTGTTCATCCGAATTTGATGCGCGTATGTACATGATCGGGAAACCGGTCCTTCGTTAATGCGGAGAAATCGCGAAGATTCCGCTGAGTCATCGAGTGGTTGACCAGTCTCGCGCTTTATCATGACAGTCAGTTTTCGGCTTGCTCTACTGAGGTGCTCATCTAGATGAACCAGGGCACAATCGCGGTAGTTCACCCGGTGCCACCTTAGCCGATAGAGCGGAACATAAGGTAGCAAAACACGAGAGCCGGGCAAACCCAACTATTGACCAAAGACATGATTCGGAGCTGATGCATATAAGGCCAAACTCGTGACGCCGAACACTCCCTAAGGTATTCGGACTTTACAACATATACTTGGTTGAGTAACACCCTCGATAATGAGCCCTGAATTTCCAGATACATGCATAGGTCTGGCGTGACGAAATGCCAATAATGCTAGCATCCCTCTCGGTTGCGTTGAGTGCCCGGAGGGTGTGAAGCAACAAGAGACATTAAAAAGGTTTACACAGGGTCTTAATAGAAAGAGAAACCTTTGAGTGGGGCCCTGCTGCATGTCTGCGCCTTTGTCTCCGTTGTGCCGTATCTTGGAAGGGTGTAGCACGATGATTATCTGTAAAAAAAAGAAAAAACCTAGGTGAAAGACTTCGTGCGAAAAGTTGGTTATTCTCAATGAACCATGAAAATGTAATCTATTATTGTATTAATAGGGTCAAGCCAAACTATGGGCCTTGTTACATGCGGGCAGCCCCTAGCACCATCTATGGGGGTATATCCATCGAACCAAGCTCAGGTTTATCTGGGCTGTTATAACTAGTTGTGCGCCGGACTCGTCTACCCATGTGCACGGTCTTGACAACCGGTCATTTATTCTGGTTTGGAGCGACCGTTCAGTGTTCGGGTGCTAGAGCCGCCACATATTCTTCCGCACGTAAGGAATGCTCTGTATTTCCGCTAACTGTAATGATGCCACGTGGACTGGGCATCTTAAGTTTAAGATAAGCATAGTGCGGTACTGCATTGAAATGAACGAAGGCCGTTCTTCCGAGTAGTGCGTGATAGCCGCTTCGGAATGGAGCGATGTCGAAGATTAATTCTTCGCTTTGGAAGTTGTCGGGAGAACCGAATACAACTTCTAGTACTAGAGAGCCCGTGCAGCGGGCCTCTACGCCTGGTATTACTCCTTTAAAGGTAGTACTGCTTTGGCTGATTCTTGACAGGTCTATCCCCATCTTGCGGACAGTGTCTTGATATATTAGATTAAGACTACTGCCGCCGTCCATGAGGACTCGGGTGAGATGGTATCCGTCAATTATTGCGTCAAGCACCAAGGCAGCCGATCCTCCGTGCCGGATACTAGTCGGATGATCCCTGCGATCGAAAGTGCTCGGGCAGGCCGACCAAGGGTTGACCTTGGGGGCGACGGGTTCTACAGCGTATATGTCTCGGAGTGCGCACCTGCGCCTCCTCTTTGGTATGTGAGTTGCATAAATCATGTTCACTATTTTGACCTCTGGTGGAATTTTTTTCCTGTCCCCCAGTGTTCGGCTGGCGAGGCTCATCCTCGTCTTCACTTGGCGTCTCCCTCCCCTCGTGTTCAGCGTTTAGTTTGCCGGCCTGCTTGAAAACCCAACATTCTCTGTTGGTGTGATTTGCTGGTTTTTCGAGGGTGCCATGAATCTGACATAATCTGTCTAGAAACTTATAGGCTGGACGATCCATCTCTGCTACCCTTAAATGGCTTTTTCTGTTGACCGGGTCGAGAGCCCCTGAATCCGGCGTTGACCGCCGTGTTGTCTGGACTGTCTTCATTATTTTGACGCTTGTTTTTATTGCATTGCGGCTTCCCGTTGCCATCCCTGACTTCGGATGTGCCTGTGTCGCTGGTGTCGCTGCGGGCCAACCAGTTGTCCTCGCCCGCGCAGAAGCGGGTCATAAGGCTTGTTAGGGCTGCCATTGTCCTCGGCTTTTCTTGGCCGTGGTGTGTGGCGAGCCATTCGTCTCGGATACTGTGCTTGAAAGCCGCTAAGGCTTCGGCATCCGGGCAATCGACGATTTGATTCTTCTTAGTGAGAAATTCATGATCCTGCACCTATCGGTGAAGCACAGGGGGTGCGCGGCACCCCTGTATTTGGATGTGTCGTGGCATGCTGTCGATGGTTGTTGTGTTCGGTGTTGATTCCGAGCAAGTATCCGATCAATATGATCGTTTTGGTGGTTGTGATCCTGCGCTGGTGCATGTTTCCTAGATCCATAGATGGACTTGGCCATACCGGCTTTTTTTGTCCAGGAGCTCTCATAAATCGTGTCCTGACTTGTGTGCGGCGTCATTAGCCGCCCTGCCGCGGCCACGGGGTGGTCGATCCGGTGGATCGGCCATATTATTTTTTGGAGGGATGGGCTCTATGGCCTCGTCGTCGAATTCAGGCAGCAGCTTGCGCTTTGGGTAGCTCTTTGTGTGGCGATCGCCACCATATGTTTCTTCAGTGTCGAGCACTTTGTTCCATCTGCGATTGAGTGTATCCTGCACGGCCTTAAGCCTTTGCTTCTGCTTCTTCAAGCTTCTCGTTGTGGCGATAAGCCGTCTATGGAGGTTCTCTTATTCCAAGTGTTTTTCCGGGATGATGAGTGCATCGTCGTCCGGACTATTCTCCTCTCCGAAGACAGGTTGATGAGTTTTACCCTCAGCATCGCCGTGATCGGACATCGGTTCTGGACTACGTTCACCGTCCCCTGGCTCATCCTGCTCCATTGCTGGGTCCATGGGGTCGTCGTTTCCTTTGGAGTCGACCGAGGTATTATTATTTCTTGCGTTGTTATCGCTGTTTTTGCTGAGGCGGGATTTGGAGCGGCGCCTACGTCATTGCTTTGGTTGCTTCTCGAGGGGATTATCCTCCGTTGCATCCTTCCGTTCCTTGCCGTTGTTTTCTTTTGGTGTATCCACCATGTATATATATCATATGATGAAGTGATTGTCCAGCGCCCCGTGAGCGGTGGTTCCTGTTCATCTCCAGCATCGTTGTCCATACCGTCGTTGTCTTCGGAGTCGAAGTCAAGCGTGTCGGCTAAGTCATCGACAGTGGCTATTAAGTGGGTGGTGGGTGGGCAACGAATTCCTTCATCGTCTGCTTCCCACTCGAGCCGGACATAGTTCGGCCAAGAGTCTTCTGACAGAGAGAGAGATTTCAATGAATTTAGCACGTCACCCAAGGGTGAGTGTTGAAAGGTATTAGCGGAGGTAAACTACATGATTGGTGCCCAATCAGAGTCAATAGGCACGGATGCACGTGGTTCGGAACCTATGATTGGAGACGAGTCCGAGGGTCCGATGACACAGATTTCTTAGGATGTGAAGTCTGTGTTCGGCTCTAACGCTGAGGAGTGTGCGGCCTCCGTGGCAGGGTCCATCCACCCGTCCTTGGATGGCATGACCTGCTCCGGATTAAAAGTCGGGGCAGCCGCAGGTGTGATCTCCTGAGCACCGTCCGATAGCAGATCTTAGTCATGATCATCGTGACTATTCGGCACACCTGCCATGGGCTCGAATCCGTCAAAGATCAAATCTCCATGGATGTCGATGGTGTAGTTCACGCTTCCAAACCTGACCTGATGGTCGAGGGCGTAGCTATCGATCTGCTCCAGATGGCCAAGCGAGTCGGCTTGCAGTACGAAGCCGCCGAATACGAAGATCTGTGTGGGAACGAAAACCTCACCCTGGATTGCATCATTGTAGATAATTGAAGGAGCCATCAAGCCTTATCGTGACGACACAGTGGAACTCTCAATGAAAGCACCAATGTCAGTGTCAAAACCGGCGGATCTTGGGTAGGGGGTCCTGAACTGTGCGTCTAAGGCTAATGGGTAATAGGAGGTGGGGGACACGATGTTTACCCAGGTTCGGGCCCTCTCGATGGAGGTAATACCCTACTTCCTGCTTGATTGATCTTGATCATATGAGTATTACAAGAGTTGATCTACCATCAGATCGTAGAGGCTAAACCCTAGAAGCTAGCCTATGATTATGATTGTTATTGTCCTACGGACTAAACCCTCTGGTTTATATAGACACCGGAGGGGGCTAAGGTTACACAGAGTCGGTTAAAAAGAAGGAGATCTACATATCCGGATCACCAAGCTTGCCTTCCACGCAAAGGAGAGTCCCACACGGACACAAGACGAAGTCTTCAATCTCGTATCTTCATAGTCCAACAGTCCGGCCAAATATATAGTCCAGCTGTCCGAGGACCCCCTAATTCAGGACTCCCTCATCGACCGCGGGATGTGAGCAATTGTCTTTTCTTGATGCGTATTCCGGATACCATGAGATCCGACTGTATGGACCGGATGAAATATAAACGGCCTTCATCACCCTATTTGGGTGTTTTTGCTATGTCACTATGTCATCCGGTCTAAAAAATGCTGGCGCCACATTCATGTGCATGATCCATAAGTGCCTGCTCACTCAGATCAGTCAGAATGTGGAAGCGTATATGGATGATATCGTGGTTAAGTCATGCAAAGGTTCCGACCTGCCGACTGACCTCGCTGAGACCTTTGCCAATCTGAGAAGATATGCCATCAAGTTGAATCTGTCCAAGTGCACATTCAGAGTTCCCGGAGGAAAGTTACTCGGTTTCTTCATTTCCGAATGAGGGATAGATATCAATCCCGAGAAGATCGGTACAATTCTCTGAATGAAACGCCATGTTCATGTGCACAATGTACAGAAGCTCACAGGTTGCCCCGCCGCACTCAGTCGATTCATTTCTCATCTAGTGAAAAGGCATTTCCTCTTTAACGACTGATGAAAAAGTCTGATACGTTCAGTGGACTCCCGAAGCTGAAGCAGTGTTTGTAGATCTCAAAGCCATGCTTTCCACCCAGCCGGTGCTTGCTGCTGCAAATAGCAAAGAGCCTCTACTCTTGTACATTGCAGCCACTGGTCAGGTTGTCAGCACGGTGCTCATAGTGGAGCGAGAAGAAGAAGGCAAGGCCTATAAAGTTCAACACCCAGTGTACTATATCTCTGATGTCTTGACTCCATCCAAGCAAATGTATCCGCATTACCAGAAGCTTGTTTATGGAATTTATTTGGCTGCGAAGAAAGTCGCGCATTATTTCCAAGACCACTCGGTTTCAGTCGTCGGTGATGCTCCATTATCCGAGATCATGAACAATCGAGATGCAACTGGCCGAGTGGCTAAGTGGGCAATTGAACTTCTTCCTCTGGACATCAAGTTCAAAGCAAAGAAGGCGATCAAGTCTCAAGCACTCGCAGATTTCTTGGCCGAGTGGATTGAACAGCAACAGCCGACTCAAGTTCACTCGAAACACTGGACTATGTTCTTTGATGGATCTAACAAGTGTCCCCAAGAGGCAACAAACTCAGTTATGTCCTCCAGATTCACTTTGATTCCTCCAATAATGAAGCTGAGTATGAAGCGCACCTCTACGGGTTGCGTATGGCCATCTCACTCGGTGTTCGCCGCCTGATGGTCTACGCTGACTCGGATTTGTTGGTAAATCAAGTGATGAAGGAGTGGGATGTCATAAACTATGCCATGACTGGATACTGCAACATAGTGAGGAAGTTGGAGAAAAAGTTCGAGGGTTTGGAGCTTCACCATATTCCTCGAATCAAGAATCAAGCAGCTGACGACCTGGCGAAAATAGGTTCCACTCGGAAACCTATCCCCACCAATGTGTTTCTTGAGCATCTCCATTCCCCGTCGGTACAAGAAGATCCTTTCACGGAGGAACCTCCCCAAGCAATAAGTCCTACCGATCCGACTGAAATCGAGGTACCAACAGTTATTGACCTGGTTATGGAAATCCTTGTGATCACCCCCGACTGGACAGTGCCATACATTGCGTATCTGCTCAGGCAGGAGCTTCCAGAAGATGAAGTTGAAGCACACCAGATTGTCCGCAGATCCAAGGCTTTCACATTGATTAAAGGACAACTCTACAGAGAGAGTGTTACTGCCGTGGCTCAACGATGTATCTCTCCAGAAGAGGGTCGACTGATATTGGAGGAGATCCACTCGGGGACCTGTGGTCGCCATGTGTCCTCTCGGACCATCGTGGCCAAAGCATACCGAGCAGGATTCTACTAGCCACATGCCAATGAAACTTCAAAAGAAATCATCATGAAGTGTGAAGGTTGCCAGTTTTAGTCAAACATGTCCCACAAGCCTGCAACTGCCTTGAAAACCATTCCACTCGTTTGGCCGTTCGATGTGTGGGGTTTGGATTGTTGGAAATATGCCCTAGAGGCAATAATAAATTAGTTATTATTATTATATTTCCTTGTTCATGATAATCGTTTATTATCCATGCTAAAATTGTATTAATAGGAAACTCAGATACATGTGTGGGTACATAGACAACACCATGTCCCTAGTAAGCCTCTAATTGACTAGATCGTTGTAACACCCACGATGCGGCTATATCTCCCACGTGTTGAAGCACGACTTAGAGGCATAACTGCATTGTGGTTTTGTCACAAGAAGGGTCATCTTCACACAATCCCATGTAATGAACAAGAATGGGATAAATAGTTGGCTTACAATCGCCACTTCACACAAGTACTTAAATAAATCATAGATCATTCAGAGTACACACATATAGTCCGACTACGGATGAAGCCAAAAGAAAAGAAGATAACCCAACTGCTAGATCCCCGATCGTCCCAACTGGGCTCCACTACTGATCAACATGAAACGAAACATAGCAACGACCAAGATCTTCGTTGAGCTCCCATCTGAGCTCGGTTGCATCATCTACACTGGTATCATCGGGACCTGCAACTGTTGTGATAGTATCTGGTGAGTCACGAGGACTCAGCAATCTCAAAACCCGCGAGATCAAGACTATTTAAGCGTATGGGTAGGAAGTGGTAATGAGGTGGAGTTGCAGCAAGCACTAAGCATATATGGTGGCTAATATACGCAAATAAGAGCGAGAAGAGAAGCAACGGAACGGTCGTGAAGCTAGCAATGATCAAGAAGTGATCCTAAACTCCTACTTACGTCAAACTTAACCCAAAACCGTGTTCACTTCCCGGACTCCGCCGAAAAGAGACCATCACGGCTACACACGCGGTTGATGCGTTTTAATTTGGATCTAGTGTCAAGTTCTCTACCACCGTACATTAACAAATTCCCATCTGCCACATAACCACGGGCACGGCTCTCGAAAGTTTATACCCTGCAGGGGTGTCCCAACTTATCCCATCACAAGCTCTCACGGTCAACAAAGGATATTCCTTATGCCAGGAAGACCCGATCAGACTCGGAATCCCGGTTTACAAGACATTTCGACAATGGTAAAACAAGACCAGCAAAGCCACCCAATGTGCCGACAAATCCCGATAGGAGCTGCACATATCTCGTTCTCAGGGCACACCGGATGAGACATCCTACGAGTAAAACCAGCCCTCAAGTTTCCCCGAGGTGGTCCCGCAGTCTACTCAGTTCGGACCAACACTCGAAGGAGCACTCGCCCGGGGGGGGGGGGGGGTTAAAATAAATATGACCCTTGAGTCTGCAGAACCCAAGGGAAAAAGGCTTAGGTGGCAAATGTTAAAACCAAGGTTGGGCCTTGCTGGAGGAGTTTTATTCAAAGCAAACTGTCAAGGGGGTCCCATAAATCACCCAACCATGTAAGGAACACAAAATCAAGGAACATAACATCTGTATGACGGAAACTAGGGCGGCAAGAGTGGAACAAAACACCAGGCATAAGGCCGAGTCTTCCACCCTTTACCAAGTATATAGATGCATTAATTAAATAAGAGATATTGTGATATCCCAACATAATCCTGTCCATCATGGAGCAATCTTCAACTTCACCTGCAACTAACAACGCTATAAGAGGGGCTGAGCAAAAACGGTAACATAGCCAAACAACGGTTTGCTAGGAAGGGTGAAAAGGTTAGAGGCTGACATGGCAACTTGGGAGGCATGGTAAACAAGTGATAGGCAGCGCAGCATAGCGATAGAACGAAGCAACTAGCAAACAAAGATAGAAGTTATATGGAGGGTAATGGTCATCTTGCCTGAAATCCCGATAGAAAGAAGAATGAGTCCATGAAGAAGACGAACGGGCGTAGTCGAACGAATCCTCACAACTCCGGAATGAAACCGAAGCTAACGAGAGAAGCAAACCGGAAAGAAGCAAACAATATGGTGAACACACAAGCATAAACATGTCATGATGCACAAACAAGTATGATGCATGTCCGGTTTAATGAGGCATGACATGGCAATATGAAGCAAACAACACTACAATTTAAGTGGAGCTCAATATGCAATGAGTTGCATATTGACGGAACACCACAATAATTATTTATTTCCCTCTCGTTTATGTACCCAACATTATTAAATGTTATTAAACATGGCCAGAGGTGAAACATAATTAAACTACCTATCTAGGCAAGTTTAAATGAGGCCGGAAATAACAAACAACAATTCCGGAAATCCCCATATGTCATTTAGCAATTTAATGCAAACACAATTTTAAACATTTAAATGTTGTTAACATGACGCGGATGACATAATCAAGGTTTATGCAATTTTTATGAAAATGTTGACATCTAATATGATAGGGAGCATTTGGTCACCATGGCGGAACAAAAAGGGTGCCACGACAATGATAATGAAAATGGTGCCACGGCAACATTCCGGTGATCCAACAACTCATGGAGATACCGGTGCAAAAGAAGTGGGCGTGAGCGTGTCATGCAAGGATGGTGGGGTGCTCCCGGATTCCGGGTTCCCACGGGACGGCGGCATGGCAAACGAGGAATGTGCAAAAACCTCTCTCAGACACGGTGCGAACACGAGCATCTCATACAACACACAAGCATTCGTTCACGGGCGGTCGTCTCGGGGTTATACCTTCGAAGCGAGCATATTCAGGGTGGATCAAGTTTGTAGAGGGAAGTAGACATTCTTGCGATGTAGTGGAAGTAGTTGTTCACGGCGACGGTAGTGGAAGTAGTTGTACACGTTCCGTAGATGAACTTGGCGTAACCGTGCGGTAGTCGAACTTGGCGCTCCTGGTACACGGGTCTTCGGGCGACGGTAGATGTACACGGCAACCGTAGTCGAACTTGAAGGGCCAGCGATGTCGTGGTACTTGGCATCCATGTGGTCTTCGAGAAACTTGACGGACCAGTTGCTCCGAGATCTCGGTCCTCATGCTACTTGCCAAAATCCAAGAGGGTAGAAGTGGTAGACGCACGGGGCAAGGGCAGCAAGAGCTTGTTGGCTGGCGCGGGGCTCACGAGAGCATCCAATGCTCGCGGTGGCTGATGCGTGGTGCAGGGGCGTGCAGGAGGCGGTTGCAGCAGATGGCATCGGGGGAGGGTGCAGTTGCTGCTCCTGTCAACCCTGACGTAGGCGAGATCCGGTGGCGGAGCTGATGGGAGGCGGCCGAGGAGCCTGGCAGGAGAGGAGGAGGGCGCGACGGGGATGGCTGTGGGGTGGCGCTCAGCAAAAGGAGCAGCTCCGGCGATGGCGCTCGCCAGCGTGGCACCGAAGACGGCAGGGATGAGGAGGAGGGAGCGACGTCCTGGGGCAGTGTGGGAGGCGAAGGCCGGCGAAGGCGTTTGGGAGAGGAGCTCCTGGTTCATGGCGGCATAGGAGCTCCAGCAGGGCCGAGGCGGCGACAGGGGAGGACCCCAGTGAAGCGCAGCCTGATCCGGCGGCGGCGGCGGGCTCCGGTGGCTGGCTGGTGGCGCAGAGGCGACGAGGAGGAGGCCGCAGGTGAGGGAGTAGGTAGCGATCAAGAGGAGGGAGGAGCGTGGGGATCTCCTCTCCCTGGTGCGATGCGTGCGAGCATGTGAGTGGCGGCGCGAGGTGGGGAGCGAGGAGGACGGGGATCGATCAGGAGAGAGCTAGGGTTAAGGGGGCGCAGCTGGACTTGGGCCATGGAGGAGCTGGGCTGCAGATGGGCCTAGATGGCCTGCTAGGCTCTCTCTCACTCTAAAAAAACAAACAAAAACAAAACAGAGATGAGAAAGAAAAGAAAAAGAGGTTAGAGGTGGAGCTTGAGCAGGAGGGTATTTTTCCCGGACTCATAAAAATGAGCTTGATCCAAGAAAAATAGAAAAGAAGCACGAATGCAAGATTCAAATTCAAACTTATTTGAATTTAATTCAAATGGTTTGAACTAGAACAAGGTTTTAGAAGTGTCCAAAAATTTTGAGGATTTCGGTGGGGCTCCGGAAAATGACGAAATAATTTATTGGACAAAGTTTGAGGTCAAGAAGTGAGATAACAAAGGCATGGGGAATTATTTTTTAAGTGTGTCAAACATAATTCCACATCAATGGAATATTTTGTAATAGCTCCCTAATATTGGAAGGATATGTTATAAAGAGAAATCACCATGTGAGTTCCCTCGGTTTAAATAGATCAAAAGATCTATGCAATTTATTTAGTTGAGGTATTAAAAATTAAATGACATGATGGCATGATGACATGCAAATGATGCTAATAAGAATGCAACAAACAAATACATCGCACGGCGAAACTCGGAATAGCTGGAAGTCTTCTGGAGCGTCGGTCTCGGGGCGTTACACTCGTTGATCAATAGATGCTTACAGTTTCCTGACCATGGACATTGGATGTCGTTAATAACGGGATCACATCATTAGGAGAATGATGTGATGGACAAGACCCAATCCTAAGCCTAGCACAAAGATCGTGTAGTTCGTATGCTAAAGCTTTTCTAATGTCAAGTATCATTTCCTTAGACCATGAGATTGTACAACTCCCGGATACCATAGGAATGCTTTGGGTGTACCAAACGTCACAACGTAACTGGGTGGCTATAAAGGTGCACTACGGGTATCTCCAAAAGTGTCTGTTGGGTTGGCATGAATCGAGACTGGGATTTGTCACTCCGGTTGACGGAGAGGTATCTCTGGGCCCACTCGGTAGGAAATCATCATAATGTGCACAATGTGACCAAAGGGTTGATCACGGGATGATGTGTTACGGAACGAGTAAAGAGACTTGCCGGTAACGAGATAGAACAAGGTATCGGCATACCGACGATTGAATCTCGGGCAAGTATAATACCGCTAGACAAAGGGAATTGTATACGGGATCGATTGAGTCCTTGACATCGTGGTTCATCCGATGAGATCATCATGGAACATGTGGGAGCCAACATGGGTATCCAGATCCCGATGTTGGTTATTGACCGGAGAACGTCTCGGTCATGTCTGCATGGTTCCCGAACCCGTAGGGTCTACACACTTAAGGTTCGATGACGCTAGGGTTATAGGGAATAGATATACGTGGTTACCGAATGTTGTCGGAGTCTCGGATGAGATTCCGGACGTCACAAGGAGTTCCAGAATGGTCCGGATGTAAAGATTTATATATGGAAAGTTGTTGTTCGGGTTCCGGGAAAAGTTCGGGTTTTTCTGGTATTGTACCGGGAAGCTTCCAGAAGGTTCCGGAGGATTCCGGAGGTCCGGAAATTGTTCCACCACGTCCAATACAGCAGCATGGGCTGTAAGGGGGCTCCCTAGCCTTAATGGGCCAGGGGCACCAGCCCCCCCAAGGCCCATGTGCATGGGAGAGGGGAAACCCTAAGGGGGAGGGCCTCCACTTGACTTGGGAGGCACTGCTCCCCCCCTTGGCCGCCGCCCCCAGCCCTAGATGGGATCTAGGGGGGCGGCCCCCTTCCCTCCCCACCTATAAATAGTGGAGGGGTGGGAGGGCAGCCGCACCCAAAGTTCTGGCGCAGCCCTCCCCCTCTCCCAAGTACTCCTCCTCTCCCGCGGTGCGTGGCGAAGCCCTGCAGGATTGCCACGCTCCTCCACCAGCACCATCCCGTCGTGTTGCTGCTGGACGGAGTCTTCCCCAACCTCTCCCTCTCTCCTTGCTGGATCAAGGCATGGGAGACGTCACCGGGCTGCACGTGTGTTGAACGCGGAGGTGCCGTCCGTTCGGCACTAGGATCTCCGGTGATTTGGATCACGACGAGTACGACTCCTTGAACCCCGTTCTCTTGAACACTTCCTCTTAGCGATCTACAAGGGTATGTAGATTCACTCTCCTTCCCCTCATTGCTAGTCCTCCATAGATAGATCTTGGTGACTCGTAGGAAATTTTTGAATTTCTAGTACGTTCCCCAACAGTGGCATCATGAGCTAGGTCTATGCGTAGATTCTTTGCACGAGTAGAACGCAAAGTAGTTGTGGGCGATGATTTTGTTCAATTTGTTTACCGTTACTAGTCTTATCTTGATTCGGCGGCATTGTGGGATGAAGCGGCCTGGACCGACCTTACACGTACTCTTACGTGAGAGAGGTTCCAGCGACTGAAATGCACTTGTTGCATAAGGTGGCTAGCGGGTGCCAGTCTCTCCCACTTTAGTCGGATCGGATTCGATGAAAAGGGTCCTTATGAAGGGTAAATATCAATTGGCATTTCACGCTGTGGTTTTTGCGTAGGTAAGAAACGTTCTTGCTAGAAACCCATAGCAGCCACGTAAAACATGCAAACAACAATTAGAGGACGTCTAACTTGTTTTTACAGGGTATGCTATGTGATGTGATATGGCCAAGAAGAATGTGATGAATGATATGTGATGTATGAGATTGATCATGTTCTTGTAATAGGAATCACGACTTGCATGTCGATGAGTATGACAACCGGCAGGAGCCATAGGAGTTGTCTTAATTTATTGTATGACCTGCGTGTCATTAAACAACACCATGTAATTACTTTACTTTATTGCTAACCGATAGCCATAGTAGTAGAAGTAATAGTTGGCGAGACAACTTCATGGAGAAACAATGATGGAGATCATGATGATGGAGATCATGGTGTCATGCCGGTGACGATGATGATCGTGGAGCCCCGAAGATGGAGATCATAAGGAGCAAAATGATATTGGCCACATCATGTCACTATTTGATTGCATGTGATGTTTATCATGTTTATGCATCTTATTTGCTTAGAATGATGATAGTAAATAAGATGATCCCTCATTTAAATTTCAAGAAAGTGTTCCCCCTTACTGTGCACCGTTGCGAAAGTTCGTCGTTTCGAAGCACCCCGTGATGATCGGGTGTGATAGATTCTAACGTTCACATAACAACGGGCGTAAGACAGATTTACACACGCGAAACACTTAGGTTGACTTGACGAGCCTAGCATGTACAACATGGCCTCGGAACACAAGAGACCGAAAGGTCGAGCATGAGTCATATAGTAGATATGATCAACATGAAGATGTTCACCGATGATGACTAGTCCGTCTCACGTGATGATCGGACACAGCCTAGTTGACTCGGATCATGTAGTCACTTAGATGACTAGAGGGATGTCTATCTGAGTGGGAGTTCATTAGATGAACTTAATTATCCCGAACATAGTCAAAAGCCCTTTGCAAATTATGTCATAGCTCGCGCTTTAGTTCTACTATTTTAGATATGTTCCTAGAGAAAATATAGTTGAAAGTTGACGGTAGCAATATGCGGACAGTAGAAGGCTTACGTCCTTAATGCACCGCTCAGTGTGCTGGACCTCGAACGTGGTCTGTGGATGTTGCGAACATCTGACATACACATTTTGATGACTACATGATAGTTTGGTAATGTTAAATGGTTTAGAATTGAGGCACCAAAGACATTTTTGAAATGTCGCAGAACATATGAGATGTTCCAAGAGCTGAAATTGGGATTTCAGGCTCGTGCCCATGTTAAGAGGTATGAGACCTCCGACGAGTTTTCTAGCCTACAAACTAAGGGAGAAGATCTCAATCGTTGAGCTTGTACTCAGATTTTCTGGGTACAACAATCACTTGAATCGAGTGGGAGTTGATCTTCCAGATGAGATAGTGATGTTTCTCCAAAGACATTGCCATCAAGCTACTAGAGCTTCGTGATGAACTATAACATAACAGGGATAGATATGATGATCCTTGAGCTATTCGCAATGTTCGACACCGCGAATGTAGAAATCAAGAAGGAGCATCAATTGTTGATGGTTAGTGAAACCACTAGTTTCAAGAAGGGCAAGGGCAAGAAGGGGCACTTCATGAAACGGCAAATCAGTTGCTGCTCCAGTGAAGAAACCCAAGGTTGAACCCAAACCCGAGGCTAAGTGCTTCTATAATAAGGAGAACAGCCACTGGAGCAGAATTACCCTAGATACTTGGTAGATAAGAAGGCTGGCAAGGTCGATAGAAGTATATTGGATATACATTATGTTAATGTGTACTTTACTAGTACTCCTAGTAGCACCGGGGTATTAGATACCGGTTCGGTTGCTAAGTGTTAGTAACTCGAAATAAAAGCTACGGAATAAACGGAGACTAGCTAAAGGTGAGCTGACGATATGTGTTGGAAGTGTATCCAAGGTTGATGTGATCAAACGTCGCGCGCTCCCTCTGCCATCAAGATTAGTATTAAACCTAAATAATTGTCATTTGGTGTTTGCGTTGAGCATAGACATGATTGGATTATGTCTATCACAATACGGTTATTCATTTAAGGAGAATAATGGTTGCTCTATTTAGTTGAATAATACCTTCAATGGTCTTGCACCTAAAAGAATGGTTTATTGAATCTCAATTGTAGTGATACACATTTTCATGCCAAAAGATATAAGATAGTAATGATAGTACCACTTACTTGTGGCACTGCCATGTAAGTCATATTGGTATAAAACGCATGAAGAAGCTCCATGTTGATGGATCTTTGGACTCACTCGTGTTTGAAAAGTTTGAGACATGCGAACCATGTCTATTGGTGTATACGCATGATGAAACTCCATGCAGATGGATCGTTTGGACTCACTTGATTTTGAATCACTTGAGATATGCAAATCATACCACATGGGCAAGATGACTGAAAAGCCTCATTTTCAGTAAGATGGAACAAGATAGCAACTTGTTGGAAGTAACACATTTTTGATGTGTGCAGTCCAATGAGTGCTGAGGCATGCAGTGAATATCGTTATGTTCTTACTTCATAGATGATTCGAGTAGATGTTGAGTATATTTACTTGATGAAACACAAGTCTGAATTATTGAATGGTTCAAGTAATTTCAGAGTGAAGTTGAAGATCATCGTGACAAGAGGATAAAATGTCTATGATATGAACATAGAGATGAGTATCTGAGTTACGAGCTTTGGCACGCAATTAAGACACTGTGGAAATTGTTTCACAATTAATACCGCCTGGAACACCATAGTGTGATGGTGTGTCCGAACATCATAGTTGCACCCTATTGGATATGGTGTGTACCATGATGTCTCTTATCGAATTACCACTATCGTTCATGGGTTAGGCATTAGAGACAACCGCACTCACTTTAATAGGGCACCACGTAATTCCGTTGAGACGACACCGTTTGAACTATGGTTTGGAGAAACCTGAGTTGTCGTTTCTTAAAAGTTTGGGCCTGCGACGCTTATGTGAAAAGGTTTCAGGTTGATAAGCTCGAACCCAAAGCGGATCAAATGCATCTTCATAGGACACCCAAAACGGTTGGGTATACCTCCTAATTTAGATCCGAAAGCAATAGGGATTATTTCTTAAATCGGGTCCTTTCTCGAGGAAAAGTTTGTCTCAAAAAATTGAGTGGGAGGATGGTGGAGACTTGATATGGTTATTGAACCGTCACTACAATTATTGTGTAGCAGGGCATAGGAAGTTGTTCCTGTGGCACCTACACCAATTGAAGTAGAAGCTTATGATAGTGATCATGAAACTTCGGATCAAGTCACTACCATACCTCGTAGGGTCACGAGGATGCGTACTACTTCAGAGTTGTACAGTAATCCTGTTTTGAAGGTCATGTTGCTAGACAACAATGAACCTACGAGCTATGGAGAAGCAATGGTGGGCCCATATTCCAACAAATGGTTAGAAGCCATGAAATCCGAGATAGGATCCATGTATCAGAACAAAGCATGGACTTTGGTGGACTTTCCCGTTGATCGGCAAGCCATTGAGATAAATGGATATTTAAGAAGAAGACGGACGTGAACGGTAATGTCACCGTCTGTGAAGCTCGACTTGTGGCGAAGAGTTTTTCATAAGTTCAAGGAGTTGACTACGATGAGATTTTCTCATTCGTAGCGATGCTTAAGTCCGTCGGAATCATGTTAGCATTAGCTGCATTTATGAAATCAACCAATTGGATGTCAAAACGAGTTTCCTTACCAGTTTTCATAAGGAAAGGTTGTATGTGATACAATTAGAAAGGTTTGTCGATCCTAAGGATGCTAAAAGGTATGCTAGCTCCAGCGATCCTTCTAAGGACTGGAGTAAGCATCTCAGAGTTGGAATGTATGCTTTGATGGAATGATCAAAGATTTTGGGTTTGTACAAAGTTTATGAGAAACTTGTATTTCCAAAGAAGTGAGTGGGAGCACTATAGAATTTCTGATAAGTATATGTTGTTGACATATTGTTGATCAGAAATGATGTAGAATTTCTGGAAAGCATATAGGGTTGTTTGAAAAGTGTTTTTCAATGGAAAACCTGGATTAAGCTACTTGAACATTGAGCATCAAGATCTATGAGGATAGATCAGAAATGCTAAATGGTACTTTCAAATGAGCACATACCTTGATATGATCTTGAAGGTGTTCAAGATGGATCAGTCAAAGAAGGAGTTCTTTCCTGAGTTGTAAGGTATGAAGTTAAGAGTTAAAGCTCAACCACGGCAGAAGAGAGAGAAAGGATGAAGGTCGTCCCCTATGCTTCAGACGTAGGCTCTATAGTATGCTATGTTGTGTACCGCACCAGAAGTGTGCCTTGCCATGAGCCAGTCAAGGGGTACAAGAATGATCCAGGAATGGATCATTGGACAATGGTCAAAATTGTCCTTGGAGTAAATAAGGACATGTTTCTCCATTATGGAGGTGATAAAGAGTTTGGAGTGAAGGGTTACGTCGATGCAAGCTTTAACACCTATCCGAGTGACTCTGAGTAGCGAACCGGATACGTATAGTGGAGCAACCATTTGGAATAGCTCCAAGTGGAGCGTGGAAGCAATATTTACAATATGACCTAGAGATTTGCAAAATACATACGGATCTGAATGTTGCAGACCCATTGACTAAAACCTCTCTCACAAGCAAAACATGATCAAACCCCAGAACACATTGAGTCTTAATCACATGGTTATGTGAACTAGTTTAGTGACACTAGTAAACTCTTTGGATGTTGGTCACATGGCGATGTGACCTATCAGTGTTAATCACATGGCGATGTGAACTAGATTATTGACTCTAGTGCAAGTGGGAGACTGTTGGAAATATGCCCTAGAGGCAATAATAAATTAGTTATTATTATTATATTTCCTTGTTCATGATAATCGTTTATTATCCATGCTATAATTGTATTGATAGGAAACTCAGATACATGTGTGGGTACATAGACAACACCATGTCCCTAGTAAGCCTCTAATTGACTAGCTTGTTGATCAATAGATGGTTACAGTTTCCTGACCCTGGACTTTGGATGTCGTTGATAACGGAATCACATCATTAGGAGAATGATGTGATGGACAAGACCCAATCCTAAGCCTAGCACAAAGATCGTGTAGTTCGTATGCTAAAGCTTTTCTAATGTCAAGTATCATTTCCTTAGACCATGAGATTGTGCAACTCCCGGATACCGTAGGAATGCTTTGGGTGTACCAAACGTCACAACGTAACTGGGTGGCTATAAAGGTGCACTACGGGTATCTCCAAAAGTGTCTGTTGGGTTGGCACGAATCGAGACTGGGATTTGTCACTCCGGTTGACGGAGAGGTATATCTGGGCCCACTCGGTAGGACATCATCATAATGTGCACAATGTGACCAAGGGGTTGATGACGGGATGATGTGTTACGGAACGAGTAAAGAGACTTGCCGGTAACGAGATAGAACAAGGTATCGGCATACCAACGATCGAATCTCGAGCAAGTATAATACCGCTAGACAAAGGGAATTGTATACGGGATCGATTGAGTCCTTGACATCGTGGTTCATCCGATGATATCATCATGGAACATTTGGGAGCCAACATGGTTATCCAGATCCCGCTGTTGGTTATTGACCGGAGAACGTCTCGGTCATGTCTGCATGGTTCCCGAACCCGTAGGGTCTACACACTTAAGGTTCAACGACGCTAGGGTTATAGGGAATAGATATACGTGGTTACCGAATGTTGTTCGGAGTCCCGTATGAGATCCCGGACGTCACGAGGAGTTCCGGAATGGTCCGGAGGTAAAGATTTATATATGGAAAGTTGTTGTTCGGGTTCTGGGAAAAGTTCGGGTTTTTCTGGTATTGTACCGGGAAGCTTCCAGAAGGTTCCGGAGGATTCCGGAGGGGTCCGGAGGTCCGGAAATTGTTCCACCACGTCCAATACAGCAGCATGGGCTGGAAGGGGGCGCCCTAGCCTTAATGGGCCAGGGGCACCAGCCCCCCCAAGGCCCATGCGCATGGGAGAGGGGAAACCCTAAGGGGGAGGGCCTCCACTTGACTTGGGAGGCACTCCTCCCCCCTTGGCCGCCGCCCCCAACCCTAGATGGTATCTAGGGGGGCGGCCCCCTTCTCTCCCCACCTATAAATAGTGGAGGGATGGGAGGGCAGCCGCACCCCAAGTTCTGGCGCAACCCTCCCCCTCTCCCAAGTACTCCTCCTCTCCCGCGGTGCTTGGCGAAGCCCTGCAGGGGATTGCCACGCTCCTCCACCACCACCATGCCGTCGTGCTGCTGCTGGACGGAGTCTTCCCCAACCTCTCCCTCTCTCCTTGCTGGATCAAGGCATGGGAGACGTCACCGGGCTGCACGTGTGTTGAACGTGGAGGTGTCGTCCGTTCGGCAGTAGGATCTCCGGTGATTTGGATCACGACGAGTACGACTCCTTCAACCCCGTTCTCTTGAACGCTTCCGCTTAGCAATCGGCAGAAGTGGTTTCACTCATCTACCTGTAGCAGTCGAAAAGTTCACCAAGTGGATCGAGGCCAAGCCCATCAAGAACTTAGACTCAAGCACATCCATCAGTTTCATAAGAGAGCTGATATTCTGATATGGAGTTCCGCATAGCATCATCACAGACAACGGCTCAAACTTTGACCCAGAAGAATTCAGGGTGTTCTGTGCCTCCCAGTGCACTCTAGTGGATTACACATCTGTTGTGCACCCGCAGTCGAATGGTCAAGCTAAAGAGAAAATGGTTTGATCCTCCAAGGTCTGGAGCCTCCACTCATGCACGACCTTAAGCACGCAGCTAGAGCTTGGGTAACTGAATTGCCGTCTATTTTGTGGGGATTGAGGACAACTCCCAACCGTTCCACTAACTGAAACCCTTTCTTCATGGTGTACGAAGCTGAAGCTGTGCTTCCGAGTGGCATGTTACACAATGCGCCCCGAGTGGAACTTTATCCATGAGCTGAAGCAGAGCAGGCACGTCAGGATGCACTAGACCTTCTGGAAGAAGAACGAGAAATGGCTTTGATCTGGTCGACTATTTATCAGCAAGATCTCCCTCGATTCCATGCAAGGAATGTCAAGGGTTGAGCATTTCAAGAAGGAGACTTAGTGCTCCGAGTGGATCAGCAACAACCGCATAAGCTCGCCCCTGCATGGGAAGGCCCTTTCGTCATCACCAGGGTGCTTCACAATGGAGCCTATCACCTTTTCAACCTAGCTCGGAAGAAAGATGAGTCGCGCTCCTGGAACGCAGATCTTCTTCATCGTTTTTATACTTGACAGTCAGATTGTCAGGATGTAATAAGATTACTTGTTAGATCGTTTATCAAGACTTGATTCCGGCAGTCTCTTAATGATTGTTCTCCCATAAACCTGTGTTCAAATCCCCCAGTGGGTGGCTTAGCTGCGAAACCCATTTTCGTCTAAGTTAAAAACTACTCCAAGTGGGGAACAATCCTCCCACTCGGGGGCTTATCCGTGAGCCCGTCCTCGCCTAAGTTAAAAACTACTCAGAGTGGAGAGCAATCCTCCCACTCGAGGGCTTAGTCACGAGCCCGTCCTCGCCTAATTTAAAAACCTACTCCGAGTGGAGAGAAATCCTCCCACTCGGGGGCTTAGCTGCGAGCCCGTCCTCGCCTAAGTTAACAACTACTCCGAGTGGAGAGAAATCCTCCCACTCGGGGCTTAGCTGCGAGCCCGTCGTCGCCTAAGTTAAAAACTACTCCGAGTGGAGAGGAATCCTCCCACTCGGGGGCTTAGTCGCGATGCCGTCCTCGCCTAAGTTAAAAACGAATATGAGTGGAGAGCAATCCTCCCACTCGGGGTCTTAGCTGCGAGCCTGTCCTCGCCTAAGTTAAAAACCTACTCCGAGTGGAGAGCAACCCTCCCACTCGGGGGCTTAGCCGTGAGCCCGTCCTCGCCTAAGTTAAAAAACTACTCCGAGTGGTGAGCAATCCTCCCACTCGGGGACTTATCTGTGAGCCCGTCCTCGCCTAAGTTAAAAACTACTCCGAGTGGAGAGCAATCCTCCCACTCGGGGGCTTAGCCGCGAGCCCGTCCTCGCCTAAGTTAAAAACCTACTCCGAGTGGAGAGCAATCCTCTCACTCGGGGGCTTAGCCGCGAGCCCATCCTCACCAAAGTTAAAAACCACTACGAGTGGAGATCAATCCTCCCACTCGAGGGCTTAGCCACGAGTCCGTCCTCGCCTAAGTTAAAAACCTACTCCAAGTGGAGAGAAATCCTCTCACTTGGGGGCTTAGCCGCGAGCCTATCATCGCCTAAGTTAAAAACTACTCCGAGTGGAGAGCAATCCTCCCACTCGGGGGCTTAGCCGCGAGCCCCTCCTTGCCTAAGTTAAAAACCACTCCGAGTGGAGCGCAATCCTCACACTCGGGGGCTTAGCCGTGAGCCCCGTCCTTGCCTAAGTTAAAAACCTACTCCGAGTGGAGAGCAATCCTCCCACTCGGGGGCTTAGTCGCGAGCCCGTCCTGGCCTAATTTAAAAAATTACTCCGAGTGGAGAGCAATACTGCCACTCGGAGGCTTAGCTGCGACCCCGTACTCGCATAAGTTAAAAAAATCCGCTTGAACAAAACAGGCAATGAACTGGAAAGCAAATATTCGGATAAATCCGTCAAGTTTTAGAATCACAAGCTAAAGAACTCAGGCATCAGGCCCGAAAAAGTTTAACGGTTATAAAATCACTCGGCATCCCGACGCAAATATATTCGAATCATTAAAAGTTTTCTTCTCACTCGGCGGGAGGAGGACTCGCTGGCTCGACGAAGATATCCAAGTTGATGTCGTCAGCTATGCGAGTGGCTGCTTCAATAAAAGTCTCCATGAAGGACTCAAATTGGAGCTTCTTAGTGTTCGCCACTTGGAGAGCCTTCAACTTCTCTTCTTTGGCATCCTTGCAATGGACTCTAGCGAGTGAAAGAGCAACGTCGGCTCCGTATCAAGGAGCTGATTTCTTCCATGCCTGCACTCGATCGGGGACTTCATTGAGCCGAACCATCAGTGACTCGAGATCATTCTGAAGTTTGTCCTCTAGCCATAGCTCTTGGTCTATCTTAGTCAGCATAACCTTCAGTCGAGCGATGTACCCCAAGACACCGTCAAGACAAGCCTCAAGTCGTAGTACGTTCAGCTTCGTCCTTGACGAGTGACTTTGTTGGGTCCAGGCCTGGTTCAATCTGGTCGGTTTCCTGCTCAAAATTCTGATAGAACTCTACGCAAGGGAGAAGAGTATGAATCAGCAACAACATTATGTAGAAGTTTCTTGGGTTCACTCAGATGAAGAAAGGTACCTTCAAGCATAATGTACATTTTCTTGGCAAGACCTCCCAAGTAAGCTTCCAGCTCGTCCTTCTTCCGAGTGAGCTGGTCGACCTTGTCAGCCAGGACAACTTTCTCCTCTCGCAGTCGTGCAGCTTCTTTCTTACTTCATCAACAACAGTCTTCAGATTGGCGTTTTCCTCTTCAAGTTTGCCGACTTAAGCTAGCTTTCTGTCAGCTGCTTCAGTCTTCTCACGCGCCACCTTCTGTGCTCCCGCAAGTTCAATGTCATTCCTCTCCAACGCCTGCTTCATGGTGTCTAAAGAAATAACATTCTTCAGTCATGCTTGGAGTTGACGGTTTTCACTATGCACATCTGTTTGAGTGGAATCACTCGGTTCAAAGGATAGAAAAGAAGAAATGACAAGGCATACAGTCAGTAAGCTGCTACCTCCCATGGTCTTCACTTCATCCTGAGCATCCTTCAGATTCCTCCTGGCAAGTTCTAGATCAAGTCAGAGTTGGATCTTCTCCTTCTCCAAGGCAGCGTACCGTGTCCCAAGCTCACAAGATTTCTGCAGTCAACAAAAAGACAACTCAGTCGGCGAAAACAAAAGACCCTTCACTTTCGAGTCGAGAAGAGCAAATTAAGATTGCTGATTATCAAAGGAGTTCTAAGACCACCACCGAAACAAACATTCTATGGCGGTCTCGGGGACTACACCCAGTGGGTGCACTTAGCGTGCCCCCACTGGTTCGATCTCCCTCTCGGCACAGCCTGTCCGGTTCGAGTTTAAAAAATCCCTTGTTCTCAGACCTTCGCTGACTGCCCACAATCGACAGCGGTTTCGGGGACTACACCCAGTGGGTGCACTCAGCGTGCCCCCACTGGATCAGTTACCCACTCGGTACGGCCCGACCGACCCGAGTGAAGAACTGCAAATAAGTACATTCTAAAGACCCCCGCCGAATCTAACATTGAACGGCGGTCTCGGGGACTACACCCAGTGGGTGCACTCACCGTGCCCGCACAGGACCAGGAACCCACTCAACACGGCATGACCTCCTCGAGTGGAAGAACTACATAGCAAAAGAAAACACCTAGTAGGTGTACAGACTCAAGGCACAGACCCATGATAGACACACAATAAAGGTTCCAAAACGCTCAGCCACAGACATCTTGCGAATAATAAAGCAACAGTTTCAGATAGCATATCCTAATAGAGCAAGGTTCAAGACGAAGAAAAACCAATCGGAAGTCAACTTACGATTGTACTTACTCGGACATTGGTCTGCAGAGCAGAACTGGCGTCGTATTCGGCCTTGCTAGACTCGTACACCACCTTCAGTCGCTCCATCATCAGGCCAGCTTGGATCATTGCTTCCTTAGCAGCTCCTGTTTGGTCCTCCGGGACATGATACAGAGTGAACTCAGTCGACGCTGGAGTTGGTGACGCACCTGGAGGGATTAACGTCTAAAGTTGCCCAGTTGGATCGGAAGTTTGAGCAGTGGACTATGGAGGCTGGTCAGTCGACAAAGGGACAGCAAAAGTAACGATAGTTCGAGACGAGCCACCAAGTTCCTGGACTACAAGTTCAGTCGGTGGGTGAGACGTCCGGCTCGAAGGCACTCTCATGGCGAGGTTCCGCGAAGTGGTCAAGCCTCTGCCTCTTCCTCCTGTGCTCTTTGGAGGCTCCTCCTCGTCATCATCTGGGAGCTGAATAACGTCTTCCGACACTGCAGACACTTGACAATGAGGTTCCAGTCGACCACCAGGACAGTTGACGAGGTATGAGCGTATCTTCAATATCATACCTGCTCAAGAAGTGGCCGTGTCTGCGGTGTCAGCATCAGCTTGCTCATCGTCGATCTCCATGTGGGACGTCCCAGAAGTAGCGGCCCTAGAGGTCCAAAATCCCATTCGGTCAAACAGAAACAAGAAGATCCAAAACAGCAATGAGGAAAAAGAAGAAATACTTACGCCGAAGCAACAAGCACAACAACTTTGATCCTGGGCAAAGCCTTCCGAGGCTTAGGAGGAATGACCTTTGCTTGCTTGGCGACTTTCTCAGTAGGCTCGGGAGTGGTCATCCGAGTGCGCTTTTGGGTCTTCACACTCAACGTCGCGACCTTGCTATGATCAGCCGCAGGGTCTTGTGACTGCTTGGGACAACGCTCGAAGCATGGCGGTGAATTGACTTCTTCACTATCATCCACTACAAAAAAAATACACTTCCGTGATGATACGTGTTTATCACAGTAGGTCGCGTTTTTTGTCATGCATGTACATCCATGACAAATTCATGACAGAATCAAGATAGTCATACATGTGCTGTCGTAGAAGTGTTCCATGACATTACCAAAATTATCATCACAGAAGTGTCCACTTCCATGACGATAAATCTTGCGTCACAGAAGTGCTTTCGTCAAGGGTGACCGACACGTGGCATCCACCATAATGGAACGTCGTTAAGCTATCGGGTCGGGTTTTGGATCCGATAACCCGTTAACAGCCCCGACCAATGGGAAATTTCCACGTGTAAAATTCTTATTAGCCGGATGAAACACGTGGCAGCTCATCAGTGGGTCAGATAGGCGCCTATGATATGTCGACACGTGCCATGGCCCACCATTGGCCCATTTAGCTTACAAAGCCGGCCCGTTTAACTTGGTCAAAAGTTAACGGGCTGGCCCATGAAAAGCCTGTTAACGGTCTCTTCACAAATAGCCCATTTTACGGCTCGTTAATTCACGGCCCGTTAGGCCCTAAAGGAAATCGGCCCAACAACGTCATGTGGGCCGTCGAATATAACACCAGCTGATTTCACTTTCGGCCCATGTATGGCCCACGACGTCTTTCGGCCCATATGAGGCCTTCGTATCATTTGGCCCTTTACAGGCCCACGGTGACTCTAGCCCATAATGAACAGTAATTTTCTTTGTACCCGTTAACAACCTGTGATTTACATGGGCCGTTTCCAGCCCGTGTTAGCTTTCGGCCTATTGACGGCCCATAAGTTCTTGGGCTCCTATTCGTCCCTCGATTACTTCCAGCCCATTACTGGCCTATTCTCCTAATGGGCCAAATTCGGCCCATGGCAAGAGTCGGCCCGTTACTGGCCTGTTACCCTGATTGGCCAAATTCGGCCCATTGCAAGAGTCGGCCCGTTTCTGGCCTGTTCCCCTAATGGGCCAAATTCGGCCCATGGCAAGAGTCGGCCCGTTACTGGCATGTTACCCTAATGGGCCAAATTCGGCCCATGTCAAGAGTCGGCCCGTTTCTGGCCTGTTAACCCGTTGCGCCTTTTCTAGTCCGTCCTATATTGTGGCCCATTAACGACCCGTTATGCCTGTGGCAGAATTAAGCCTTTGTTGTCCTACGTCCTGTTAACGGCTCATCTCCGTGCTGGGCCGATACCAATTACGCCCGTTTATGGCCCATGTAGACCCATTTATTCGACGGCCCGAGGCCGACCGATTCTAGGGCCCTGTTGGAGGCCCATTTATCGACGGCCCGTAGGAGACCCATGGATCCTACGACCCGTATATGGCCCATGGTAGTTGCGGCCACTAGCAAACCAGGGAAAAAGAAGACTAGGAAATAAATAGGGCCGAAACTAATGCTAGGCTATTAAGGCGATTGCACAGATTACATCCACTCGGCATCAAAGATCGCCACCAGTGCAAATATAGGGAACACCCTATACTATACAAAAATGGCTTGTTGTTTTCTTCAGCCAGTGGCTACACGTTAAGAATAAATTTTGTATCGCACCAAAACAAATTACAACTATATAACAAAAGGAAGGTTGGCATAAAACTTAACAGTCTAGTAGATAAATGCACCACCAGAAGTTCAGAAGCTCAGTTCATTTGACCTGACTGTTACGTTTTCATGTTGTATTGTCCGATGGAGCACCATAACCCTCGCCTTCATTTCCCCTAGGCTCCTGAACAGCATAGCAAATGTCTGATAGTCTGGTTTCAAAACCATGCATATCTTGACGACATCGAACAATGTCTCTCCTTGTTTCACAAAGGATCTCTGTTAGGGAATGGACTTGTGTCTGGAGCGCAGATACAACATTGCTTTGAGCTTGCATATCTTGATCATGAGGCAGTTTGGAAGATATTGCCTTAACAACCAACCCAATATTATGCAGGAACGTGCTTTTGGCACTGTTAGTGGACAGGTACTGACCCACTGCAGCAAGAGCTGACATTGCGGTTATAGTTGCCTCGCCACCTTCAGAAGGTGGCGGTTCCACCATTTTTTCCATAGCTCGCTGAAAAGTTGAGGTTTTACATTAGTAGTACCAGAACAGAAGATATTAAGGAGGCAGAAAAACCAAACAAAATAGCTTTGGGCTATATACAGAACTTATTCTGGTGAACCCATGTAAAATATTAGTTGTATTTTATTGCAAAGTACATAACAAAACAAGGTTCCAAACATATGACCATGTACCATCGCTAATGTATTGTCTATTTCTTCACATTGTATTGAGGGCTAAGGATAAAGAGACGAAGTTTATAATACGGTAAGCATAGTATGACATCATTCATATCACAAAACAACTAAGAACAGACAAACAGGCAATTGTAATGTTGTGTGGGCAAGTCCAGCATGGAACTAGATTACGGGTCAAGATCAAAGGAACATCACTCCTCTGTTTTAAACCTTGTAAGGTGCAATGATACGCTAAGACAATTGTGTATAAAATTGAAAAGAGTAATAGACATTGGCCGCAAACCATGCAGTTGAAGGCACAAGTCAGAGTAAGTAGTAGTTAAAAGGCATGAGGATTAAGGACTTACAACAGCGGCTTTGACTGCTATAGTCATACCCTTCTTCTTGCTGGTGTGACAGTCCTTGAAGATTTCCACAACATTTGGTTCAGGTACTTTTTGGTCCTTGCGGGCTTTCCTCTGCATTTCGAACTAGTCAATATAGATCTGATAATATGGTACAGTGAAAAGAGTGAAACAACAGATAATTACAAGAGCCTCGCAGTGTGTAATATAGCTACGAGATCTCGTCGTCTGTTGGAATTTCACTTTCGTACGGTTGGCCTTGTTCTTTGAACAGTTCACCTATAAGAAGATAGATTTGTGTGGCACATGCGTAAATAGGACTTCAACATGTGATCTGATCACATATATATAATGTACCTAATACTTCGGATCAGACCAATGTTTAACAAGGCCCCTCCAGTCTTCATCCGATATATTTTCCACTGGAGATGTTTGGGAAAGTTCACTGTTAGCCTTGCCTTCAAAGTGAGTTTTCCTCAAGTTATATTGATACGGTTGCAGAGCAGACTTGAAAACATGGGTGCAAGCTTGTCTGGTTGCATCATCTTGGCTATCCAACTTGAACCTCATCTGTTGAAAATTATGGGAGTCTCATTATCAGCAACCTAGAAAGTATGGGACAGAGCAAGACGATATTACTAGTTTCCATACATAACCATACTTGCAGATAAATGGTCGAGGAAGGTGTTGAACTGGGTTTCGTCTTTGTCATTCCTGTACTGAATCCATGTTGGGAGGGTACGTACATGACACCTAACGGCAACCGCTGCCTCTGATACTAACTTGGCTGACTTTGTAGCATCACGTGGCCTTTTTAAACCTGCCTCAAAACAGATCTCCATTCTTCCTCCTCTAGATTTAGTTAACCTATCGAGCAATATCCCTGATGTTTGTTTCCTCTTGCGCCTAGGTGCTAGTCCAACAACGAACATAGGAAGTGTTAGTGTACATCACTACATATAAAGAAGCATGCAACTATAACTTGACTCCAACAACTACCTTCTTGTTGTTGAAGCTCACAAGGTTCATCTGATATTGCCAACTCGTCTGGTGTCAAGAGTGCTTGGGAAGTAGTGTCAGGTGGCAAGGGAGCTTGGGAACATGCTGCTAGCTCAGTTGACGCACGAGTAGGTCGTGCAGCTGGTAGTACTGTGGTAGGTGTTGCAAGAACTAGGGTTGTCTCTGCTTGTTTGGTGGCAGCTATTTGTTTCTTTTTGGCTTTTTTTGCAGCTCGTGTAGCATGGGATGGCGTGTTTGTAGAATTTTCCGCTGGACTTTGACCTTCTATTGCACCATTAGTACCAGCAAAATCTGCAGGATTCATCCGCTTCTCATTCCCTGCCATTCTGTGTTTCTTCCTCTTTCTCTGTGCCATGTTAAGTCAAGCCGACAAGAAAAACGAATAACAATTTAGTTCTTCAGAACAAATTGATGTGTGATGCAGACGAACTGAACTTTGATGTTAGACAACCACATGATAGGAGGATGAAATATGTATGAAAAATAGGACGGAAGAGATAACCAGAACTATGATGTGTAAACTAAGAAGAAGACATTTCACCAAATTAGAAGCAATGGAATGGAAGGTAGACACCATATGAAAGATGCTACAAATATCGCTCTGCCAAGTTAACAATGTCTCATCATAAATGGCGTTTAAACAAATGTGAAGCAGTACAAGAAATAAATCATATGCAAGATGCAAACAACATCACACTACCATGTTAGAGGTCTCTCGTCATTAGTGCCATTGCATATTCACAACATTGCATATTCATAGCTTATGATGTGTAAACTAAGGAGAAGGCATTTCAACAAATTAGAAGCAATGAAAGCTAGACACCATATGAAAGATGCAACAAATATCACTCTACCGAGTTAAAACTGTCTCGTCATAAGTGCCATTTCAACAAATTTGTAGTACAAGCTAGAAAAGAATGTGAGATGTAACCTATATCACACTCCGAAGTCAAACGTGTCTTATGATAAGTGATTGTTGCAGGTTACACAATAGTAGTAATTTGATGTAAGAACATGGTGTGATAGATAGATATTGTATGTTCTAGAAACAGGAACACGTGTCTTATTCAAGTATAATGTGTAAAGTAAGCAGATGGAATTCAACAAAATTAGAAGCAATACAAGCTAGACAATACACATAACATGCAACCACATATAACAGTGCCAAGTTAGAGGGAGCACCGGTGATGCTGCACTAGGGGAGACGTGCTCATCATAAACACAGCTTTGTTGAGTGTCTATGGATGTGTTGTCTTGGAAATAATCTTGGGGGTGTGGAGGAGTAGAAACTGTAGAGGCCCTCCGTTCGGAAGGAGCACCTTTATCTGCTGCCTTGCTAACTTCCTTCCGCTTTATTGATTTTGAATTGTCAAGTAAAATCGACAAGAAAAAGCAATAAAATTCTCTTTTCAGAACTCATTCATGCATGATACTAACAATCACTACTTTGATGTAAGGCAAACACATGATACCAGGATGGAATATGTACGGAAAACAGGACGGCATGGCATGTTCACAACTGTTTGTGTAAACTAAGCAGAAACCATTCCAGCAAATAAGAAGCAATGCAAGCTAGACACCACATGAAATATGCAACCAATATGACTCTACGAAGTTAAAAGCGTCCCATCATAAATGGAATTTCAACTAATTAGAAGCTGCACATGCTATAAATCATATGAAAGATGCAACTAATATCGCACTGCATATACTAAAGGTGTCTCGTCATATTGATTGATGCGGGATACAAAAAAATAGTTTTATGTAAGGACATGCTTAATAGACAGATGTACTATGTACTAACTATAGGAAGGCATGTCACATTAACAGGTATAATGTATAAGCTAAGCAGACTACACTACAAAAGAATACACTTCCGTGATGATACGTGTTTGTCACAGTAGGTCGCGTTTTTTGTCATGCATGTACATCCATGACAAATTTATGACAGAATCAAGATAGTCATACATGTGCTATTGTAGAAGTGTTCGATGACATTACCAAAATTATCATCATGGAAGTGTCCACTTCCATGACGATAAATTGCACGTCACAGAACTGCTTCTGTCAAGGGTGACAGACACGTGGCATCCACCATAACGGAACACCGTTAAGCTATCGGGTCGGGTTTTGGACCCAATAACCCGTTAACAGCCCCGACCAATGGGGATTTTCCACGTGTAAAATCATCATTGGCTGGAGGAAACACGTGTCGGCTCACCGTTGGGACAGATGTCATCCACTCATTGGACAGAAGGCTCCTATGATAGGTCGACACGTGGCACGGCCCAACAGAGGCCCATTCCTGTGAAAAGGCCAGCCCGTTTGAGTTGGTCAAAAGGTGGTGGGCCGGCCCATGGAAAGCCTGTTAACGGCCTATTCGCATATAGCCCATTTACAGCCCGCTAACCCAAGGCCCGTTATGCCCTATCCGAATTAGGCCCAGTAGTGTCATTTGGCCATCCAATATGATTCCAGCCCGTTTTCACTTCTGGCCCATGTATGGCCCATGACTTCTTTCGGCCCATATGAGGCCCTATGTAACTCTTGGCCTATTAACGGCCCGTGGTGAAACTGGCCCGCAATGAATAGTGTATCACTTTAAAACCACTAACGGCCCGTGGTGAAACTGGCCCGTAATGAACAGTATATCACTTTATACCCATTAAGGGCCCGTTATTCAGTTGGGCCGTTTCCAGCAAATGTTATCTTTCTGCCTTCTCGGAGCCCATTTATTCTTGGGCTCATTTCCAGCATTCCTTTACTTACGGCCCGTTAGTGTCATTTTCTGCTTGTGGGCCAAATTCAGCCCATGGTTACATCGGCCCGTTTGTGGTCCGTTAATACGTTGGGCCGTTTTCATAGCGTCATCAAATACGGCCTATTAACGATGGCTCGTTATGTCATACGGCCCATATAAGGCCCATTGATGATACGGCTCGTAGAAGGCCCATTGTTTCTACGGCCTGTAGAAGGCCCATTGTTTCTACGGCCCGTAGAAGGCCCATTATTTCTAAGGCCCGTAGAAGGACCATTGTTTCTACGGCCCGTAGAAGGCCTACTGTTTCTATGGCCTGTAGAAGGCCCACTGTTTCTACGGCCCGTAGGAGGCCCAGTGTCACTACAGTAAATATTAGCCCATGGTTATTGTGGCCTAGTTTTAAAAAGAACTGCACTGACTACAAGCAAACAAATAAACAAGACAACAAGGAAATAAATAAGCAAGCAACTTATGCTAGGCTATCACGGTTGTTACACATATTACATCCACTGGGCATCAAAGTTCGCCACCAGTGCAAATATAGGGAACAAAGCAGCATATCATATACACTGGTTGTCAAAGTTGGCGACCAGCGCAAATAAACGCTGCAGCAAAACAAATCTAGAACTGAAACCACTTCAGAAGATCTCAAGAAACAATATCCTGGGTACCCATAATGCTGGCAAGATGCTTAGCAAGCTTATTAACTTTCTCTTGTTTGGCGCTTAAATCCTCCAGCGCTTGCTGTTGCACCAGAAAATATGCATCTAAATTCTGCACGGACTTCCTCAGTCCTTCAGCTTCCTGTTGCAGCACATCTTATCGATGTCTTTCAACTTGAAGTTGAGACTCAAGAAGACGAACTGATTCAGGCAGCGAGTTCGAAGAGCTTGTGCCAGCAGTAGTGGCCAGTAACTCGAACACTACATCAAGACAGGACTTTTGGGTTCCCTCACTGTCGTCAAGATAGTTTTTATCAGCTTTCTTGGAGACCAACAGGGATGTCTCACTATCTTGAACCTTATCTGCATTACTTCCTTTACCAATGGATAACGCGGTATTGTTCTCCAATATTTTGTCTGCATTCTAAAAGAGAAACAAGCAGACACATCACATGTTTACCATGTTGTATATGGAACTCATTTTGGTAAATGATATCAGTAGTAAAGTGGACAGGATAACAGCATTAAACAAACATATATCTATGTGCCATGGTCACTTTATGGTCTATATCTTTCTAGTTTTTGTTACCAAATCAAGATAGAGACACAGTTCAAATAATATTTGTTCAAGACAAAGCAGAATAGACAGAATACAAGTGTGGGTAACTATAGAGCAATAACAACACTTGTAATGTGCATGACATGAGAACATAACTGTTTATTCAATTGAAACTGAAATCAACATAGAGCAGGTTACAACAGCAAACCAGTTAAAGAAACAGGTTTAAAACATACCTGTTGCGCCATTGGAGTTTCAATTCCATCCTTCAAATTTGAAAATAGTTGGTATGAGTAAATACAGTAATGCAAGAGCAAAGGAGTATGAACCATAGCTACAGAACCTGACCTGAGAACAAATCTTCTTCTCCTTTAAGCCTTGAGTTGGGATTCGGAGTGGTGGTCCTCGTGCTTTGGGCACTACAGTTCCCTTACTAACTGCTCGTGTTTGGGTGCTCTGTGGTGGAGACGGTGCTGTGTCAACTGGAACTGAGTTACTATCTGCCGGGGTTGGGGTTAAAAGGGGTGTAGCTAGTTCTCTGTCAAACTGGGTAGGGGTACATTCTGCGAGAGTCTGGGTTATGTGTGGTGGATCTGGTCCTTGGGCAAGTACAACCGGGGTTCTATCTGCATCAACTGGTAGCACTATCTTTTCTGAAGACCGTGTTGTTACTCCCTTAGATATTGCCATCACGCTCTCCAATTCAAATGGTTGATAAACAAGAAAAGTAATTGAAAGTATAGACATTGTATGATAGACAGGTGCAATGGATAGTGGGGAATAAAAGAGGGCATGAAATAATTCATATTTATGTTGTCTAACCAAACAGGATAGCATGACACAATTTCACATATATGATGGCTAACTAAACAGGATAGCATGACACAATTTCACATTATGATGGCTAACTAAAAAAGATGGAAAGACATAGTTCAAAATATGAGACTATGTAAACAGGATGACATGACATAACTATATAATGTGTCTATTAAATAGGTTGACATGCCATAATTCACATACATTCATGGATAGAATGCCATAATTCTAAATATGATGACTGTAAACACTAAACAGGATGAGATGATATAACTATATGATGTCTTTATTAAATGGGTTGCCATGCCATAATTCAGATAGATGATGTGTATGTACTATGTAAACATGATGGCATGATATAATTCAAATATATGATTTACATAGTAAGAAAGTAAGCAGATGGCAATCTATATATGATGTAAAAACTAAGCAATGCAAGACAACATGCATGGCATGGGTAATATAACCCTGCCAAGTTTGAGCATAGACCTCAGGGGGGAAATAGGACTGGTCATCAGTCTCTGAATCCTCCTCTGAGGAGCTCTCTGTAGCCAGCAAGATGTCTGCTTCAGCAGGTAGCATTGTCTGCTCTGAATACCTTGTTTTCACTCCAGATACTTCCATCACCGCTTCAAATGGCTGATGCACAGGAAGAGTAGTTGAATATACAAACGTTGTCGACAAATGGAACACGTAATACAGAAAAAATGATAGCATGATATAATTCACATACATGATGATTGGCTAAACAGCATGGCATTGCATAATTTACATATATAATGCCTTTGCAACAAGATAGCATTGTATAATTCACATACATAATGTCTTGCAACAAGATGGCAATGCATAATTCACATATATGGTAATTAGACACTGAACAGGTGGCATTCACACAAAGCATGTCTAAACTAATCAAATGGCATAGCAATGTGAGACACTATACGCACGATATGAGAAACATAACCCTGCCAAGTTAGAGCATACACCTCGGGGGGGGGGGATAGGACTGGTCATCTGTCTCTGAATCCTCCTCTAAGGAGATATCCATAACCAGCGAGATATGCACTTCGTCAGATAGCATAGTCTGTTCAAAAGACCTTGTTTTCACTCCAGAATTTGCCATCACCGTGTCAAATGGCTGATGCACACGAAGAGCAGTTGAATGTACTAACATTGTTGACGAATGTAATATGTAACGGAAAAAAAAGATGGCCTGATATAATTTACATATAATATGACTGGCTAAGCAGGATGGCATTGCAAAATTCACATATATGATGCCTGGCTAAACAAGGTGGCGTTGCATAATTCACATAAACGATGAATAAACTAAACAGATGGCATTCGCACAAAGGATGTCTAAACTAAGCAGATGACATATTTGATGTATAAAGTAAGCAATGGAAGACACCATATGCATGATATAACCAACATCAGCATGCCAAGTTAGAGCGAAGACCTCAGGGGGTAAATAGGAGTTATCTTCTCCTTCTGAATCCCCCTCAAAACAGATATCCTCCTATCGATTGCAATCCGAAATGCATGGAGGGGGGGCTTCCTTTGCACCTACCATGGAGCGACGTCTGCATGAAATTATATTGCCACGCAAGGCTCGTCTCTTTTGCTCTACATGTTCAGTTCCATTGTTTACAATAACTTTCATGCATAGGAATAAAACATAGTGAGATTATGTAAGGAGTGCATGCAGAAATCCAGAGTGATGGTAGCAACCTGTGGATAGACCCAAAACCAATAATAGCAGGCAGATAATGGCTTCGGTTAATAAATACAGATAATGGCTTCTTTACTGTTTGTTTCCCACCCAACATGAAACTCATAGTAGACACCGGAGATTAACCAGATAGTAGATAGATACTATTGATAGCGGCCCCGATATGTACCCCACAACCATTTAAAAACTCAAGTTTGACCATTAGTTTGGAGCTGACTCAGAGTCTAATCGGTGAACAGGACGATAAAGTAGCATGTAATATTAAGCGATGCATAACGTAAGCAGACACGAAAGAGTGCGACCTCTCTTGCGGACCCGTGTAGTCCTCGAGGTCATCTACTCGGTTGATGATGGTAATGCAGTTTTCATGGCTGCCAGCGGCGGGGAAGAAGATCTGAGGCGGCAAAAGACAGTTTGGAGGCCGGATCCCTGCTCTGCTGGACCCTTCTGTCGTTGGAGCAGCTAAGCTAGGGTGGACGACGGTGCAGCAGGACCGGGACAAACCACGCAAGGTTTTCTTTGACAACTATCTGTAAGAGAAGTAATTCTGTAAGGGCTCGTTTGAATTGGAGGATTCCAACAATGCATGGATAGGAAATAGACAGGAATAGGATAGGAAAGCACGTGCAAAACAGAGAATTTAAGAACACATGATTTCTGCCAATCTGGGTGTTTGATTCACAACAATTGGAAGATCACAGGATGCAAAGAAGCATGGTGAGATTAAGTCAAACCACAAGAAAATGTACGGTTATAATGCTATTATGCTACTATCTCTTAGTCTTGTGCTTCATGAATAGGAATTTGAAAAGGAGGACAAGTGAAAATTAAAATTCCTACGTTTTTTCTTTCAAGGAGACACTAAAGGAACAAATCCGTGTGCTCAGTGGACAATATATATAACATGTAGAGTAAAAAAGAGATGCAACAAGTGTACAACCTCTTTGGCGAAGCCATGTCGATCTCAACGTGATTGGGTTGGCCGGCGAGGATGCTCCAGCTAACTTTGCTGTCGGAGGAGGGGAAGAAGATCTTAGGCGTCTGGAGATGGAGCCCAAGGTACTACTCTGTTGTGATGGAGGGTTTCGTCGTTGGAGCAGCTCCGGTGAGTTGTACGGCGCCGAGGCTGAAGCAGGACAAGAGAGACAATGAACAACGTTAACCTGAGTGGAATTCTAATAGCATCTCCAATACATGATGTAAAATGCATAACCACAAAGTGCTAGATGTAAAATACATCAGCCGCTCATCTATGAACTTAACTGTCGAAACTGAACTTAACTGCCAAAATTGAACCTAACTGTCGAAACTGAATTTTGCTGTCGAAACTGAATTTTGCTGTCGAAACTGAACGCACTGGCAAGGTGAGGCTACACGTCAGTCGACTAACTTTTTCATCTCTGGTCAGCCAATTTTGCAGCCGTTGGATACGAAATCAAGGGCCTGCGGTTCATCTTCAACCTCCACCCCCCGTGAGCCGCCAGCCACCACCGGCCAAATAGTAGCCCCCCGCCGCCTGCGGCCGGCGGTGCGCTGCCCCGCCC